>NC_041337.1:28703172-29050672 GCF_004354835.1 Perca flavescens
AGGATTTCATCCTGAGAGAAGAAAACTGTACAATGTCAACCGTAGCTTATTAAAGATGCAACACCATGCAGATAATTAAAACAAGAACCTTTAATAAAGCCATTGAATGTAGGGCAGTCTGTTCTGTGTCCTTAGTTATTGCATTGTAAAACAGTCCCAAAGCTTGGCCTTGTTGCTGTCAACTAGCACTCATTACAGATGCAAAAAAACATGAAACAAAGCTATTTAAGGGTAAACTGTGTTGCTTCTCTGTCCTGTAGGAAAACAAGATGATCTCAGTTTCCAGGACAACTCCGCTCATTATTTGGAGCCAATACAGTAGCTTGCGGCAATGTTAAACAAATTTCACAAAGATACAAAATACAGGATGTAGGCCTTAATGGCCAATAGATAGGACACAATACATTCATGTGACCCCTGGGGGAGAGTGAAACACAGCATGCATATAAACATATGTGCAACACACACCCTGTGTTTGCATTTTCTCTTATGGTTTGCCAACACTGCAAAAGGACAGCTGGAGGCATTTTCTGAGAAGTACTTTGACAACTCAATTACTGTATATCCACGTTTCCATTACAGCTGCAGAGGGACGGGACTTTATCCCAACCGTATGAAACAATATGACTGCAGGGTCTGAAGGAGTACTTACTGGAGTGGGGTATGTGGAATGATTGTGGTGAAGCTCAACTAACTTGAAAAATATAGAAATTGTTTATAGGTTGAAAATAACAATCCAAATCCAAAAAAACATTTGCTAAAACAACCAGTAAGCTACCAGCTACAATAAGCTGACTACACAGTATATACCTCCCACCAACCTGATTTAATTGTAACACCAGATCACCATGTGGTGCCACTGTTACAGATAAATTGTTGAAATCGTTAGCTAAGAGAGGACAAACATTTGAAATAAAAGCAAAAGTAATGGTTAAATGGTTATAACAGTTAGCCTAACCTACTGGA
The DNA here is from genome assembly GCF_004354835.1 of Perca flavescens. NCBI lineage: Eukaryota > Metazoa > Chordata > Actinopteri > Perciformes > Percidae > Perca > Perca flavescens. Next base: position 28,704,139 of record NC_041337.1, read on the forward strand.
TAAAAGGTTTTAATAGTTAGCTAAAAGTAATGGATAAATGGTTATCATAGTTAGCTTAACCTTATGGATAAAAATATGAAATAGTTAGCTTAACCTAATGGATAAAAAGGTAAAATAGTTAGCTTAACCTAATGGATAAAAAGGTAAAATAGTTAGCTTAACCTAATGGATAAACTATTGAAAGAGACAGCTTATGCTACTCAAACTGGTAGTAGTCTGGATGTAAACTTCACCAAACCAAGCTAAAGTTGTTGTAACAATATACATTTTTTGTGTGTAAAAAAAATATCCTTATTCATTCAGTCTACCACACTCCAGCTACACATAACGCTGAATGACTGAGGATTTAATTAGCATAACCATAACAAACTAACAGCTTCCACCTGGATTCACCTGGTTAACTTTCACTAGAAAAAACTTCCAGAAAAAAAAAATCATGTTCCTAATGTCTTATATACTCACTGTAATAAAGTATTTTTATTTTTTGCTGCTACTATCTGAATGAGTTAGAAGGGCTGAAAGGCAGCAGAGCTCGTCTTTGTTGTTGCAATTTGTTTCGTTACTTTTTGTTGATGGAATATTGGCTGGTGTTGTATGTACAGTACGTTTCTACCACGTTATTTTTTTTTATGCTGCACCAGAATTGTCCTCTGGGGAGAAGAAAGATCTATTGAATTGAATACTGTGGTATGTTGACTGGCCAGGACTCAAGCAACATTAGATCAGGCAGCTCATCAAAATAACTGACAGGTGCTGATAGGTGAAATAATCAAGCCTGCATGTACTCAAATGCATTTCCATATTTCATATGTTCTATAATGTGTTATTATGATCGAGGAAGAAGATCACAGGAAGGCAAAGAGGCCCCTATGCGTGCGATGGTGGTATCTGGTTCACATGTTTAAGTTCACAATAAATTAGAGACCCTGATTGAGTAACTAATTGAGTAACTGATGACTTTTGGAAGGGGCTACAGGATGCTTGAGTCTATTAGAGTAGGGGGATCTGTCAGTATTAGGTCATAGTAGATCATGGATGAGGGTTTCCAGATGTGGGTTTCAGAATCTATAAGACTGTAAGTTTGATCCGAAGTTCGAAGAGAGCACTTGGGTCTGTGCAACAGTGCATGGCTAGGTGTTCTTCCTCATGAGAATCTTGTTCAATATTGAATAAAGCTGCCTATAATCTGAAATCCTCGGAGTTGTCATCTTTGAGCATCTCCATCATCCATTTCCAGAGAGTCCCATCTCTCAGGTGCTATGGTGTTAAAAGCTGGTCCTGAAATGCATTTCCTGCCTCAAACAAATGCAGCCACCAATCAGAGCTGTAACAAATCAAGAACACTCTGTCGTTGCCGTTGTCAACGTTTTATGTAGCTACACAGGTACATTATACATTTGACTTTTTACCAAAGAAACAGATATTTCCAAACAGTTTTTTTTACTCATGATTAACCCAGAGGAGTTTCATGCCTATTAAATAATAATAATACATGTTATTTGTATTGCACTTTACATTACAGCAATCTCAAAGTGCTAGAGAGCATTTAATAACGCAACTGAAAAAGTCAATAATTAAAATAAAAAAAGATCAAGGTCAATAAATAGTTAAAAAGAAAACCTATAAAAATACATTTAGTAAAAAGATTTTTTAAAAAGATATGGTTTTAGGTTTTGTTTAAAAACATCTGTAGTCTGTGGGGCCCATTAAAGCCTTAAAAGTGGTCCAACTGTAAGTCACCTTACATGGTCTACTTTTCTAACGCTTGACACCTGCAATAACTCCTCCCTCTTAGCTCCTCTATAGCTATAAGTGGACTTGTCAAGAAAAAAAGAGAGAAAGAAAAGAAAGAAAGAAAAACATTTTCAAATAAGGTCCGAGACAAGTCAATTGCTGCACCCTCCAGGGAGCCTCACCATAATGGAACTGTGAAAAGATGTTCAACACGCGATGAATCCAGCTGGACCGTCGCATGTGTACGTTGAGAGCAAGGTTTTGAACAATGACAGGTGCATTAAATATTCATTATTGGCAGCAGTGGAGCTGGACATTTGGGATATTAAAACCAGAGCAGACGCGAGCAGTGTGGCAGTACTCATTACAACAGCAGAGTTTTGTCCACTTGTGAGTTTTGACATTGCAGCCAATATCTTTTGTGTGGCAGCTCAGTCCCTCTGGCAAACACCGGACAGAAGAAGCAGAGGAAGAATAACGTGTTGAAAGGAGGGATTGGACAAGTCAATTACTGTAACCGCAGGGGAGCCTGGCAGCCTGGCTACAGTACAGACAAAGTAATAAGCAGTGATTTTCAGTCTCAGTCCCTTTACTGTAACTCAGCCGCATCGCGAGTGTGTGTTTGTGCCGGGGGGGAGGGGTGTATGATTTATGGAAGACTATGTGTGCAGCGCGAGTGCATATTAGAAACCATGTATATGTGTTTGTGTGCGTTGCGCTAGTTGTTATTTCAGTGTTATCTTTTCCGTTGGGATGCTTAGATGCAGAATTAAAGTGATTTGTCAGCACTTTGCAAAAACCTACTGTTACGGTGTTCATATGTGTGTGTGAGAGAGTGTGTGTGTGTGTGTGTGTGTGTGTGTGTGTGTGTGTGTGTGTGTGTGTGTGTGTGTGTGTGTGTGTGTGTGTGTGTGTAACGCAATGCTCTTTAAAGAGCTTAAACAAATACCAGAATGACAGAGGCTAGATATCCTCATTAAAAAAAAACAGAGATTCAGAGGTTGATAATGAGGTAAACTTTGGGGAAAAAATGTGAACTTTGTGAGAGTGCGAGGCAACATGCTTCATTTTCAAGTTATGATAATCTCCCAAAAAAAAAAAACAGCCCTGTGCTTTGGGCGCACATCAATTAAGAGTTTGTTCACAAAGTGGGGCGAAGCAAAACCGCAGTGTTAACAGGAGGGAGGAGGTACTTGCTACTAAGGACACCACAGCATTCAGACTGCGGGACACAGTTTTTCTGTGTTGAGTCTCAAGCAGCTATTCCTGATCTTTGACAGCTGCCTTCAAACTGCCAACATATGGCCAAAAAAAAAAAAAAAAAAACACTAATCAAAATACAAAAGGTGTTTCAAACATTCAAACTACACAAGATTACAGTCTAATGATGAACTTGTATGCACTTTATCAGTTCTTTATCTATTGAGATGTCATATTAATACCTTGGCCTAACCCCGTTCAGGACTGTCTCATCCTCTGCGTGGGAGGCAGTCCTGGATGGATCACTCAACTCAGGCAATCGGCTGTGCACTGCTCTTTATCGGAGCTGGGGATGTTAACCAGAAGAGCGTTTGCAAAATCTACCATTTACCCTTCATCCTTAAAGTCTTTTCTCTTGTAAAAACAAAAAAATGCAGTTTGAAAACAGATAAAGATAAAACACACTTATGTGTCGCTTGTCAAAAGTAAGTTTTCCAGCATGAAATGGGCTCACTGTTGCCCATTGTGTCTGTTGAGGAAAACACATCCCCAGGCACAAAAAAAATGCAGTTCTCACCATTTTTTAAGTTTTCAAGGAGGCGAAGAAACTAGAAAACTTGGATAGATGGCATAAATGAGAGATTCATGCTAATGCAGTCTAATACAAATTATATCTCCATTAAGGTTATCATGTTCAACTTTTGTTGAAACCGTTTCTGATTCAGTGACACTGGGTTGACACCTGGACTGTCAAACTAGAAAGTTGCCGAGTTCCCACGGTAACAAACTGTCATCAAATCTTTATCTCTCCTCTCTCATTAGCAGAGTAGTGTACAAGACATTCAGCTAGCAGCTTCTCACTTTTAGCCAGTGCAGTCGGTTTCGATGTCAAATGTTGCTAGCGTCAAGTCAAATCAGATGTTGCTAATTAACGTTAATTCTGTGAGTAACTTGATGGCGGGCCAAAATAAAACTCTTGCTTGTCTGTTTTCAGGTTAAAATGCTTTCTCTGCAGCTGGTGTCTGTACTCAGCCAAATATACTGTATGTTAACACCACTGTACAACCGTAAGTGATTTTCTGGTTCCCACGATACAAACCGAATGATACTTCTTTAGTGATATGATCTAGCTGATCACGTCATGTCACTTTCAGGAGTCACATTCTGCCAGTTCAACTGTGTTTCATATCATATCAATTAAATTAATCCGTTTAAAAGTTCTAAATCAAGACCTTTAGTATTTAAGAAGGTTGCTTGTGAAAAATAAGTTATGCCAGTCACTAGGCTACTGTTATTTCAATGTGTCAGATACATATTTCCCAATTTCATATGATATGTACAATATTTTATTATGTAGCATCTTTGGTACAAAAATGTGTTTTACAATGAATTGAGTTCTGGATTCAGATTGGATAAAATGCTATTAAACCCAAACCCTAATCGCAACGGGTCACAAGCACTGGCTTTACGCGGTTTAAAAATGGATGCATTAATAAAGCACAATGCATTCCTGTTGTTCTTTAGGTCCCCTGTAAAGAATGTTGCAGTTTCCTCAAAAATGTATTAGCCGTTAAAAATAAGTTCCATTGTAAACATAATGAATAGAAAATAGGTTAAATAACCCCCTTTACAGTTCTTTAAACAGAGGACGGAGACATTTTCAGGCATCTTGGTGCCAATTTTTGGTGCAATGGAAGAATGTATAATCAGACTGGACTTTAAAAGGTAAAAGCTCTGAAGTTAAAATAAACCAGACCAAACATGATTGTGACGGTTGAACTGCAGGAGCAGAACATTTCTCAGCGCTGCTGTGTTCCACTCCTTCATCTTCAAAAAAATTAATGAATGGTGATTTCTGAAGGAGTGATAAATGAGGAAGATTGAGGGAAGAGTGTGCAATTATGAAGGGAAGACAAGCATGATGTGACAAACAAAAGTTCACTGAGGACGAAGTCGGAGAGAGAGAGAGAGAGAGAGAGAGAGAGAGAGAGAGAGAGAGAGAGAGAGAGAGAGAGAGAGAGACACACACACACACACACACACACACACACACACACACACACACACACACACACACACACACACACACACACACACACACACACACACACACACACACACACACACACACACACACACACACACACACACACACTTGGGTGCTAGGAAAGTGCACTCAGGCATTTTACAGTATTGAGGTCGGCCTCGGCCATGTTTTGCTGAGCCTCATCAATCTCCAAGAGCTGTTACCAACAACCTGAGAGCAGGGCGAAGGTTTTGAATAAAGAAGGAAGGAAGGAAGGAAGGAAGGAAGGACAGACAGGGAAAAGGTGCGAGGATATGATGGAGGGAAGGATAAGGGAGGAGGCGGTGTGAAACATGGGAAGCAAGACAGAAATAGAGGATGAGGAAGAATGAAAATATGCAGAAAAAAAAGACGCAATTGAAAAGGTGTAACTGAGCAAGTAAAAACAGGTAACAGGTAAGATGCAACAAAAAGAGGACAAGAAAATAAAGGCGACCACATGGGGAGAGAAAAACACGGCACTTAAGAGAAGAGAGAGGAGAAGTGATGGATGTTGGAGGGGGTAGTACAAAAGAAGAAAAGAGAGATGAAAGAAAAGAAGAGAAGGGGGAAGAAGGGAGTCAAAAATGAGAAATAAAGAAGGATGAGAAAAGCAGCTTTAAGGGCGAGAAGGAGAAAATCAGAAGGATAGAAAGAGAGGAGATACCAAGGTGGGAGGAAAATAAGCAGCTTATTAAAAAAGGGACTGGGCTGAAGACAGGGAGAAAAAGCAGCAGCAGCTTTTTCCTTTGCTATCCTCCTGAGAAATCTGTGGATAATATGTTGCAGAGGAAAAACATTTTGCTTACCGCCCCTTAAAAACAGGCTTAACAAGGGGAAACCAAAAGGCATGGTAGAGAGAGATAAAAGGCTGCTGCTGACGGCAGCCGATTCAGTTGAGGCACTGGACAGAACTGGGTTTTGGCGTCTTTATCACCTTATTTAACATAATTTGACATTTGGTGGAAGCTGCAATTCGTGATTGGGAGTTAAAGTATCATCTGGGTGATTTCAGTATTAAGAGTTGTAACGGTAGGAATGGAACAGCAGCCTTCTGCGCAATCTAGTGGGCTGCACGGGGAAAGAAACCCAATCTTTAATATGTTGCAGCAGTGTCATTTTAGACCCAATACAGGACCAAAAAAAAAAGAAATCCATCCTCAAACAAGCATCAACGACTTAAGACAATCCTTAAATAAATTGGGTCAATGCAAAACATTATCCGACCTCAGAACTAGATAAAAACATTTAAAGGTCCCATGACATGGTGCTCTTTGGATGCTTTTATATAGACCTTAGTGGTCCCCTAATACTGTATCTGAAGTCTCTTTTATATAGACCTTTAGTGGTCCATAATACTGTATCTGAAGTATCTTTTATATAGACCTTAGTGGTCCCCTAATACTGTATCTGAAGTATCTTTTATATAGACCTTAGTGGTCCCCTAATACTGTATCTGAAGTATCTTTTATATAGGCCTTAGTGGTCCCCTAATACTGTATCTGAAGTCTCTTTTATATAGACCTTTAGTGGTCCATAATACTGTATCTGAAGTATCTTTTATATAGACCTTAGTGGTTCCCTAATATTGTATCTGAAGTATCTTTTATATAGGCCTTAGTGGTCCCCTAATACTGTATCTGAAGTCTTTTATATAGACCTTAGTGGTCCCCTAATACTGTATCAGAAGTCTCTTTCCCGAAATTCAGCCTTGGGTGTGGCCTTGACCAACTTCCACTTTGCTCGTTTGAAAGCCATGATATCTCTATCTCATGGGTGGGCCAAATTCTCTGGTCGGGCAAAGCAGAGAAAGGGGGAGGTAACCTTGCTCCTTATGACCTCATAAGGAGCAAGATTCCAGATCGGCCCATCTGAGCTTTCATTTTCTCAAAAACACCCAGGGCTCGGTTTACACCTATCGCCATTTCTAGCCACTGGGGGACCATAGGCAGGCTGGGGGTACTCATATTAATGTTAAAAAACCTCATAAAGTGAAATTTTCATGCCATGGGACCTTTAATATAAGCAGTGAGAAAGATTAAAAAAGATTTTTTTTTAAAGTTTCATAAGATGACAATCTCTTTAATTTTAGCCCAGTTTAGGGTAACAAAGCACAGATTCTTTAGGGTTGAATTCTGCTTTTTTGCTCCTGAAAGTCAGTACGCTCACATGAAGACGTAACCCTGAAAACATTCCATTTCATACGAGCTCTACCCTCCAAAAAAAAAAAAAAAAAAAAAAAAAAAAAAAAACTTAACACGGTTTCAAGAATTTTCAAGCACCGGCTGTCATTTCTCCTAAGCACTAATGCAGCAATATGTATTGAATCCTATTTTAAATATGAGAGTATTCTGCATTTATAGTTTTTGCACTTACTGGGACTTGGCTGATTCAACCAAATTGTTGGTTTTGTCTTGCCTATTTTTCAGATTGGCCTAATTCTTAAGATATGTTTTCTCCTAAAAGATGTTTGCAAAATGAATGTAATATCCATGCAGGCTTTTTACCCGCTGTGTTATGCTGTAAAATGATGATGTTTGGCAGAAACAAACTAATCTATTGATACATTTCATATTCATGTAACTTTTAATAGTGCTAGCAGTCTGAGAGAGTTTGACGTGTGGTAAAAAGGATAATAAGATATTCCTTTTTTCAACAGCCGTTTTATTATTTTTTTTTTGTAATATAATAAATAGAACATTGTGGGTGTCCAGTATATAGGTATTTTACCACTCTGTGCTCCATGTGTGCCTGGCTCAGTGTGGCTCTGAACTGGGGAAGGCCAACAGTGTGGCTTCAAAAGATAGTGGTATACGCAGACAAGGTTTCTTATCACCAGGGTATCATAAAGTCATGCTTTCGCCATCCCAGAGGAAGAGACGGGAGAGCGACAGACGAAGTCAGGTAGAGTGAAAAGGAGAAAAAAAAAAAAAAAAAAAAAAAGAGAGGGAGGGAGAGAAAATGTCAAACTGCCTGGCCTTTTCTTGGCAATCCCACCACGATAACAGTCTGTGAAATTAATCTTCTGTCATCTTTAGATAGGAATCTCACACGTATCTGTCTCCAACCACTCCTCCCTCCGCTTCATCATTTCCTCTTTCACTTAAATGCTTTCTCTCTCCCTTTTTCCAGTTCTCCATTTCCCCGCATTTCCCCCTTTTAACCTTCCAATCCTCTCCTTTTAGTTGCACTTCCTGTTCTGATATTTACAGTATCTCCACCTGTCTTCCCCCCTTTCTGAGGACAGGATGCTCTTTCTCTCTGTTGAAGCCATTATCCCCTGCCTGGCTACTTATCTTCTCTTCTATCTGTATCCCTCCATCGGCCCGTCTGGCCCACAGCTCAACACACACACACACCCCCGCCCGGCCCACAGCTCAACACACACACCCCCCCGCCCGTCTGGCCCACAGCCACACCCACACACACACACACACACACACACACACACACACACACACACACACACACACACACACACACACACACACACACACACACACACACACACACACACACACACACACACACACACACACACACACACACACACACACACACACACACACACACACACACACAGCTATCAAGCTTTCCATTGCTCTGTAAACATATTGTGATCAGCAGGATTGTGATGGTTGTTTTCTCTTCTTTCATGGCTTTGGATGTGACATTGTGTGGAACTGCACATCTTATCTCCCATAAAGAGACAACCTTTTGATCGCACATCCCAACCCTTTATAACAGGAATTGTGTTTGATATCTGAACATCTATAATGCAATTTGATTATTTTATTTTTTCTAGTTGGCGATAAAGAAAACCATGATGTGGGGATGGGATTGCACTGGAGTCTGTGTTTTTCTGTCAGTAGACTATTCTAATGGAAGGTAATCGTTCCTGCTGAATTTGTTTCTCAGCCGGTTGATTTGAGGTTTAAAAAAAAAAGATTTTGTAGAAAGATTAGACCCATGATGAGCTCTTAAAACTTGTTTTCCTAAACAAACAAAATTTTTTTCCTTTTGAATATGTCATAATACTAGTGATAATTACAAGTTTGTAGTCAAGTGAGAGTGTTATCGCCCCTTTTGTTATGGTGTTTATGCATTGTTTTAATTAAACCCTGCTTGCAAGACTGTATGACTCAATACTAGACTTAATTAGATTAGTGGATTTTCACCCAATGATACAGTGAGGACCAGGACTCTTTAAAACAAATAAAGATTATGATGAAAACACTGATTAGTGTCTGTCTGTCGATCTCAATCTCGTGATCGAGTGGAGTGGAATATCACCATATTTAAACCATCTTTGGGTTAAGAGTTCAAGAGATCATTTGTGTGGCTCAACTTTTGCCGCAGTGCAATGTGACTTCATCCTGCAATACACAGCAATAGCCATTCAAGTATGTGCAGAGTACTTTGTAACACGGATAACTCAATTCCGTTGTTTACCTCCTTAAGTTTAACAAATGAGTTATTTAACACGGCAATGTTCTCGGTCTGAACAGGCGGTAATGCAGTCGTCACGCTTATATACTACACTTTTCAATGTTCTTTGACTAGATATTATTTCTGTAAACAAAACTATAATGGCCTACTTAATTACCATTATAGGCTGCTTTAATCCTATCTCACTGAACTGGAAGTCATTAAAAGTCAGGAGAAAAAAAAGAGAGGAGGTGCCGACGGGAAAAGGAAAGGTGAAGAGGTGTGGAAAAGAACAGACTGTTGCAGTGCTGTTCCTTTGTCTTGGGTTGTGGTCCCGAACTGAGAGCTCTGGTGAAATAACTTTGTAATGCGTCTTTGAATATGCATTTCTCGGTCCGTATCTGTCCCTCCACGTTTCCACCTGTTTATAGCCTCTCACACTCCGTATGTGTCAGATAAAACAGAGCAGCAGATTTTACACCTGATTCTAATTGCAGACACAACTTCCTCTGCCGCAGTGGTCAGTCAGCAGTGATTCATCCGCTTCAGCGGACAGTTCTATAAATTTCCATTCTCGCCTCCCACATTTTGCTTTTCTAAGCAGGAATGCCCTAAAGTACATATTGTAAGAGACCAAACACGGGCGGAAACCATCTGCGCAGTCCTTTAGTAAAAGCAAACGCACTTAAGCTGTTGAGCACCTAAAAAGCCACAAAGCCAAACTAAAGATCTCCGTGGTCTCTGTAGCTGTAGCCCACTCTGACACAAGCACAGTAAAGAAGACGCTCTGCCAGACTGAAATATTTACTCAATACTAATCTCAGCACAACGCAAAATCACCGAAGACTAAATACTGGTCTGGTTTTACTTGATTGTTAAGGTAAAAGTATACTGTTCAATGATGCATGTCATTGTACAGCAACAACAACAAAAGAGCTGGACCAAAACAACACATTAATATGAAACGTTTATAAAGATTAAAAGCTGTTGTAATATTGTCTGTCACTGACTTATGAAGGAATTCACTCAAGTGGAATTGAAACTTAATGTGTGGGGTGACTTTTTTGGAAGAAAATCATTGATGCTGATGCCAGTCATTAGGTAAACAGGGCCTACGGTTATTAATGCTACCAGTAACGCAGCGGTGCTGATTTTGCCGTTCTGGTCTATGGCGTGTGAAGGTATGTGTCAGGTTTGGACGAGGACTTCTCAGGCTACAGTCAGTTCTGGATCAAACTGCTGGTCGGGTTCACGCGTTGATAATAAAACACCAAAAACATACTGTAGAACATAACCACTCTTGGGTGGCATTTCATTGGAGTAATGCTGAAAACCTCAATGGTTCATGTGAATACATCCATCCAGCAAGCTGATATATAGCTGGTGTAAACGACACAGCACCGAGAGGAGGAGGGTGAGAGGATGGGAGGGAGGGATGGAAGGAAGGAAAGAGAGAGATGCTTACGTGCTTCTCTCCTTCAATCCTCTTGTCCGCCTGTTGAACAGCCTCCAGGTACTTAAAATGCATCTCCATCAGTCGATCAACCTGGAGACAGAATGAAAGGAGGCGGACAGAGAGAAAGTGAGAGAAATATGAGAGAGCACAAAGAAGAGACAGAACAAGATGACACTTGGAGGGCAGATGAAAAATGCAATTTAGCATAAATATAGAAAACCAAAAATAATTTCATGAATGTGATTTTTATAACTTAATAATTCATATGCATTGTCCACTCCCGATATGTTCGTATAGCAATATTTCAGCCGTGTTCAAACAAGGTCTTAATTTTCTTCACAAAAGCATTTGAGATTTGTTTTAACAGTTTGCTGCCAACACCTTAGATTGTTACAGGGAGGGAAGAAGACAACAGAGACAAGCAAAGGTGAATATTTTTAAGATTCTAATTTGTTGTATTAACATATAGTCAAAGACATTATACTGTACATCTCCGTAAAATGAACAAATAACCCTGTACGTGGATGGTGTAAATGAGAGTCGAAGATGACTAATGCCGCGTTCTATTTACCTCGGAACTCGGTTTTAACGAGGTCAAAGTCGGAAACACGCCCCCTGACCTCGGATTTACGAGCTCGGAACTTGTACAACCTCGCAGTAGCCCGAGTTAGTGGTGAAGAAGACGTCAGCAAGGCAAGGCAAGGCAGCTTTATTTGTATAGCACATTTCAGCAACAGGGCAATTCTGCAATTCAAAGTGCCATTCAAAGCGTTTGATTTGCATGACAGTTTTCCACATCAAAAGCCATGAGTCCTATTAAAACGGCCCTTAGCAACACAGTAAATATGTAAAAACTTTTGCATGACTGAGGGGAACTGTGGGAGTTAACAGAAAGAAATGTTGTAGCTGAGGTGTCAGGCTTAATATTTTACTCACTTTCTCAAGTTGTGTAACATGTGGCAGAACTTAGCATACACAGGTACAGAGAAGTGCAGTCGCTGGCTGAGTGGCCTCGATGTGAACCGGATATATTTAACCTGCCATGCAAATGTCTGCCTCTTCCCTCCGGCAAAAAATAAGATTAGAATCATACATACTTAGATATAGTGACTTTATGATAACCATGTTTTAGCCGGTTATTTCTTCCAGCCAAATGTCTTCGGTGTCACTTCTGACACAGAAGTGGCCTTGATAAACACGCGCATGAAGAGAGTGAGTAAGGGTAACAGCATAGTTCGAAAATTCATTCCGATTTTCAAATCAGTCAAATGTTGTTGATTGGTGCAGGAAATATGTGTCATCACATTTTTCCAACTAAGCTAGGGCCACTTCAAACCAGCAGAGGAAAACGGAAACTGTTCTAACTTTGGCAGAACATATCGTGTTCATGTAAGACCCTATCAGCCATAGTAAGGAACTCTGATTGAGAAAATGTGTTTTAAGGGCCTTTAAATGTAGGAAATGTCAGACCTGTTCTGGTTTAAGTAACTGCAGAGACCCTGTAACCAGAGCATATGGATGTTCGGGATACAACCACCTCATCGTAGACATCCCTGATGAAGCAATACGCTGTCAATCCAAAACAGTGGATGCAGAAAAAAAGAAAAGGGAGGAGGAGAAAAGAGGACAACATCCGGAAGATGACGCAAACTGACCTTCTCACAGTCGTTCTCTGTGAACTTGTTGAGGAGTCTGCTCCTCTGTTGGGACTTGAGATTTCTCAGCATGGAGGCGATGATGGAGCAGACGTGTTCTAAGGAAAGAAAGGAAGGAAGGAAGTAAAGATAAAGCTTCCTTGTTTATATCACACATAATTTATAATGTATACTGTTTATTGATCCCCAGTGGGGAAATTACAATTTACACTCGGTTTGTTAGAAATCACTAAACACAGGCCTGAAATACACACAGATAGGACCTATTCATGCACAAATGGAGAGATGTCAGAGTGAGTGGGCTGCCAGTGCTGGACCAGCACCCTGAGCTGGGTTGGGGGGGTACGGTGCCTTGCTCAAGAGCACCTGGCAGTGCCCAGGAGGTGAACTGGTATCTCTCCAGCTACCAATCCACACTCTGTACTTTGGTCCGTACTGTGACTTGAACCAGCGACGGACTGAGCTACTGGACAGTATCATAAAACATTTTTTCAATAGCTTAGTTTTATCAAATGTTTATTCTAATTAGATCTTTACAAAGATGTATTTCCTTCTTTGTGGAATCACTGAGTGCCCCTCTAAAAGAGCCTCTCACTCTTTTAGACAAACACATTACATGAGCCACCTACATGAGACCACCTCATGAAAGAGCCCATTGTGTTTTTCAGTAAACCCAACAGGTGCATGTTCTTTAATTAACACATGAGCTACTGTTATGCTCCTTAGTTAAAAATAGTGGTTTAAAAAAATAAAGGGATCACAGCAAAGCTCATTCACACCCACCCACACCCTCCAGAAAGAACGAATTGATTACCAAGTGATAATTTGCAATTACTGCACGCAGCCAGCCAAGCATGGATACAGAGAGTGCACACAGAACAAGAGGAGGAGAAAATGTTAATGAAATTTAGAAATCAATTTTCATTTTAGGGCATGCTGGAACATGCGTAACAGTTTTTTCTGTGGCTGAAGTAAGTTTCTCACAGTGATAGGAATGTGTCTGCAGCTCTGGGGCCATTTAGCGAGGGGGAGGTCTAGAAATATGTTAATTGACTAAATTAGCAACAAAAACTGGTTAGTCCCACTGAGTGCCCTTGTTAACCCAATTCATGCTATGCAAGATGTGTAATCTCATTCAAAGACCTTCTTACTTACAGGCTGCACCAATAAGTGACAATCCCGGTATAATATTTCTCTATGATATTAAATGAATAATAAACTGTGCACACATAGGGGGACAGAATATGACATTGTAAAATCTCTGGATATACAGAGTGGGGAAAAAATGTAATTGGACTTTATCAACAAGAGGTCAATATCCTCTCTCATCGAGGCTTTGCAGTTGCTAAGCAACAAGAGTACAGGAATCAATCCCATTTTTGCTTTTTAAAAAGGGGCCGTGTTTGCTATCAGCTCCCTTTGGGCAATCCCTTACGACCCGCAGCGCCCTTTCTCACGAGACTTGAAGGCTGACAACACTAAAGGCTATAACACCTGCCAACGTCAAATCTTTCAGAATATACAGATATCCATCTACGTTATGTGGCAAAAGTCAGGAAAACAGTAACACAATACAACACGCACTGGAGTCGTGCTTCCTGAATCCTTTGACTGAAAGGTCAAATTAAGGGCTCTATGGCTGTAATACAAACTACTAAATTTGGATTTAGGCGTTTGGTGTGTCAGCAGGGGCCAATTATCCCCTCTCTGCATGTCTGTATAAATCATGGATATTATGACATGTCAGAAGAGCAGATACACCGTAAATGCACTTCACAGTTTTACTAGTGGTTGACTGGTATTACATGTAAAATTTAAACTGTGTGGTCTGGTTGTACATCAGGTACTTTCAGTCCAAGGTCCTTTTATTTTAATGTAGACAACCTTCTTTCCTGTACACAATGACAAGGAGGCTAACTGCCATTTCCGAAAGGACGCTACTTTATCACCTTGATCCGAGTGGTAATTGATGTCGCCACCTTCACGCCCTGCCGGGGAGGGTATTGATCGCTGGCTGTGGAATGTTCCCTCCAAAGAGTTTAAAACTAAACAGCGACCGCGCCGCAGAGATTTGTGAAGGGAGGGCAGGCAGAATTACATCTTGGGTACAAGATGGAGGGCAAGGGCCTTTAGAATGGTGTCCAATCAATACTTGATTTAGATGCTTTGCCCTTACATTTGAATCTCGAGAATAACAACAAGAAAAGAACAAGAAAACAAGGTACTTTTCAATCATCTCTCAGCAACATCTATTGCAAAATCGCTCAAAGAGTCATGAGAAAACAGCAAAAAATCAAATGCATCATAAAAAATGTTACATTTAAAATGCACAAGCAAGACCAATCTTTTGCACATTGCTGTCACACATATTGTTGGGCGTTTTAAATACAGACTGATGACCATTAATGGACTCCACTGCCACTTGTCGCATAATAATCAATTATATCTAAAGTGGGGTCAAGTCCAGCAGCACAATATATGTGATGGCCCTGTTGTATGATCCCACAATGACATCAAATGTTGAGAAGCACGGTTGGAGAGTTTGTTGGAGCTTTGGACAAGAAAAGCTGGAAATGGAAGTTTATGAGTTTGAGGCCATTGACCAGCTGTAGACACGTGGGCAGAGAAAGTGACAACACACCACACGGCCATGAAGAAAAAAGTAAGGTATAATTCACAAAGAGTTAATGTTAATGTATTAGCTACATGGTGTTGTTGGAGTTGGCACCCACATAAGGGAATGCATAAAACCCACCCATCATCTGGAACTACTTCACAGTCAACTTTTGCTTGAGGGATATTGCAATCAGATGGCCCTACTCATGTCCTAATGCTAGCCTTCACTCATTCTCCACTAATCATTCACCGTTTGCCTCATCTTCACCCCAGGGGATCCATAACATGCAAATAACCCTCAGTGGCCTGGATTCATTTATTGATTGACAGCTGAAGAAAGTGCTGTTTAGTTCTGAGGAGAACAGATAGGTGTTACTTCACCAAGACACTGGACTACCTGTGCCTTGGGGAAAGCAATCAGCCTCCCAGCAGTACAGGCTAACCTGCAAGGGGTTATAGAGACTGCATTCCCTGTCTGAAGCTGCAGGAATAAATTCTGGTTCTAAACTCTCAGAGAAAGAAGACAAAAGTCGGGACTAGGGCTGGGCAATATATCGATTTTATATTGATATTGTGATATGAGACAAGATATCGTCTTAGATTTTAGATATCGTAATATTGTGATATGACATAAGTGTTGTCTTTTCCTGGTTTTAAAGGCTGCATTACAGTAAAGTGATGTACTTTTCTGAACTTACCAGACTGTTCTATCATTTGCCTTTTCCCCACTTAGACATTACATCCACATTACTGAGGTTTATTTATCTAAACTCTAAGTGTGAAGATATTTTGTTAAAGCACCAATTGTCAACCCTAGAATATCGCCGCAATATCGATAGAGGTATATGGTCAAGAATATCGTGATATCTGATTTTCTCCCTATCGCCCAGCCCTAGTTGGGACACATAATTAGCAGTACATGGTGTACATGCTATTGTAATTTCTGTTAAAACAATTAATCATACATATATATACATATATATATATATATATATATATATATATATATATATATATATATATATATACATATACATATATATATATATATATATATATATATATATATATATATATCCTGTCCAGAACAAAAAAACTCATGGGTCATTGTGTTTTATTTGTAATTTACAAAAAAAAAAACTGTAGAAATGAACACATCAAATAGGTTGGACTAGAGTGAATATTTTGGTTATTTTTCTAAGTTTATATGTACCCACATTTAGACAGTTAACAATTAGCCTAGTCTCTCATTTTCTTATCTTGCTCTTTTTTAATCATGAAAAGAAAATCCCCATCCTGATACTAGGGACAACCACTGCTTACTTAATCTATATATGTAAAAGACATTGTTGCAGCCTTATGGCTTGTGTTTGATCAATGTGCTACATTTAGCACAGCAAACTTCACCCCAATATTTCCTGTGCCACAGAAAGTACTACCTCTGTAGGACATTTCCACTTTAGGAACTTTACATGGGCACCAAGAACCTTGTGAGGAACTAAAACGGTGTTTTGACCGGGGAACTAATCTCTAAATTTAGTTCCTGTACAATAGTTCCGGGTGGCAAAAGAAGTACATTCTTAAAGTCCAGGAACAATACGGGTAGAGTTGCAGTGTTGAATGTTGTTGATAAGTCAAACACAGAGGCTGTGGCAACTACAACTTATGCACTGCTTAATTTTCCAAAACAGTGAGGTAATTTGTATTTCACTTCATTTAACATTTTGTCCAGGGACACCCGTCAAAACACCTGTATAGAATACTAGGTGTGACTTATATCAATATTAGGAGGGGTGGACCATTCTTGATGTACAATTAACATTGAAAATGAGAGTCAAGAGAGCTAGTGAGTGAATGAGAGAGAGTGAGGGGCTACCTGGTTGAAAATTGTGTTTTCAACACTGCTGTTGCTTTCAAATTCCTCATTCGTCTAATTTGCAGAATGTTCGCAGTTCTTCAAATGAGATGGAAACACAATGAGAAATCCACAACCGTTTTTATTTTCTGATATTTGTTTCTCTGGTGTCATAATCCTAGACCTTTGCAGTCAAAGTGGGATACTCGGGAGCAGAGCCATTTTGGCGACAGAAACTACAGTCCCTGGACTACAACAGGAACTCAATTCCTGTGGTCATAATTTAAGAGAAGTTCCAGACTTCTTGAAAAGGCTCCTGGAAAAGTTCTTGTGGTGAAAAAGGCCACACAGCAGCTCTCCAAATTATTTTGAATTCTCAAAAGACTGTAGGTAGAGCCTTGAACAAATGACTTAAAGCGGCGTAGTTTCTGTCGCCCCCGTGAGGAATTCTAAGTAATGACAACAACACTGTCCACATGACGCAAGCCTTCAGTGGCTGTGCACCATATACAGTAAAATAGTAGCGCACTATAGGTTTAATATTTTTGAATACGGCATACAGCAATGTTTGCTAATGAAGCACCACATACTCTGCGCAAAGTATAAAAGCCCAGTCTACATTAAACAGTATGGTTGCTTTTATACCCGCTCTACAAGAACATTTATTTTGGTCAATATACAAAACAAGACATTAGGGCTTTCATTCAAATTTCTTATGAAACCTACAGCATATTACAATTTAAGTTCCACTTTCAAAATGGCTGATAAGAAAAGGCTTGAGCTAGTAAAGTCCAACTGAAATGTAGTCCTCCCTTTCCGTAGAGAGAAATAATGTCTATGTGTTGTTGCAAACTGACGTTTGTCTCGTTCAACAAGCTAAGGTGCAGGACCAGACGTGTTCATGTTCATGTTTGTAAACTGGATAAGAACGAGACTTTAGCGAGAAAGTTAATGGGGTCGGTCAAGGTCTGTGGCTCGTGTTGTGTAGCAGGATCGGTCTGGCTCAGTGTGACCGTCTGCTCTGCCTACAATAAAACACTGAGGTCACGGTTTTATGCAAGATTTAAATTAAAACCAAAAATATAACCTTTTTGCTTTCTGATGTTTTCACAAAGGAGATAGATAGAGAAGATATGTTTGCTGAAGCAGTTTGGACTAATACTTATCCTGCACTCCTGAATGTCTCGTAAATGTCAAAATCACATTAATGGTTTGGAACTAAAACCTTTCATATACACATCTAAATATACCCCAGCATATTTCGCCAGAGTACGAGTTCACAGAGAAAATGATCAATCCCCACCAGAGGAAAGCCCAAATATGAAGATGTTAATTAGATGTGTCTTTACACAGGGATCTAACAGCAAATCCCTCTCTCTGAAATACACTAATAATAGGATTACACAGCAAGACTCTGACAACACAGATAACAATCAAACTTGAATCATGTAAAATGTTACTGATCTCAATCCAATCTGAGCCAAAAAGGCACTCGGTGCTGGGAGGGGAGACGATCAAATGAGAGCTTCATTTGATTCTCTGCTTTTGACTGAAATATGTGACGCAAGTTTCATCATTTTATCCAGATAACCAAGTTTCTGTATTACAGGCACTTATCTAGTCTCATTTTCTCTGCTATGTAGTCATGCTCTCTAAATCTCCATTTGTTAAAATTAGAGGATAAATACTGGTGATCAAGTAATGAACTGATCCAATTCCATCTTCTATCTTTGTAATGAAACTGCCATCTTTTAGGCGGAGGTGGAAGGGGGGGTGTTTTATTAAAAGCATCTTATTTCTATCTTGTTCCCCTCACTGCATACCTTCCAACTACAAAGCCACAGAATTTGAAATCGTTTCTGCTAGTATGCTTCACTCATTAACTATTTTACTGCATTCATTAGAAAATAAGGGTGACAACAAGGGCATACGCTACCGCTACATTCGGGAGGTGTTTCATATGGCAGTCTAAACACATACAAGGGCCTCCGTTCGCTCCCTGAGCCCTTCCCGTGTGCACTCTCTCCACCAAACAAACACTCGCACGCACACGAGCACACAAAGATACACTCTTCAGAGCTGGAGAGACGGAGCTATGACTATTGCGCCTCGCCTTGTAAATTAGTTGTTTACTTCTGCTCCCTCTCACACTTGCTCGCATCATTAGACACCTAAATAAAACAACCGGCTGCCACCAATTTCCATCATACAACCTCATTTTAGTGGTAATGACAGAGTACATACACCGATAGACTGACGCCCTAAAAACAAGGTGAATGGCGTGACAAGAATATTTATGAGCAGAGAAATGTAATTTGTTGTTCTCCCTATTTTCTATCCACTTACAATGTCTCTATTAATTATGCCGTTCTGTATGCTAATATGGCCTGGCAATCCCTGGTCATTTGGGCTGTGTCAATTTCTAAAACGGATTTCACGGGGATCAATCTATGCACCGAGGTTTATGATAGAGCGCGCCATGGAAAGAGAATGTGAGAGAGAGAGCACTGAGAACGGAAAGACAGATAGGTCCCTACTTCCTAATTACTTTGTTTGAAGTGGTTGATAGTTAATTAATCTACAGTGTTATTGTGTTATTCTGGAGAACCACTTGATTCACAACATTTTCAATTAGTAGTCTGAGAAAGAGGGTTCACTCAATATATTATAACGTATACGGCATATTAGTATATTATAGCTGTAGGACAAATCAATGGAGACAAGATGGGAAATCCTATACAGGTCGTATTAATTATGGAAAACCCATTCAAAAATGACATTTGCATGTACATATTTAATGGTTGCTCATTTGTATGGCTGAATACAGGCTAATCTGCCAGACGATGTATATGATGCGCTCGCTAGCGACACCACAATTACTGTGGTGGCATAGTCCAACTGAACGCAATGGCACTTACCATGAGACAAATGGTTTAATTGATCGGTTATTTACTATGATATAATGAAAATAATCAAATCCTCAGCTTTTGAGAAGCTGGAACCATCAAATGTTTAAAAAATTAATTTTTGATTATCGAAATAGATTTATTTTCTTTCGCCAAACTAATTCAGTGTTTCCCAAATTTTTTACAATGCCGTACCCCTTCAGACTTTTAACCTCCATGCTATGTATGCCCCGCACTCTCACTATAGCCTTGAAGAAGAAGACTTGAGGTTAACTTCAGTTAGTTACACACACAGAACGGTTATTTTTGCATTTTCCAATGTCAACAGTTGTGGATGGTTCCAATAGAACCGCTCCATTCCGTCCCGTTTTCTCGTTACCCCTCTGTTAAGGTACCTATTACTCTGATGCATTACTAAAAGGCGGAGCTAAAAACACTGCAGTCCGCGATTGGTGCAGACGTTTCTCTGCATCGTCTGTGAAGAGGAAATACAGCGAGAGCCGATGGAGCAGTGAGGAATAACAAGGTTTTTCAGCTCGTTTCTCAGTGCTGGCTGCTAATGGTATTATGCAGAGAGCGTGGTCTTGGACTGAACGTGAATATGTATTTAAATGAACATGAACTTTAGAGAACAGACATTTGTTAATTTTCCTTTAGTTTCTTTTCCAGAAGTTGAAGTTTATTGCTGAAGCAGCTGATAAGACACCTAGCTGTTTATTTAAACTGGGCTATAGGTTTTAAAAAAAAAATACATCCTCAGTGTGTTTGAGAAATACACTCACATCTAGACCACACCTACCAGCCAAACCTCACAGGGAGAAAAGTCTTCAAGGTGGATTTTCTTCTTAAAGCCTGTCTTTTAAGTGAGTGTCCGCCTTGCCAGGGACTTTAACACACAGGGGGAGAAGGTTTAACTGTGAGGACGGGTTATCTTCCCTACTCTTTCTCCTGCTGCTTGAGGTCAAAGGTTAATTCATCCAGTCCCTGGGTGGGACGGGACACAATGGAAGACAATTTGTTCTCCTCTGCAGGGCTGGGAAGCCCCACGGGAGGAATCACACCTAATTAATGCAGCCAGAGAGAGAGGAAGGGTTCCGCGTTTTGGATGTAGGTAATCAAACAAAGAGCAGGGAGATGGACAGGGTTTCTACCGCTTTTTCTTTCAGTCTCTTCTGTTTTGTTCTCTCAACCTGTATCCCATGGACAGCCTATCTTTTTCTCTCTCTGGCTATTGTTTGCGCTGCCTACCTCTCACTCAGAGACAAGAGAGGTTCGAGAGCACAGGCAGGAAAATCAATCAAGATTGGATTGATAGTGTAAACTGACAGGCCAAAGAGGCAGCAAACCGTGATACATGAGCAGATTAGGATCAAGTGTGTCTGCAGGAAACGGGTGTGACTACAAGTTGCAGAAAACTAGAAGCATGCAAAATTAACCCATTGTGTTTCGTGCAATCACTTAAATTAGAACAGGCAGCGAACTAAAGATTTCTCTACTTAACAAATACAAAAAACGATGAGATTTGAAGGACGTTAGCAAATTACAACACTGTCCATCATCATCTACATTCTACACTGTAAATACCTCAGGCAATACCATATTCACATCATAAAGTTTCAATAACATGTTACATGGACGTGGAACCTTTAAATAAAAGCCAGTGCCATTTTGCTGATCAGGAACAGGTTTTTCTTGGATATCAACTTCCCAAATCTGTGGAAATATATGTTTTAACTGCCACCTGTCACTTTTACATACTACCTTAGCGTCATGTGCAAGCAAATGTGTAGGGAAGCCAGAGCACTTGGAATAGGCTAGCTCAAAACTTTGCAGCGCAGGTATGCTGGCAATAATTTTTAAATGCTCCCAGCCCTTATCCACCATCTGAACCACTTTTGGTCCTGAACATAGCCTGTTGCAAGATTTCACAGTTCTCAGCAAAAGAAAGAACATGACAATTATTTTCTTGAAAAGAATTGTGTCTGCTGTTGCATTGTTCTAATTGGTGACTGACCTTCATGCTCCTTCTCTGTAGCACCGGTTTTCTTCATCTTCTTTGGGGTTTTCATGAAAAGTGGAAAGATGGTCCGCAAGCCCAGGATATCTACAAACTTGTGACAGTTATCTGCTCCCTCTGGTCCAATCATGGCGTGGTCCAGGACCTTCATAGCGCTGGTTCGAGACATTTTCTTTTCTCTGCAGCAGAGAGAGGAAACAATGCTGAAGTCACTTATTGTTTCAAGAGATATAAAGAGCATGCATATTTGCAATTACGTGTCCTGAAAAGGTATGTCTGTTAAGATAGCGGCCATAAAACCTTTGTGTTTAGGGTGAACTGGTAATACAACACTATTTTTACGCATTTATTTTTTTAAAGTCATTTCAGACTTGAAATGTCAGCTTGCTCTCATTTCTAGCGGTGTAACTCCTAAATAATATGGATTTTTGTTCATGGGAATGACTGAATCAACTAAAACATGGATACAAATAGCCCCCAGAGCTTTACATTTTACATTAGTACTCAAAATAATGGGTGCAACAAACCGTTATGCTGCTATTAAACAAAATTGTAGAATTTTCCCTTAGGTAGTGCCAGTCGCCACAGGGAAGAAAAAACACTTACTCTTGATTAATTTGGACTTGAGATATATTACAGAAATCTAAATATAAAAACTACAACAATAATTAGGAACTTAAACTTAAATTTTTTCTTTTAGGATTTAATTGGCAAACATGTTTTATTTATATATATTTTTTTAAATCCAGCAGTTGTTAGGAAAATTCTCTTACAGCAGAGATCTTCAACAGGGGGTCCGGGACCCCTATGGGGTCCTCAGAGTTACTGCAGAGGGGCAGCCAAATTATTATAACGTTTCTGAAAGTTTCGAAGAAAATTTAAATATCTTAATATAATTCCAACATATTATCTGCAACATTATTATCAAATATAAAATCAGCTTCACGAGTATTTGAAAGATGGAGACAGCTTAGAGCCCAAAATGATGCAGTGTTGGCTAATTTCCTCCTAAACAGGTAATGTTAAGCATTAGCTTCAGGCTAATTTATCACAGCTACAAGGGACCGGAATTGTATGTCATTTCAACATTTGTGTACTGACATTGAATTATACAGCTAGAGTACCCGAGTAGGTTCCTCGCAAAAACAATTGAGACAGAGCCAGTAAAGTGGTCCCAAAGTAGTGGTATTTGTAGGGGTTACTACTGTAATTCTAAGCCGATGAAGTCCGTCTGTCTTTCGGGTGGAGAGGATGGCGAGGTTGTTGCGTTTTTAGCGGCTCCTACGGTAATTCTATGCCGAAAAAGTGTGTCTGTCAGTTGGGTACAGAGCTCCCCAATAAACAATACAAAACAGAAGATAGCAAATGTGTGTTCTGTCAAACAAATACATTATAGCTATATTTATCTGTTTTCCATCATCAAAGAATTGGCACAATAAAGAGGACCAACTGTTTTATGCTCTGTCTACACCCCACACTTCACGCCTCCTCTCGGGAAATGTAGCTGTCTGTCACAGTGTCACTTCCTCCATTCCCGCCAATGACAGATGACAGTGTTTATCTCAGAGGAGGGACACATATTTCAGGCAGTTGAGTCTGGTTCTCCAGACAGACACATTATGTATGATGGACGGCAGGAGAGGCCAGGGGGGAGCGATACACAGTGTACTTTCCGAAGGGAAACTAGGCAATTCAGTTGGGAGACAGGTGACCTAACTCAACATCCTGGTGTCGTGAGCTACGCCGTCGTCGATGTGCAGTGGCTGCGAACATGACAGCAGCAGTAGGTTTTTTAATTAGACTCAAATTCTAGATGAGAGTGAATCACTCAGAGATGGGCCCTGGCTTAAAAGTGTATTAACCTGTGCTGACTGACATGATCCTATACACCCCAAAGTCTCACCAAAACATTCTCAGACGTAATCAGAAAATAACAATATCCCCGAAAAAAAAAAAAAAAAAAAAAAAAAAAAAAAAAAAAAAAAAAAAAAAGGTACTGGAGCTATACATTCATAAATTTGAAATCATGAAATACCTTTTGTAAAACTACTGGTGCTACACTCACCATGAACGGAGTAGATGGTTCTTAGACATGTGTCTGTAAAAATGGCAGCAGTACATCACCGTTTTAGGAGGAGGTGTCTAGTCTGACAAACATTTAGCTGTGCCAGAAATTAATCAAGACACCAGGTATGAAATCAGTATGTAGCACAAGGCTGAAGAGGCCTGGGAGGGAATGAAATGGAGTTTTTGATGGAAAACTAATAAATGTGTCTCAGTGAGTGAGATGATTTGTTTTGTATTCCGTTGCTCTCTCGTTTCTTTTTATTGTATTTTTTATTTTGCAGTTGCATTGTGGCTTGGTTAGAAAGAAAGAGCTTATCTTTTGAAAACAATAATCAAACTGAACAAGTTAAACTCGAAATGAAGGATATGGTGAAAAGGGTGTAACTTTGATGAGTTAAAGGAACACTCTGGGAATTAGATTTACGGTTTTTGATTTACAATGATCACTTTTATTCAGTTTTTTTGTTTCTTTTGGGTATTTTACATTTTATGCCATACGCTGGCTTTGATACTATACTTTCTTGTAATTTTGACTGTATTTTTGAATTCAGATGCGTTTAATTGCTATAAAAAAAAATCTCCAAAAAGTTAGTTTTTGGAAAAGAATACTCAAAGAAATAAAATAAAGTCAGCACAATGTGCGATCTGAAGTGATCTGATAAATAAGCAGTATGATTTTAAGTATATATTATAACAGGCAAAACAACCGCTGTAGTTATCACCTAGCAAGTATATCCTACACATTAACTACATGTAAGGGGTACAGCAGCTACTGAGAAACTACATAGCACAGCTCTTATAGAAGTTTCTGATGGCAGTGGAAATGGCCGACAGAGAAGACAATTATGTTCATGTTATGTTAAGTTACGTTGATCACTTTCTGTAACAAAGCAAAATTAAGAATTTACACAGTAATATATTCATTTTCAGGATATAGTAGAAAAGTCTTTTCCATCATCGCTTTATATCAAAAGGTGAACTAAAGATTGTAAATAGCCCCTTTCACACAGCCTGTACAAGGGGGGATTGTTGCGCCTTTTATCCCCTTCGCCGTCTGCGTGAAAGTTACCAAGACGGAATGGGGGGGACGGAGTTGTTGCGCCTTTAAGCTGGCAGCAGAGGTAGTCACCGAGCCGTAACAGAGCCAAACCAATGTCTGTGTGAAAGGGACAGCCGGCATGGCGGGACTACGATGCGTAAGTCAGTCGCAGATATGTTTGCAATTACATCAGATATGCCGCAGGGGGTGGTGTGGGTAAACAAGTCCTAGTTGTTCTACAGTATGTGACACAAGACACTGCAGTGCAAGGCGGTAAAGCAGCAGACATGATATAGGTGGACAGAGCGGCACAAAGAGACATTGAGCTAACCGAAAGTGGACTCCAACGGTAACCAGGAGTGCAAAATGAAGATAAGAAATGAGGACTGTAGCGACAGCGAGTAACTGTCAATTTATCAGGACATTATGACAGCTCATTCCACTGTATGTCAGCCACTATTGATGATTTTCAATAAACGAATAACATTTATAAACGTCATGAAATCTATGGACATTCCAAGGTGTTTCCTGGCCCAGAATCGGCCTTTGGGGAGTGACAACACACGGCAGTGAGCATGATCGGTCTGTGTACAGTAAAGGCAATTCTGTGTTACCTTATTTGACAGAAAGCTATGCATTTACAGTGCTGCTCATGAGTATAGGAACCCCTGCTAAAGTTGACTAAAAAGAGGAATAAAAAAAACAACCTTTGAGAACACCAATTTCCTTTGAGAATGAATAATGTATCGTAAATAAATAAATGTTCTTCCTTAAAATACAGGGGGCATAAGTATAGACACTTCTATGATTAAATTCCCATAGAAGCAGGCAGAATTTTATTTTTAAAAGGCCAGTTATTTCATGGATCCAGGATACTATGCATCCTGATAAAGTTCCCTTGGCCTTTGGAATTAAAATAGCCCCCCCCACATCATCACATACCCTTCACCATACCTAGAGATTGGCATGGGGTACTTTCCATAAAATCATCTCTCAATGCAAATCAAACCAGCTATTAGGCTAACTGAAATAAAACCATGCCAATCTCTAGGTATGGTGAAGGGTATTTGATGATGTGGGGCTATTTTAATTCCAAAGAAAATTGGTGTCCTTAAATGTTGTTTTTTTCCATATTTTTTGAAGACAGATTCAGCAACTGTATTTCTCGCTTAAAATGTTTTCAGAAACACGTTTCAGTTACTTATGTTCGTAAAATAAGAGATTGTATATGACTAACGCATGATAATGGCCTGATAACGTAGGACACATCAATAGAGTGTTGTGGTGGTGGTGGTATCAATAGCTAAAATCCAACACTGAACTATAAATCAATTCCTGTGCCAGAGGGACCTGTGGTAGGATCGCTGTTTAACACACAAGTATAAATCCACCTGTGCTTACCCATGTTTGTCTTGTTTCAAACAAAGTGTATGTTCTGTATTCTGTGCACTGTATTGGAACAGGCAGAATTCTTAGAAAATCACAATTAGTTTCTGAAAGTCATATCTTGGTTTGCCCTTGCTCCTCCTCTTTTTCGGTCTTCTTCTTACTCTGTTTCCCTGGTGGATGATTGAACAGAAAAGGGTTTTTGCATCCAATAATGAGATATTGATCCAAGCCTTAAATCTACGTGACCAATGATGTGATCATCAGCGCAGTGGGTGCAAAGGCTGTGAAGGTTTCATAAATGCGTGAAATGTGTCTTTATGACTCTTTAAGGTCACATCTTTGCCTTGCTGCGCTCCACCAACTGTTGATTGATTGGACTGGCAGTCTGGCCAGGCAATGGAGTAGACAGACGTGCTGTTCTCTGCAGCGCTACAAACTGTTATGCTATGAGTGTTCAAATTTTCACAGTACAAAAAGCACCTGGGGGAAAACGCTCTGAACTGAGCTGCGAGGGCCAAATCGTACATCAAGAGATGATCTGTGCTGGGCTCAACATCATATATTTTCCTCTTAAAGAATAATTGTATAGCAGTGAAGCACTTATTGCCCATTTGTTGTAAATTCTACATTACTGTAGCACTTCAGTAAGTTGTAGGAGGTTATTATTACACCGGGAACATACTTCATACATAATGCATTTGTGTTTTGGAAATTGTGTGAAGAATTTGCAAAAACAAACCTATTAAAGGGACAGTAATTATTCCTAGGTATTAACTGCAGTACTACAACAAATATGTTCTTGTATCTCTGACTCAACTGTGCCAAAATTATGGCTTTTCAAATATTAACAGTCTGCAATTACCTGCATTTTTGGACCTCTAACAATCATGTGATTAGTGTTTACAACATAGCCCATTTTAGCATCTATACTTGCTAAGCAGTAAAGCAGAAACTGTTAAGGCTATAAACGAATGCATGATGAGCAGTGGTAGAAGATGTATTCAGATCCTTTACTTAAGTACTAATACCACACTGTAAAAGTCCTGCATTGAAAAGGTTACTTAAGTAAAAGGATGTATCATCAGGATAATGTACTTTAAGTATTAAAAGTAAAAGTACTCAGTTCAGAAAAATCCTCACATTTTAGAAACTGAAAACGATCAAAACTGTTCTGTCAATCAATCGGCTAATCATTTCACTTGTAGGCCTGTATATTGTTGGGTAGTTTAATTTATATTAAATCATTGTATTTTATAAACTACATGTGTTTTGGGTAAAAAAATCTTAATTTGTCAGATTAATGTAGTGGAGTAGAAGTTAAAATATTTCCCTCTGAAATGAAGTGGAGTGGAAAGTGGCATGAAAAGAAAAGACTCAAGTAAAGTACCTCAAGTTTGTACATAAGTACAGTATTTGAGTAATAGTACTCAGTTACATTCCACCTCTGATGATGAGTGATTTTCAAAATCATGTCAGCTGTGCATTAAATAAATTCCCTGCTACATAATTGAAACAATGCAAACACAGCAGTTCTGCCGTGATTGTTGGTTATTTTAGTGTGGTAACACTACAGATGCCAGTTTTACTATTTCACTACCCCCTGAAAGACGATGAGTCGAATAATCTGTTGGTGACCCCTAGGGTTGAGCAGTCGCTTTTTTTTTTCCCCAGTCAGTGTGCATTACATTATATGTAACACCCACAAAGCATGGTAAACTAGACAGGGTCTGTGTATGAAGACGGGTCGGGTTTCCGACATCGCTGCAGACCCCTGATGCACAGACAACAGTCTTCCCCAACCCTCCCCCCAGGGATAGAGGGCGCAGCGAGCATCCACAGCCCTGGGAAGCAGCGAGGTCCAGGCAAGGGGTGCTGTAAAGCTCACAGTCGCAGCTGCGAGCCACCTGCACCCCGAGCCTCTCCAAGCCGACCCAGAGCAGATTACAGCGCATTGTCACGGAGGAAATGCCTGGGAGACGAGGGGATCCTCCCACACCGTAATCTGATTGTCAGATAGTCCATGTTAAAAATTATCATTAAATTCAAATAGAAAAAAATCAGATTCGGGTACAGCCATAGAAGAAATGTAGTAATGCACCATAAAAGGAAAGGAGCAAGAATTGACTGCAAGCTAGGAAACACGGTATGTATGCATCAGCTTTGCAATGTTTTATGTCAAAAGAAAAATGCACTCAACACTTTCACATTAGAGTAGCCTAGGAGTGAGTGCCACAACAGGCATTTCTTACAGTGTATTGCAGCCTTACCTAAGCATGAGATTCATTAGCTGAAGCCCTTCCCCTCTGAGGAAGCGGTCCCGATTGGCTGCCAGCATGAGGCAGGAACACAGAGCATCGAAGAGGTTCTCCATCATCTCCTGCTCCTCGGCTGTGGATGGGTTGTGACGTTTGAACACCTGAGAGGAAGGGAACATTTAGAAAGGACACCCAGGCAGGCATGTGGCTTTTGCATGAGAAGGACATTCTTGAAACACAGCAACAGCTTGTGAAATGGTTTATTAAAAGTAGTTTTGGGAATGTGGGAGATATGAGCTCCTTTAATGATGGGAAGGAATAAGCATAGCAAGACAGAAATATTAGCCAGGTTTATACTATAATTAAGAGAATATAAAAAGCCAACAGCTACTACCAAAATGCTGGCCAATGAAAACTTTAATAGCTAATTTGGTGGGAAACTATTATTTTTTATTTTTAGTGGGTTTAATCATTAGGCTGAAATGGGGTTAAAATTTGGTTTAGGGTTAGACTGGGCTCAATGTGGACCCACAGGTTAGAGCATCATTATGCAGAATAGTGCTCATCTTAAATCTTGGGTCTTTGAGATGCTCATGTTAGAGAAATGACTGAGCTTAAAACGTGGGGTCGATCGCTAGTGTGACGTCATGGGAGCGCTGTAACGGTTTATACTTGTGTGGTGGTCGCGACACCAGTTGCAGTCTTCTCCTGAACAGAGGTGACACTAATGAGGAAAGGCCACCGACTTTGCTATTTCTACGGACTAGAAGAAGAAGACAAAAGGTAAACAACGGCAGAACTGGCAGCAGCATTGATGCCAATGCTTCGATTTGATTCGATGACCTACTTCGTCGGATCAAGCCTTTCATTCGCCATAAAATAACTCATCTTAACCCAGTAAGTTTACAAGAGAGACTTGCAGTCACTCAGAGTCCTGGCATCCGGTTACCCTCAAGCTCGTTCATGCTTCCCGTTTCCGTTTTGCTTTCGCAACCTCTGGTCGTGCACCTAAAATCCTGGCGCGCCAGCGAGATCTACGTCATTTTGACGTCACATTGGCGCGTGCCAACTCGGCTACGGTGACTGTAAAACGGCCCAAATGGCTGGATGGGTAAATAAGAAAGTGATAAAGCAAACTAAAGATAGAGAGTAAAAGCAAAATCTTACAGATAGTTGCTGCAGTAACACATCAATGCCATCCATCTCTCCCAATAATTCTCTCGTATCTGTGGAAAAGAGAAGAAAAATATAGGGGGAGGAAGACTAAGAGATAAAAATGGAGTAACAAGACAACAGGGAGATTAAAATGAGATGGAAAAATAGGGAGCAGAAGGAGGACAGAAAACATTCTGAGAAAAAAAAGTAAGTGGATAGATGAAAGAAAGCAAAAGAGAAAAAGGAGAGGGAGGGAATGACAGTGCTACAAAGACAGACAATAAACATACATTTTATTTATCAATTCTACTTCTTAATGGCCCCAAACGGCAGTGAGAGACACATTTCTTAAATTTAAGAATGTCAACACCCAGAAATCCTGTAATTTGACATCAGGAAGTGGCAGGACGTACACCCATGTTCACCAACAAAACTGTGCGCTTTGCATTTGTTGCTGAAGGCAGAGTGCTCATAACCAACAGTAGCTACAGGCATAATTAATTAGTATGGATGAGATGCTCTTCTTATTCCCAGCAGCGAGTATTTTTACATTATAAAACCCTTCAGAGTGGACGTTTTAAGTCAAATGTTACAGCAGGAAGCGATAATTACATTTAAATTAGCACATCAAGGATTCTCCCAAATTGTCATTTTCTTAATCATGTGATTTGCCTTATTCTCACTTCAAGACACTGCCAGTATTATAATAGGGAACATTATTCATGGGAGCTTGTTTCCTTTGTGAAAGTTTTTTTTTTGTTACATTTTATTTGGATTTGAAGGGCAGGAGGAAAAAGATGAATAAAGGTAGCACTGGTGAAGAGGAGTGTAAAACGTGGTACGACTTCCACTGAATATCAATATGGCTTGTACCATTAATGAGGACCTGATAGCCCTGTGGCTATCTAAGGCTTTACAGGGTTTAAGTGAGGGAGGGAAAGGGTGGAGAAGATAGCATATAAACAAGGAGAGAGAAAGTTAAGAAGTTACACAGGAAGACTAAAAAGGGAGTGGGAGGAAGAGGAATGAAAAAGAGTTAAATGGAAACATGAAAGGTAACTGTAAAATGAAAGTGATGAAGGAAGATGACAGAAAAAAAAGAAGAAGAGGAAGGGACAGGAAGAGCAATGTAAATGAGATACAGTGATGGGAGTGGTACAGTAATAGACAGAGATGGAATGACTACAAAAAGGAAAGAGGTAAGATGGGAAGAACATACAGAGGAACGGCTTAAAGAGAATAAGAATAATCCAAGATGGGTAGAAAAAAAAGTTAAGGATGGAATGACAACGAATAGAGAAAATGAAGAACTAAAGAAAAAGAGAACGAAAAAGTGGATGTCTAACTTCATTTTGAAGCCACAGACCATTCAGTGAGACACACTTACTGTCATTGTTTTGGAGCAGGATAGCCAGGATTTCACTGCAGTACAGCTTGTTAGCATCAAACGGCATCTTTGTCTGAGAGGGAAAGAGACCAAATTCCAATAAGGGCTGCAACTAACGATTATTTTCATAGTCGAGTAATCGGTCGATTATTTTCTTGGATCAAATGTGGATCAGTGTTTCCTAAAGTCTAAGATAATCTCCTCAAATGTCTTGTTTTTTCCAAAACTCAGATATTCAGTTTACTGTCACAGAAGAGAGAAGAAACTAGAAAATATTCACATTTAAGAAGCTGGAATCAGAGAAATCTTTTTTTTTTTTTTTTTTTTTTTTTAACAAAATTATTCAAACTGATTAATCGATTATCAAAATAGTTGGCGATTAATTTAATAGTTGACAACTAATCGATTCACCGTTGCACCTCTAATTCCAATTAGCACTCATGTTGAGAAACCCTTTTCTCCAAAGTCGAGAGTATTAGAAAATCACTTTTTTATTCTACAACAAAATTTGTATTTTTTATTTTATTTTACCATAAGCAGAGATCCTGCCTCGTAAATTGTATTTGGTAGTGGTATACAGCAACAGCAACGTTAAATCTTTAA
Organism: Perca flavescens; assembly: GCF_004354835.1. Classification (NCBI taxonomy): domain Eukaryota; kingdom Metazoa; phylum Chordata; class Actinopteri; order Perciformes; family Percidae; genus Perca; species Perca flavescens. The sequence continues at coordinate 28,735,966 of NC_041337.1, forward strand.
ATCTCTGGATCAAATGGCTCACATGACCGGTTATCTGAACATACATTCCACTGCATGCATACAACATGGTTTCTGCAGGCAAGTCAAATTTAAGATCCTTTTAAGACCTTTATGACTTCAATATACGACCTATATCACGACATAAAACTAGAACAAAATGCAGAGTCACAAAAGTACTTGCAAAGTAAACAAAATTATTAAAATTGAATAAAAGCGACAGAGTAATGATCTGTACATATACAGCAAATTATATTTGGACTAGCGAAAGAAAGAACTACAACACCACAGAATAAATAATAAACATTTCAATGAGCATTAGAGGTAGCATTGCATGAACATAGGCAAATTAAGACCGGTTTTAACTTATTTAAGAACTAGAACACAATACTTTGCGAATTTAAGACTTTTTAAGGCCTAAAATTTTGATTCAGAAATTTTAGACTTTTTTTAGACTTTTTAAGACCCTGCGGAAACCTTGAAACAGGCACATGCTTTTAAAACTAAAACTACTTCAACCTAAATTACCTCAGCTAAAAAATATTGGAACTTTCCAAACACATCATTTCATTGTTCATAATGTGGTTGCTACAGAAATGACTGAGTAAAGGTAGCTATACAGCAATAATCTCCACCTACGTACTGAGCTTAAAATGTGATTTGAAGGATACAGTTCACTAAGTGATACAATTCACAATTCTAAAATTAGTCAAACTGATTGACGTGGAGATCACTCCAAGAGATCATGTAAAGCAAGAAATTACCTAAGCCTGAATGATTTCTATTTACTTGTTTGAGAAGAATCTGACGTAATACCACATGCAATTAGTTGTGGAACAGAATGTTTTAGGCAGTAAAGGTAAAGAAAATATCTAGGGCAGAAACTAACAATTATTTTCTTAATCTTTTAATCTAGGGGATATTTGACATCAGAAAAATGTCCTACTGCCAATGAAATCTCTTGTTTTGTCTGACTGACAATATAATGTTAAGAAAAGAAAAAATGTCTAATTTTCTCATTTATCAGATTAATTTTCTGTCACTCGATTCATTGATTGACAGACTAATCATTGCAGCTCTAAAAATAACTTTATCCAATAATCTGCCACATTCTCACCTTGATTCTCTTGAGCAGCCACTGCATGAGTCCCTGCTGAGCTGCCTCGGTGCACAGGCCTGGTCTGAACTCTGCCATATTTTCTATGATAGCTGCGGAAGATGTAATACATAAAAAAATAAATAAAAAATAAATAAAAAGAAAAGCCTTCACGTTTGGTGTCTGCCCTGCTAAAGTATCCTCAAGCAAGTCACTAGAGACTTACCGGCTCCAGGGACAGCGCTGTTGCCGACACCTTGAATTTCCTGACAGAGATCAAATAAGTTGGGATGCACTAATCTAAAACGGTGGATCGATATTGGTACTGATACGGATCTCCTAAGTGGACAGGTTAACAGGAAGACATGACTAATCCCTATTAAAAACAGTTCCTTACTCAATGTCTGGGAAAGCACTGATAATGGATTAGTATCAGCAAATGCATTCAGTTGAATTATTGGACAGGAAACGTTGGATTTGTGCAAACACACTACTGATTAGGTGTCAGACTAAGACGGCACATGAGTCTCAGGCTGTCACACATGACATCTCAACTTAAACACAGGTGGTTAGGGCATTTTCAGCATGATTGATCCAAAAGGGAAAGTCAAATGACAGGTTGAAGTGACATTTGTAAATTACCCAAAAGCAGACTTATCAGAAGAAAAATACAGTTTAAGGCTCATGCTTTCTTTATGTTGGTGTGCCTGCCTCGGTACATAATACCACTTTGGTGTAGTCTATAATCAATGTTAAATCCACACTTTGAAGGAAAGTGAAATACAAGTCAGCTTTTTATAGAATCATGCGAGTTCTCTCCCAGCTACTTCCACTATTAGAAAGCTGCCTCTGCCACATGATATCTCTATCAGAGCAGACTGTAGCAGAAGGGGACAGATAGAGAGAAAGAGATTATGGGGTGGTGATGAATGGAGGGAGAAGAGGAAAACTAAGGGGAATGGAGGGGAGGCAAATAAAGGGAGAGGAAAAGCAGAAGGGGGGCAAGGGGGTAGGAGGACAAGTCAAAGATGAGGGATGGACAGCTGAGGGAATGAGGGACACAAGGAGTGAGGGAATGAGGGAATATAACAAGAGCACAACAAACATGGTAGAAAGTGTTGGGAGGGAACAAAAAGGACATAAGACAAACAAAATTTCAAAATAGCAACAACTGGAGAGAGGGGCAGCAGATGATAGAGAAATGGAGAAATGGATGGAGAGGGAGGGTGCTGAGGGAGAGAGAGGGAGGGCCTTTATCAGTAATTCAAACAGAGCAGACAGACAGCATCCTGGTGAACAGCAGGCTCAGAGCAGAGAGCAGCCAAGGCAGACAAAAGGCTTATTCAAGCTTGGAGAGCTCCCTTGATAACATAAAACACACACACACAAACTTGAATAGAAGACGCACAGGCACTGCTCCCTCAATATAACCCAAACTCACACACAAAGCCAAATACACACCTCTAAACAGCCCTCCTGACACTCGGCCTCAATTTGGCAAGAAAAAAAAGAAATAAAAAACGCATCTCAGTGGACTCATTCAACACAAAAAGAGCTGAGAGGCAGAAAAGTCTGATTCATGTGAGGCTAAATACAGAGACCATGAGTTCTCAAACTATCTGTTGGCCCATGCAATATCCTCGCCCTCATGTCTACATTTAATGCCACCGACACCGATTTTGACTCTCCATAACTAAGAGTTTATACCTCGGATGACAAAAAACTGTTTTGAAAGTGCTTCCACTTCGCCCAAACATTTAAGCGAGACACTGACGGCTTTCTTTCGCTGTCACTGAAAAAGTCTAGGACACTTGGCAGAAGGGGGACACGCTGTTAAAGCTTAAAGAATACAAATAAAGTTAGTCTACGCCCTAACCCAAGTCAAGCAGGACTTCCTGTCACTGTATTGCATGAAGCTCTAACACTGGCTCATACACACCTTCAAAGCACACCTCCCTCTGGAAGGGCTTGTCATGTTTCAGCACTAAACAACACAGTGGTGATCAATTATTCTTACTCCAAATATTCAAATGCTATTAAGCTGCTATCTTTATCCAAGCCTGTTTTTAGAGTAGAGCATCTGTAGCACCTACAGTGTACAGTGAAATCCCAGATATTTGTCCCACGTTCTAAATATAAATGAAGGCACAAAGCTGTGGACCGACAGCGTCTTCAAGTCTAGTTTTTAGCGGCCATATTACATAGGAACACAGCCATCTTGTTTTGCTGCTGAGATGTATGTACAGTATTGGTAGATTAGTTAATGACATGTGCTCTAACTCTTTTGTTTTGTCTTTAATGTCCTGTCTACAATGGAAATAGGCAATGTGTTGGTTAACATCTGCTGCTTGCCTGCATTTTGGCAAATTTCTGACCAGTTTTTTTTTTTTTTTTTTTTTTTTTAATGAACTGCCAGTTTCCACAGCAGTCTGAAACATTAACTTCTATTTACATAGTTAATTAAACCAGGGGCCCGGTTTAGTGAAAACTCTGAGTTTGTTAACCCTGAAATGAGGGAAACTCTGGGTTTTCCGTTTCAGAAAAGGAGGTAACTTAAACCTGAGAAAGTGGGTTAACTCCAGCCCGTTTCAGAAAGAGAGGTAACTTAACCTCAGAGTCAGTTACTATGGTAAGTGTTAGTGTTTTTCTAATGTGTACATAGAGAATATAATGATATGATTTTGTAACAGATGCTATCTGAGACAAAACGTACAGAACAAAATATTTCCCCATCCAACACACAGAGTGGAGGCTCATTTGTTTTTATTGTAGTTACACTATTAAAAAGTGATGGTTCGGAGTAATTTCACCCTAGGGTCCTTTGCACCATGACCTCGAGCCAAACACCCCCCCAGAAGCTTTTTTCAGCTGGGTCTAACATTGGGAGAGCTGAATAGCTTAGCGCAGGGGCTAATGGACCCACGTTTGTATCTGGTAAATGACCCCACTAATAATGCCCGAAATGATACCAAACGTCTACAGTAGTACATATAGGTTATGTACTCATAAAATGATGGATTGGAAAGTTTGTAAGTACACCAGAAGTTTATGAACACTTGCCTGCTCTCTTCTGCTCTCTGCTGTTGTTGCTGCTGCCGGCAGTAAGACTAGTGCTTAGGGCTGTCTACAAATTACAACACCGAAAAGAGATGCAACAAAAATATTTTTTAATTTAACTTTTTTTTTTTAACTAAGTGCTGTAGTATAACTAGCAGGAGACAAGTAATAACTGAGGTAAGTTTGGAGACATTACTTTATTTAATCATTAAATTAATAAATATTTTTGTTGTATTTTCGGTGTAGTAATTTGTAGACGGCCCTAAGCACTCGTCTAACTGCAGGCAGCAGCAGAGAGCAGAAGAGAGCAGGCAAGTGTTTATAAACTTCTGGTGTACTTACCAACTTTCCAATCCATTGTTTTATGAGTACATAACCTATTTGTACTAGTGTAGAAGTTTGGTATAATTTCGGGCATTATTAGTGGGGTCATTTACGAGATACAAACGTGGGTCCATTAGCCCCTGCGCTAATAAGCTATTCAGCTGATAACGCTACTCTACGCTAACTCTCCCAATGTTAGACCCAGGTGAAAAAAGCTTCTGGAGGGGCGTTTGGCTCGAGGTCATGGTGCAAAGGACCCTATGGTGAAATTACTCCAAACCACCACTTTAAACTAGGCAGGGTTTTCATATGGCTTTTATATAGAAAGATCTATAATTAAACTCCACCTTTTCCACATTTATTTAAAGATTCATTTCAAACATCTATATGAGGTTCAATAAATTGGAAACAAACATTATCATCATCTATCTATCTATATTATATATACAGTATATATATAAATAAAAAATAGAGTTGTGTGAAAAGTTGTTTTTACAATTCATGTTTATAAATCAGCTTACGGGCAAGTTAAGTTAATAAGCTAATTTAGTGATTGTAAAAAATGTCAGTGATGTTAACATCGTGCTGAAAAGTTAAGGGACAGGGATTTTGTGAACCATTTTTCACCATAGCTAATAAGCTATAAGCTACTGCACAAAGCAGTTAGAAACATGGGTAAATGCGCCAAAGATCATCTTTTTTAATCCAATCTCTGTGGTGGATGTGGTGGTGTCAGGCTATATGACCTTCTCAAAAATGTGAATGTGTTCCCAACTTTGAGAAATGTATAGAAGGCTGTGTGAACTGATCATGAACCAAGACTTTTGACTTCTGCTTACTATAGCCGACGACAGCGACCAGAACACAAGAGAGAAACTGGAAACGAAATCAACGTAAAAATGGGTGGGCGCGATAAGATCAATACAAACCGGTGGGTTGACCTGGGAGGGACTGTGCATAATACAGTTGTCAATACCAAACTGTGATATTATTGTTGATTTGTACTTGTGTTCTTTGATGGCCAACACAGAACAGACGCAGAACTACTGTGATGCTTTTTTTCTACACTGACTAACTTCATATACTTTTCAACCCTGCAATGAATGTAAAATATGAGAACAGGACAGCAACAGTCTCCATATTTCATTCCTGGCACCTGCTTTGTTGGTCAGTTTAACTGGTGTAGGATTCAGTTAAAAACACAATGAATGTTTGAACACAGTATGCCAAGTTTTCAGCTGGTTGATTCAGTATAGGGTAAAAAAAATAAAAAATTAAGCTCACATTTACGAAAGGCCAATAACTGAAAATGTACTGCATATAGGCTAAAATACCTTTGGTTGCAGCTCAGTCCAGCCAACAAAACTGGTTACATGATTACAATATATAACTACTTCACTTACAAAGACATGATATGACATTATGGAGTGTTGCTTTTATTATGTCTATTATGAGTCCAGTATATGGCAATGAGTTTTTGGGGGATGAAATAATAAACTCAATCAACATTAACTAAAATACAATATCTGTTTATGTTGATGGCAGTTTGCTTCAGAACAAACAGCTACATTTGTCAAGGCCTTGGTGTACATCTCCTTACCCAGTGTGTTATAGATGCCATCAGCCTCCTCCTTCACCTGTTCATCCAGCCGCTCCATATTCTGCACCAGCAAGGCCACCACCTGACCCTCCAACTACACACACAGAAAGATCAAGTTCAGGGTTCTGACACATTTTTACCACACCCAGAGGCAAATCCAAGTTCATCAAGGATGAAACACTTCATTCCTCTACATAATTATTACATAATTACATACTACATACATTATTATTATTATCATTTTAAAAGAAGAACAGAATACTTTTCAATTCTCTCCACTTTCAACGTTTTCCAATGTGTTGGAAGTATGTCAACTGAATACTTATCTTCATATTTTGCAACATTATGTGATGATTGAGAAGAAAACTGACGAGCTCATTTCACAAAGAGAAAATAATGCAGAGGCGGGGATGGCAAAGTGAATGTTCACTTTTAAGCCTCAGTCTTGGCAGAAGAAACTTGGTTCCTGACTGAGCATCTCCGAACATGTCCAAGTGTTATCAGTCAAGTCAAGAGTGGAGACTCATAGCCAAACAGAGCTTTCGGGGTGCCCTCTGGCTGAATAAAAGTACTATTACAGATGGAAGAAGACGACCGTTGACACAGATTTATGAGCCACAAGAGACCGTTGTGGATCATTTTGATTCATCTTATCAAGGATAACACCTGGCCTTCTGGCAACAAGGACAGAGGAGCTGGAGCTTACAGCAAAGAGGAGAGAGAAATGGATTCAACCGAGCCCTGCTGCCCTGAAACCGTTTCCCTTGGAAGCAGCTGTAAAGAAGAGTGTGGTGGCGCTCCATTGCACGGTAAATGGAATGCATTTATATAATGCCTTTATCCTGGGAGCGCTGCGGAGCCACCTGAGCTACTGTCTCACCCACTATCACATCACAGGCAAATTCACACACACACACACACACACCTGTCAGGGGGATTTGACATTCATCCAATTGTCCCTACAATTGTTCCTGTCAGATACTAACCAGCCAACTAGTTAACAAAAAGAAAAAAAACTCATGATGCGCTCAGAAAGATGTGTTCTTAAGCCATTATTCCATCTTTTCAGTAGAAAATGACATTATATTATTTCAACTAACAACATATTATACTGAAATGGAAAGGCAAATCTAATTATGTGCAATGTTATTGCCATTACAATGTCAGATGGTCTATTGAGCTAGCTACATGCACATTTAGGTTAAACAATCCAACAATAGAGCTGTGTATGGATGTGTTTTTGGAACTGGTGACAAATAAAGGAGTGCTGTGGTTTGGAGCAAGCAACTGCCTACACAGCAATACACTACGCCTCCTCTTTGCGGTGTCGTTCAGTCCAGGTCATGAGTGCTAAACTAAAAGGCTGACATTTTCTTAGCTTTGACAACGCTCTGCCCTGTCTTAAAAGAAGCCAGCAATGGAATACTGGTTATTGGTTGTGGTTAATGGTTAAATAATGTGTCACATAACATACAAATCAGTATATTTGTAATTCATATATCACTGTGTGCCTCACTGTAATGTCTCTTTCACTTCACTACTGAATGAAAGAGTAAAATATGTAATTAGACAGCTCAAAGACCCTTGAAACATCGGGTATAACGGGTCATTCATTGTAGCGAGAAACAACTGCCCTGATTAATGCCACTGGGATGTAGCCTGGCTCAAAACTTTCCACGTTCAAGCCAACAGATTCTTTGATGAAGTGTCATAGTGACGGCCACGAAAGGAGCCGCTGCACACAGTTCTGCCCTCCATTATAGGAATATCAGCACATTATTGTAGTTTGACCTTTGTCTGTGTCCCTCTAAATGTCAGCACACATAATGGCGTATCAAAAATCCTCCCTGGTTCATAGACAGCACGAGGGTGCTAAAAGTACAAAAAAAAAGAGACGGATAGAGAAGATGTCAAACATAGAGCTGATGCAGACATAGCTGGGGCGGGGGGTGGGGGGCAAAAGATAGATAACTAAAAAGTGTTGCCCTAACTATATGGTTGACATTACGCTTTGTTTTCTCCCTTTGACCACGTTCTTGTCACTTTGTAAAATCTCAAATCTATTTCACAGCCACAACAACTCACACTGGTATATAGCTTAAAAAAAAAAAAAAAAAAAAAGAGTGGCAAAGATACATTAATCAGAATTTAACCATGACAGAAAGCACAAAGTTAGTTAAGTTACAGTAGGTTCCAAAAGTTTAACGATTTGTTTTTTTAATTAACATAGTTCTCCATTTAACAATCTGTTAGGGATCTCTTCAGCAGATGGAAAACAATGATTATATAACATCAATCAATATATCAAAAACAGACAGACACAGGCCTTGATTGATTAATACCGTTAATCAATCCCTTCTGTCTGGTTTGGATGCCAGAGCCCAGAAACTTTAGTATTGACTACACAAATAGCTGCCTCATCAATACCATCAAAGAATTATGTAAATCCTGAACTCACCAGAGCATCTATGAGTACCTCAGCCCCCTCCTCGCTCTCTTGGAGTGTGTCGATATCTGTCAGCTCCTGCAGCAGGTCCACCACTGCTATGGCAACATGTGATTCAGGCTAAGGACAATAAGCTTGAGTTGGAAGAGTATTCCCCTGGCTTTCCATTAAAATGGACAGTTTTAAAAAAGGATACAAAAAAAAAAAAAAAAAATTGCTGGCAAAGATGGCAATTATATAGTTTGGGTGCGGCACCTGAGCAGTAATAATTGTAGTTTGTCCCCAATGGACTTTTTTAGCAAGTTTAGTCTTTAAGCTTTTTGAGTGATATTTATTTATCATCTGCTCTAGCTTTTCCAATGTTTTAGACACAGATATGGTGATAATATCTGTCCAAAATGTTGTGAAAAAGAGACGCAAAACTACCACAAAAAGGGACACAAACCGACTATAAAGAGAAGCCATATGACCACAGAGACAAAAAATGACCCTACAGGAAACACAAATGACCAAAAAGAGACACAACACGACTACAAAGAGACGCAAAAACCCACAAAAAGACAAAATCCCCCAAAGAGACACAAAATATATGGGGAAATTGCATTTTTTTTTTTTTTTTTTTGAAAAATTTTAACATTTTCTTGAGGAAGGACGCCTAAATCCCCCGCCAAATATGCACACCTAAGTCTTCCACAAAGCTTGGGAAAACACTGTACGCTATTTCAGGTTTTGGCTGCACCGGCACTACTTTGTAGTCATTGTTGGTCTCTAATGGGATTTGTTGACAAGAAAAAAAAAACAGAATATCACCAAACCTATTCTTTGAAGACCAATGTGTAATACCAAACTCTATATGAATTGATAAAAATTGACAGACTGTCTGAATCCATCCATAACTGAAAGGATATCTGTGTTTTCATGACTGAGGAGGCCCAGCAGCGAGTGGACGGAATTAAGCTCCACCAGCAGGTGGTAGAGGTCTGGCATTGTGGCGATCACGTGCATTTCCTGGATGATGTCATTCAGATCCAGCTCTGACTCCATGAACCTGGTTTAAGGAGCAAGACATCTTGGTTAGCATTTCAGGATTCTATGTTACCATTCATCTTAAACCATTAGGTGCAGTAGAGCTATTTGGTTATTATTTAATTTTGGTGATAGAAAGACACTAGGGCTGCAACTATTATAACGATTATTTTGGTAGTCGACTAATCTGTTGATTTTTTTTTTCCGATTAGTCAACAATTATTTTTTTCACGCCCTCGATACTCTGCTTCCTTTGGGCGGGGCTTCTCTACCGGGCTCCAGTGCATGTTTTACCTCACATACTCAAGTCTGTACACTGTAGAAAATGTTCTAACTAGTTCCAGATAAATATAATAAGAATGTAAATAGTTTCCATAAGAGACTTGGGGCACTATTTTAACGATCTGAAACGCAAGTATCAAACGCCAAACACAAGTAGATTTGTGGGCAGCTCTCAGGCGCTGTTGCTATTATACCGGCGGGATAAATGACTCTTGCGCCCGACGCAAATCTTAAGTGGGTTGGTCTGAAGTAGTTACACTACTCATAGGTGTGGTTTGGGCGTAATGTGCAATAAACCAATCAAAGCGTCTAACATTAGACCGAGATTACCTCACTATAGACGATGCAGCTCTTCTGTCTCTCTTCTCCCGTGCTGCTGCTGCTGGGGCATTTGGGTTAAGTGGCATCGGCACATGCAGTTCAACATCACATCTCCTTAAGTCCTCTAATATTTCCTCATTTATGTCATCAACACATCCATGATTCATGGGAATGTTGTGTAAAACAAGGTCATATATTTCCTTGTATTTATGTATGGTTTGCAAAAATGGGAACTGCTGGGTCCGTGAGATGAGAGAAGCAAAGTGTGTTCGCGGTGTGCACACTCTACATTTCGGCCAAGCATGCGCCCCTAAAATAGCATCTGAATAACACGCCACTGACTTTAGACTAGCGTCACTGACTTTAGACCAGGTTTTTCCTGGTCAGTGGCGGAATTGTTTTCTGAAACTGCACCAGGGAACGTTTGCGCCGGAAAACGCCTCCTCTTTTTGCTGAACTGCCCCCGGGAGCGCAAATACATTCCCTAATTTACCGACATGAGTCTGTGGAGGGAAAAGTCCGCTGGGCGTTGGGTGCAAAATAAGAATAATACCTGCGTCGGTGTACAAGGTCAATTGCGCTGGGTGCAAGATAGGGCCCCAAGTGTGTTTTGGTGTATGCTTATTGCATTGTGTGCTGTCGTAGAGACGGTGGTTCCCCAAACAAAGGAAACTGACGAACAGATGGTTTAGCTTAAGCGGTAAATATAAGATAGTTAGGGTCACAGTGGCCTCGAGCAAAGTACATTGAGTAATAGTAAGTGAAACAGGAGCAGAATGTACCGCTTCGTGTGAGAGCAAATGAGGACAAGACACAGCACAGTGGCCTCGACCCTGGCGTGTTGTGTGAAGATAACACTCCCTGTGCTGGAGAAAAGAGGTGGCCCAAGAAAGAAAGTGCAAGAGATGAGGCGAAGTATAGATGGGGGCTCACAAGGTCTGACAGTCTAGAAATACGTGGACCGGCTCTGGCTTTTTGTCTGGAAACTTAAGTCTCTGCGTGCTTTGTGATCCCACAGATCTTTGTATTGAAACTATGATGCTTGACTGATTAAACAAATGTATTTGAGTTTATCTTATCGTCTTATTTGGCTCTTGCTTAGGATCAATGTAATTCAAATTTAACGAATGCGCGGGGATATATAGGTCTTTTATTTGGAGTCAGACACATTGTCCCAAAAGGGGGGACACAGAGGAGGTAAACCCCCAACAACACCTGTGAATGTCACCTACTTGTCCTGTCTCTGCCTTAACATAACTTCAGCTCCCATAGCAAAAATGAATTTTTTTAGTTTACACTGAAATAGCAATATCTATGTAATTACACTTCCATGGAAAGGGGGTATCTAACTATCTAACAGCCAGTGTGGGAAATATTGAGTGATGCGGGAGCCAGATACAGATGAGCTCACGACACTCACACAAGCACTATTTGTTTTTACAAGGTAAGATTTATATATTTAGCAGTCTATATGGATTTCTTTTTTCAAAGAAGCGGTCTCCTCTCTTCGTGTCTCAAACGTAACCTCTCACGCCCAAGTGTGGGAGCAGTAGCGCAGTGTGTGGCAAATGTGGCGGCTGATTTTGTGACGAGACCTAATACACTGCCAAGGTCTATCAACATAGCTTCGCTGACCGGAAGTGCAGGCAAGCAGGGCTAAGACCGTAAACAAAGAGAGGAGGGCTAACATTAAAATAAAAATGTAAAAGTTTGCAGGTCGCACAAGTGCGAGTAGTTTTAAAAATTACTCTGTTTACACTGTTTGGTCGCAGTCTGGAGCCCTGCCCCTTAAAAACATTTATGGAACGACACGTGAATGAAATTATGCAACCACAAATTTTTATAAATCAACGCCGTTGATTATGTCAACTAATCGTTGCAGCCCTGTAAGACACACAGAATAAATTTACCAGAAATGTGTTTAAGCGTTTGAGAAAAACTGTAATAAACGTTGGTAAGCCCATATTTAAAGTTGGCTTAATTCACATACAGTAGGTCCTTTATTAGCATGAGTTATAATGAAATCCTCAGCAAAACAGCAAAATGTTGTGAACTGTCAGTGATGGTCTTACTTCTCTGGGTTGTCCGGAAACTTAATCCTTAGTTCCTGATTTTTGTACGACCTTTTCTCAAAGGTTAGGATCATTTTCTTCACTGAACTCTCATCCACTGGCTCTGCCTGTTTGATTAAGGAGAAGGAGAGAGAAGAGAGGAAACATTTATGGGAAGGGGGAGAGAAAGAAAGAAAAGGCTTTAATTGAGGCAACTGCAGCAATAAAGAGACACCAGGGTCACCCTAATTATGCTGGTAGAGCGGAATAGCCAGACGTTTCCTACAATCAGGGTGAATCTGAGAGGTTTTCACTGGAAAGGGAATGTGTTTGACCTGCTGATGGGCTTAAAAGCCTGTAAAGTGTTGGGACAGATAATGACAGGTTAGGAAGTTACAACCGTCTGACATTATGGAAAAGTGCAGCACTTTGCTACTCTTGACACAGTGAATACTTGAAAAGGCTGCAATCTCGGATAAAGAGAACATGATAATAAATGGTATTCTAATTCTAAATGGTATAAATAATATGGCAAACACTGGTACTGACAACAGGTTATTTTTCCCCTTGAAACAACCACAGTGGAACTTTCCTGGTACAGACATTTGTCATCAATCTTCCGTGACGTTTTCACTATCACACAAGAAAACAGACGAAAGGTATTTATGTTAGGGGTGGGAATCACCAGAGGCCTCACGTTATGCCACGATACGATATTATTGTGATTTTAAGCATAGTGCAATATTCGGCAATTTTTTTCTTTGTCAACATCTGTTTTATCTAAAAATATAAATTTCTCTGTTTGTTCATCTCACTTCAATTATATTGTTGCAAAATGGGATTGTCAAGCAGACAAACTGACCAACACATATATAATAATAGATCGATACTTGGCGTCTGTGTATCGATGCAATACTGCCACGGGAGATATCACCATACTATGCTGTATTGATTTTTTCCCCTACCCAGGTCTCCAGACTGCGACCAAATTGTCGCATATTGCGACCAAAATTTGAGAGTGTGCGACTGAATTTTACATCCAGTCGCACATGTGCGACCAGTAAATTTGCCCCCTTTTTTTACATGTTAAACGCTGAAATTTCGGTACCTGAGAGCGCGTAAGCGCAAGCTTATGTCCTCTGAAAATTGACAGAGAGCAGAGCTCTGACACAAACACACACAATCGCACACACGCAGAGCTGCAGACGATGCAAACTACGTCGCCGCTGCAGTTTTGTTGAAGTCACAGTGAGTCACGGAAGTGGCGATAAAGTGGTTTGAGGTGTGGTTACAGTTTTTCATAACTTCACACAGACAGCGTTTGCTGCGATATGATGATATTAATAGAGAGCCGAAGTCACACCCTTCTACTTCCGGTCCATAGGACCTTAATTCGGAAAAAATATGAACGAGAGTCAATGGAGAGATAATAATTATTTTTTGATCCCTTTTGAATTGAGCCATGGATTACAAATATGATGTTCGTCAATTTAAAACATTATTTTTTCAACCGAAGAAAGTCTGAAACTTTGAAAATCTGAGACTTTTTTCAGTTGAAAAATTTTCTTTTAAATTGACAAACATCATATTTGTAATCCATTGCTCAATTCAAACGGGATCAAAAAATAATTTGCTTCTCCCCACTACCGTTCATATTTTTCCCGAGTTAAGGTCCCATGAGGTCCACCGGAAGGGGCGTGACTTCGGCTCTCTATGGCGAGCCTAAAGCGGTTGCGGTGCTGATGACGTTAGACTTCCTCTGAGACGAGCAGGTACAACAGTGGTTTCTATGCCCTGGTGACTGACTGACAGGCTGTGGTTGTAAGGCAAGGCAACTTTATTTCTACAGCACCTTTCAGCAACAAGGCAATTCAAAGTGCTTTACATGAAAAATTGAAGAACAATTAAAAACGGTCATGATGAAAATAATATACAAATACAATTTTAAAAAAATATTTTTTTGACTGTCATGACAGCGATGGGGCTGTCAGTTTACCTTCTATGTTGCATCTTCAAAACTGACACTGAATTTGAAACAGCACATTGTAATTTCTCAATCTATTATCAAAGTATTTATTAGTAATACAGTGGAAATTAGTAGAAATGTGAATATTTGGTTAGCATGTTGATTTACGGTGTGTGCCCCTACATTTTCTGGTTGTGCCCCTAAAATTTTCAGTTGGGGGCCACTGTGCTCCTGGTCAAAAAAGTTAGTCTGGAGCCCTGCCTGTTACATTTTTTTTTGGTCCTTCAAAATGTAAACACTAATTAGCTGAAATGAGGCTGGAGAGACGCTGGAGAATAACATAACTATTTGCTTTTATTAGTATTTGTGGTAGTCATGTCTGAAAAGCCCTGCATTAGATAATAAAATAAAGTTCTATGGCATTCATTCTCTGTATGTTTATGTTTTAATGTTTCATAAAGGGTTTAACCTGAGCCAGGCCATACAACTATGATAGCAAAACACACTGGTATTGGATTGGTACTCGTTATTGGCCGATACAAGAGTTGAGGTATCCAAATTGGTATTGGGAAGGAAAAAAATAGTATCGGAACATCTCCATTGCGAACATATTCCTACATCATGGTGCGGGCGAGTAGCCCAGTGCTGCATTAGATATGGTGAGATTTCCTTACTAATGAATTTGAAATTTTGGACAATGTCAACAACATCCACAATGACACAATATCAACAACACCTGCAGAGGCATAATAAAAGTGGTTATAATAGTATAACTGCTATTTATAAGTGACAGCAATAAGTGTCTTGCTGAGACATAATCTGAGTGAAAATAATGTCAATAGCGTGTGCGCATGTTCATTTTTTGTGAGTTGACAGCAACAAGTAATTCCTGTAACAAATTGTGCTGCTCTTCAATGATAAAAAACAGCGTTGTTTACAACTATGAATAAGAGAGGAAGACATTTGCAAATAAAGGCTTGATATATTATTATTTAAAAAAAAAAAACATACGTAACAATACTGTAATAAGTATATACATAATTTTAACCAACCTCAGGTTCTTCTTCATCCTGGTCCATCAGTTTCTCCAGGATCTTTTTCTTGTCCAACGCCAGCTCCTCAGTCTCCCTCATGTCACCCCCTCCTTCCAGACCTACTCCTGCTTCCCGGTATCTGGCCAACTCCCTGGCATTTAGCCCTTTCTGCTGCTTCCCTCCTCCTCTGGAGTCCTCATCTCTGCCCGCTGCCCCTCCATCCTCCTCCCTGGGACGCTTTGCTCCTCTATCAGGCTGCGAGAAGAAAGGAGATGGTGAAATGAAATGATTGTACGCAGGAATTTGGTCTGTTTGGAAAAGTATATAATTTATATAGGAGGGATGTTGTGAGGTCTTGAAATTACTAAGGTGTAGCTCATGTAAAATGATGTGAAATTTAAAAGTAGACCGGTATTCTGCCTAACAATTATAAATGTAATGTAATCTATATTATTTTAAATGTTCAACCATTGTATTCTAGGATGCCTATTGACAACAACAGGCCGGGGACTAGCTAAAGTTGCTCCTTTTACTGTACCGTTAATTAAAGGGGGACTGTCCACGACATTATAAACTAATAAACTAAACATGTCATGCAGAATTGATTCGAGAGAAGTAATAAGATGCATCGTTATATCTCACAAGTATCTCCATGAACCTGACAAGACAGAACATGGCAAACACGAAGGAAACTGCATCCGGACCTTTTCAATGAATCATTTGATGTGAAGTGTACGTACGTCTATTAACTAGCTATGTTAATAAACAAAACTGCATCAATTACGAGATTGGTTTTTGGCACACACACACGTAACCGAACTGACCCCCCAGACAGTGTACAAATGCATAACGTTACGTGTTTGACTTATGATTCTGTATGTAAACCTAGTTTAGGCAATTATAGCTAGCACTAGTGTAACTTAGTGCCGTAGCCTCTCTATTCATGATTTGCTGCCAGACAACTTAGCTAGCAAACTGTCCAGCTAGCACGCTAACTGCTAACGTTATTTATCGATAAACGAAAAACTAGAGCTACTTTGGTCGCGTGCCATGCAGCGCTACACAAAGGTAACTTTATGCAATTCACCGGCGGTTAACTAACTGACGTATACAGACACAACAAAGTAAATAACGAGACTAACTAAAGCCCGCTAACAGCCACCAGTTACGTTAACTGCTAGCAATGCTATAACAAGCAGACCAACAATAAGACAAGTTAAAGTTCTCCAACATCATCGGTGAGCGGAATAAGATGTTTAACGTTACCTGATAGTTTAGGAGCTCTCCAACATCCATGTCTCCGGGTTAAAAACCTAAACGTGAGAAGGTTTTGCTCAAGCTTAGGAAGTAAATCAGAGAGTACACTAGAGCAGCTTACGATATAGAAAACAACAAGATTTCCACCATGCACATGCTTGCCGTAAACCAGTTAGGTTCCCTGTCGTCGCAAGATACTGCCGTAAATTTTTGATCACAATTTATAAACCATTAACTTATTTTTGTAAAGCTAGAAAAAAAATAAACATCAAGTGATCCACCTAATAACGATTTCATCTTTTCATCATTTACATTTTAATAAAAATTTTACAACATATGCACAGAGGTGCTTCAGCAAGATTTCAAATCAGAAATGTACTTATCCTGAAATATGTGTAGGTAAGTAGCCTAAGTAGCCTAAGTAAGTAAATAAAGTGACCATAAAACAGAAGAAAAAAAACAAGACCTAAAAACACACAAACATATTTGTGAACAAATAACAATAGTTAATTTGGGCTTTCTTTCTAGTGAGGCAGACTGGATTCAGATTTTCCAGACAGTCCAATTGTGCCTCAGAGGATACCAGCTGTCACAACTCAAATCTTGGTCTGTGACACAAGGACAACAACAAAGCTCACATTTGCATTTGTTTACAATAGTAATTCAATGTTATACCAACCAGTCAGTGGGTCAAGTCACCATAGCAGGTAAAACAGATGTGCACAGATGTATATCATGCAGGCAGGGGAGAAAAGGGTCCTCATATGTTAAAGGGATTCATACTATTTTCTGACAAACATGTATATTCACAAGTGTACTGTCTGAAGGGCTGTTCATACTTGTAGGCCTAAGGGTTAGTACAAGGGAAATTTAATAAATGTAGGCTGCAATATAATACAAATACAGCTGTGTAATAAATATTTCTTTTGTGAAGTTTAGAATGTTCAGATTTTGTTGATACTGTGTCAGAAAAGTGTTTATTAAATACTTTTGTGAGGCCGTTGTTGGATTATTGTGTTGATCTGCATTATACAGTACAATACAGGTGTATAATGTTGTGTCCAATCTCTGTATTGGTTAACACTTTCAGAATCATACTTTTTAATGTGTCTGCAGTTTAAATAAATTAGATTCACACAGCATGTTGTGCTCAAAGTAATACAACCTGACAAAAAAAATTATGTTTTTCCTGCAACAAAATCAGCTAATTCACCAATCCTGAAACAAACCCCCTTAGTGATACAATTAAAATTAGACCTCGTACATAAAATCCTGGTCTTAAGCGCTCAATTTTGCTGTATTCATTTCAGGAGAGCTTTATGTGCCAAACTGTCTTATTGTTCCAGACAGGCAGAAAATCACCTTTTCAATGAGCATCATTGGGAAATGTATGAGTGGTGCATGGTGTAGAAGCCTCCATTGCCACTCCAGTCTCTGGCCAGTGATCTGTGACAGTAGAGCAATAGAAACACCATTTAAAAGGAAGGCCACTGCCAAACAGTCAAGCTTGACATCCCAGAAAACACAAGGGGAAAAAAAACACTTGATCAAAGGAAAGAGAGACAAACGGAGTGGAATGGATAAAAGGGAGCAAGAGGGGTAAAACAAAAAATGTATATGGAATTCATAGACAGGGAGGCAGCTTCAGATGAAGCCTTGATTGGGCAAACTGGAGAGAGCTGTTTTTTATAACTTAATTTGGATTAAAAATAATAACTTTGTCTAATCATGTCTTTTTTGTTAAGAAGTATAAAAGAGCAACTGAAACAAAACTAGTTAAATGGATTGAGTGGATTGTGGTTGTTAAGGAGAAATATGTAACATGTTTACTGTATTAAATCATAAAATGACCATGATATGTTTTAAGAGTTTTTTTTCCCCAATATGTTTATTGTCATTTTCATAGAACAACCCAACAGTAAAACATACAGTAACAATACAATTTAAGACTACACATATTCACATTACCCAGACACACATACTCACACACACATACCCTCATCACCTTGCACCAATCTAAAGTAAAATATAAATAAAATAAAATAAATATTTTCCATCATCATCTACATTTTTCTTTCAGTTAGAGCCCACCTTTCCATCTTTAATTATATTCATATGGTTCCCAAAGTTTAACAAAGTCTTTCCGCTTGCCCAATGTACGTCTTTCCAGACCAATACATTGCGATAGTTCCTTTATCCACATCCGTAGTGATGGTGTCTTAAGATATTAAGGAAACATGCTTATACTTATTTCTCAGACAACAATGCTAAAGTCAATGTGTTCTCCTTTGAAATTTCCATTCCGGCCTGAGACATCAGTTTTTGTTTTTGGTCAGTCCACTACCCATTTTGCCACCCCAGCCGGGTTGCCAGATATGAAACACAAACCCAGCGGCTGCAGCCATGGATGCAGCAACCAAACGAACTGGATCAACAGAGATAGATTCTACATGACCTAAATAAACCTCAGCATCTTTCTAAACATGGGTATACATAGTAGACGGACACACAAAGTATTGTATATTTTGATATAAACATGTCAACCAGAAACCTAGGAATCAACTCTGAATTTCCCCCTTTCTGCTGCTGAAGCCTTCATTATTACAAATCCTTTTTGTTCTACACAATGATTAACACATTCAACAATCCCTGAAGGAGCCAAAAGCTTTTCATACACTGTCTGCTTAATGACATCGCCTCATCATTTCCCTGCAGAATTATTCTGGGGCGACGCTGTAGGATCATTTCCACAGAATCATACCCCATTTCCTTTGAAACCGAACAATACAATTTCACACAAGCTGTGAGGGCTGATTGCATTATATCACATGAGGTCAGTGTGATTGTATCATGCTGCGGAGGCCAACATAAGTGTGCTCAAAAGTCAGAGTGGAAATGCTATTATTAAAAGACAGACAGAGAGAGATGATGAAGAGCGATTGCACTTATCATTTCCCCTCGCCAAGTCAAGTGGTGCAATCAAATGATATTCTCTCCTCTAGGCCGCATTTCCTCTGCATGGTACTCGCTCTTTTTTGGTTTTTGATTAGCAAAAGTTGTCGATAGTACCTGGTACCTTTTTTAGGTACCCCCGCAGTCAAGGTTCCAAGCGAGCTGAGCCGATTCTAGATAGATAGATACTTTTATTTGTCATTTGAGCCATGTCCCCCAAAATCAAGATAAAGTACTTATCTAGATTTCCACAACAGTGAAGAGTCAATAAGTTGTGTTGGCCATGAAGTATAAAGGTATTCTTCTTTAAATAAATAAGCAACAAGCCTCTCTATAAGCTCTCTACCAACCTCTCCTGCTAGGTAACCATTTTATTTGGAAAAAGTTTAAATTAACAAAAAACAAGATTTATTCCGTCAGAGAAAAGTTAAAACCATCTGAATGGCGCTTGACTCATTTTTTCTGCCTAGTTTAATATGGAACCTCTTGAGTGACCCCCTTGTCTGTCCATGAAGGTTTATAACATTTCCCTATTGCAACGAAATGTATACATGGAGGAAGTACTAATGAAGGCAGTAGATTCATACCAGGGGGAAACCACAAGCCACCGGCTGAGGATTAGAGCATAAGCACTTCCAAGTTGTCACTTTATTTGGTCAAGTCATTCTGAGGCTGTATGATGTCAAAACAGCATTACATTTTAAACTAATGCCCATTATCACTGCTGCAACTTAGAAAGGTCCAATTTATTTAGTGACCGTTGGGTTAACTCAGGCTTTTTTAAGGACCTGAAAGACTATTTGGCAATTCAAATTCCCAATAACTCTAATATTTTTTTTTCATTCTTATTCTGCTCTTTCTGTACCTTAAATGTTAAAAGCATAATTGGCAAGCACTTATTTGCATATACTGCATAATGAAAATTCAACTTTTTTACATTGTGCTAACACAATGCAATGGGTAGATGGATACTGTAAATGGTAGCATGGTGCTCTCCTAGAACACAGACAAGCTCACGCATATTTTCTGTAAATGCTTTCAAGAATGTTCATTTGTTCATTTGTTCAAGTGTTCATTTCAAAGCGTTCCTAGACTGGAGGCTCCTGCTCGTGACTGAGACAAAGAAGAAAAAGAGAGCGAGAGAGAAGGTGGCAAGAGGTAGGATACACACTACACTTAAGCTATAAATGCATGTAGAAACAGTGTAGGAGGGGAGAGAAGGAGAGAGGGAGAACAAGAGATAAAGGAGGTGGAGAGTGGCAGGCAGAGATAGAGGAGGGGAAAGCACATTAATATTATTTCCATTATGAATATGATGGCTGTGGTGTGCTGGTGAACCAGCGGTAGCTAAAAGGAGCAGCCTGCACGCACACACACACACACACACACACACACTGTTCTTTGCAGGGTGGAAAATCCTCTGAAACACAATTTAGAACAAGATGTGATACAAAAACTCTCCAATGAAACTGATACTGATAAAAGTGTTTTAGGTGGATTAGCAGCTCCTTATGGGCATGAAAAATAATTAACTTAATTAATTAATCTGCTCACCCCCGTGTATAGTAAGTGGAAACCCAGTTTAAAGTCACAGCCACCAAATAGGAAGCTTCTATTTCAATTGCATCTTAAGAATGTTTATGGTCTTGAAGAGCTCAGCATTCACAAGTGAATACTGCAAACAGCAGACTGACACAAAGACAAAAGAAAAATGGAGTTTGGAGTCGTCATTTGTGTAAAGCTGTGTACTTGTTTAATTCCCATTGGACAATAAGATATTGTCATATTAAAAGACACAGATCTTACTATTCAGAGGAACTACTGTTTGTTTGCTTGCACTAAGAGAAGTTTCTGTAATCTGCCTTCAATGAATTAGTCACAGTTTTTCCTTCTGATCTGAATCAGGGGTCTAAGAATAGAGAGGGTTGTTCTTATTATTTGTCACACAGAAACACCCTTCTAAATCCCTGCATTCACATATAACTCTGCTCTTAAAAGGTGCCCTGTGGAGTTTTCTTTTACAGACAAAAGTTGATGTTTACATTCAGTGTTACTAACCCAAACACAATTTGTGTCCCCTCGAGGTCTAACATTTTGTGTCAAGTGCACTTCCCTCCTCCTAAAACATTTCCGAAGCAGATTGGGGGAAATTGTTGTCTTTGTAAATAACAGAGTGTGATTTAGACCTAATCTATCTGTAAAGTGTCCTGAGATAACAAATAGAAGGTGACACCCAACAACAAAATTCTGTTCTTTTCCATGTATTATGCATTAATAGAAGTGTGGGTTGTGCTCATGGAAACAGATGTGAGATGTCAGCATGAGCACTGAGCTAACAGCTGGGAGCTTGCACTAGAGTGGGAAAAACAGTGTTTGGGTATTTCTAATCCACCTCGAAGGTGTGACCACAACAGGGACAATAATAACCTGCACCAGACACACTGAAGTGCCTTGCTTGAGGACACTTGACTGGCAGATGTGGTGGAAGCAGAGCGCTCGCCATTCAGTCCCCCGCACCTTCCACTAGAAGTTCGAGCCATTAGTAAACATGTAGCGTCTAAGCATGTTGAGATATTCAGCATTTCATCACAAGCTCTACTACTTATCAGCTTTATTGCTATCAGGATACTACTGCACCAGTGCATTTAATTTATTTCTCTGAGCAAGGGTGTGTGCATGAAGTCACCTCCACTATCCCAGACACCCTGAGGTGGCCTAAATAGTTAATGTAAAACAACTCCAATCAACATAAAGCCAACTAAAGACAGAAATAAAAAACAAATCAAACTGCCAATATACTTGTAAAAAAAAAAAAAAAAAAAAAAAAAAAAAAGGGGACACTTGTGGTTGAACAACAAGCAAGATGAGATGTTTACTGTCAGTTTTGAAGGACGTAAAGGGCACAATCTGCATTTGAGCGAGGGAAAGAGAAATCCAATTTCACTGTGTATACAGCAGTCGCATTTTAATGTCAGGCATAAATGTACTCCAGCTGAATCATATCCAGAAGCAAACTGGATGTGAGATGAATGTTAAATTGGCTATAAGTAAAACTGTTCTTTTTCTAACTTCGTTCGGTGTTTCACTATAGGAATCAGACAGGTCGAACTGTGCTAGGGCCACACCCCCTCATATAATCACAGTCGACCAGCTCCTTACAAATCATTCTCGCTTTCTTCCCGTAAATAAACTATACTAAGCTCCCTCAGCGCTTCTGGGCTAGCTTGGTTGGTTATCTACTAAACAGTTCACAGACGGACCGTTGAGGACTACGTTACCGAACGCAGTTCCCGACCCAGTCTAGATTTACCTTGTGGTTACACAGTTTGAAGGAGAGGTGGCTTTGCTGCAGCAGCAGCGAAGGTAAAACACAGGGCTGCTTTGCTATTGGCTTTAACCACTTCAAAGCGCGTAAGTGACTTACAGGCTTGGTCTATTTGCCCCCTACCTGTCTGCAGTTTGTCCCAGGGCTCTCTAAAGTCTGTTTGTGGCCCAACCCAGCCTTTGTGCCTATAAGGTGGTGGAGTCAGCCTACAGGTGTCCCTCAGTGGAGCTCTTAGCTTTTCACCTGCCTCCTTTCTCCTTAATGGAGACTTCACATGTTATGCCCTGTCCGGACTCTGCACATGTATGTGAGTCGGACGGTTGGGTTCAGAAAAGCGAATCAGCTGTTCGTGTCCTGGGCTACTCCCCATAAGGGCAAGCCATTGTCCCACCAGAGGCTGTCCCACTGGATTGTGGAGGCCATATCATTGGCCTATGAGTGTAAAGGTTTGAAGGCTCCCCAGGGCCTGAGAGCTCATTCCACGAGGGGCATGGCCAGGTCATGGGCCCTTTTCAGGGGTGTGTCAGTGAAGGAAATTTGTGCGGTGGCAAGCTGGGCTACGCCTCATACTTTTGTGAGGTTTTACAGGCTGGATGTTTCCGGACCGTCCTTTGCGCAGGCTGTGCTGGAGGCTACGGCGCGGGGTCATTGTGACACTCGGTTCAATATGATTTTGGATTCGGGAGATTCATGCAATTTGGGAGTGGTCTGTATCTCCCATAGTGAAACCGCCACCGAACGAAGTTAGAAAAAGAACTTTAGGTTACTTAACGTAACCCGGTTCTTTGTTAACAGAGTGAGACACGGAAAGAAACCTATCTGGAATGATTTGTAAGGAGCTGGTCGACGGTGACTATATGAGGGGGCGTGGCCCTAGCACAGTTTGACCTGTCTGTCACGGACAGACGTGGTGTCATTGGAGCTTCCATAGTTGATCACGCCGAGGCGATTCCCATAGTGAAACACCTCACTCTGTTACCAAAGAACCGGGGCTACGTTAAGTAACCTAAAGTTACTGCCTCGTAGCACAAAACGACCCTAATATATCTGCACGGCTTTGAGAAAGTCCTCTGCTGTAATTAGTGAGCTTATTTGTCTCTTTAGTGACATTTACAGGCCACCGTAGCTCAAAGGGACAGGAGATGGGGTCAGACACTTGTGTTACAGTTCATGGGATTTCTTCTTGCAGTTACTTATTGTATCTGACAACACCGATCATTTAAGGTCAAAGATTATATAACTACAGGTATAAGGAGAGTTGGTGTCCGTCTGCATGTGATCCTGTCAGTCTGTCTCTCTGTCCATGTAATCCTTACCTACAGTCCTCTGCAGTGGCGAGCCACAGGAGGTTGGCCTCTCTCTGTATGAGTCTGATCCCCACCGCCTGTGAAGTCAAATGATGACAGAGAATCACAAACCACATCAGAATACTAAAGAGGCCAGAGAGTGCCTTTATGTGAAAGAGCAAGAGAGACAAAGAGAGCAGGGGTTTGTGTGTGTGTGTGTGTGTGTGTGTGTGTGTGTGTGTGTGTGTGTGTGTGTGTGTCCTCATATTCCTGCACTGTAAAAATGACAAGCTTGGCAAGTGCTTGTAATATGTAGCAAGAATTATCACCTTCACTTCTGGGTATTTTTATGAAACTATGCTGCTGCTCATTCTCTTGAATATCACTAGTTTCACTTCAAATTACCTCTTTCAGGGAATAATCATAAAGTCTCCAGACAAAGAACTCCAAGACAGTATCTATTTTTTCTATTTTTTTAAAGCAAATGTACTGAAACAATTCACATTATGCCAGGAGTCTGCAATAGAGTGAGTTGATTGAAACTATCTTAAAATGAGGCTGATAAGAATTGATAGCAAATCAAATCTCTTGCCAAGCTTGTCTTTTTTTTTTTTTTTTTTTTTTTTTTTTTGCAGTGCATGCCTATTATTCTTTTGTGCCTGGCAGAGCGAGTGTGCCCGTGTGAAGAAAGAGAATAGGAGAGTAAAGGAGATAGAGAGAGATGAAAGGCCAGTGTTGACTATAGCGGCCGGCCTGCACGGCTCTGGGGTTTCCGAAGGGTGTCTTGGCCTTTCATGCAAATGAGCATCGCATCTTATCAGCTCTTCATGACACCCAAAGTCCAAATAATGAATACTGGCAATAGTGGTCGGGTGCGCCTGGTTTGGTCTGTCAAGCACATTGAAACCTTTAGAATAAAAAGCACTAAGCCGAGAGTCAGGCTTAATGAAGTGTGTGCACCATCAACTGAAGAGATGTAATCTTTGTTCATAAGGATTTAGCATATATCAACAGTATTTTCAGTTCAGTTTCATTTTCTCCGGTGTAAATTTAAGGAACACTCAAGTGAACGCTGCAATATGATCATGTGAATTACTAACAGCACAGCATTAGACCAACTGTAAATCTGATAATGATGAAGTGCTAATCATGCACACTGCTATGTTGTAATTGCTGCATTTATACTTATTCATATTTTTGTTTATTTTATAAAATAAAGTGTGATTTGTTCTTGTCTATTTTGAATATTAAAAAATGGAGATAACCAGATTTTAGAAAATACAGTTGTCAGCACAACACTTTGCAGTTGAATTATGTATTGTTTATTTTTTTTAGTTATTTAGGGAGACTCTAGTGTACAATATAATTAGCAGCTCATTTACATTTTACATTTTTCTGTTCTTGTCACAAGAGGACCTAGTTTACTGTGAACTACAGCAATCAGCATGTTTCTGATTCTGATTTGCACCTTCAAGAGAACATCTCTTTGTTGTTGTTTTAGCAAAGATCAATGTGTAAATGTGTAAAATCAAAAATGATTAACCTTATTTATATTAGTGCTCAAACCAAGATTTTAGTAGTGGTGGCCACAGACTTAATGGGACAGGGACAGAGAGGGCATTACCCTCAAGGCCAACACCTTAGGACACCTGTTTAACAGAGCAGTCAGAAGTATCCATGGTAACTCAGGTTGATTGTAAGTATCTCCCCAAATTATACTAATTATAGTTGTGAGCTTAGCCTGCTGGCTAATTGACTTGTTGTCCTACATGCTTTTCTTGTCGACTCAAGTTTTAATGGAGATTTTTGTGTGATGCAGATTGATTAAGCTGAACATCACAGAAGTAAAAAAAGACACCAGATGTGTGTCATGGATTGAAAATATATATCAATAAAGACATTTTATCCACAGTGTGGACATAGTCCAGAGCCTTTACTCTTAGTTGGTCTGATGAAGACACTTATGTCTTGTTTTATCTTATAGAGAATGTCCTTTTTGTTGTGGTTTCTGTGTTCTGCTGTCTTCTTGCTGTAGTCATCCATTATGGCAATCATTTAACCTTAACCTTATCTTGAGATCACATTGATTTTCTTGCCGGTGTTATTGTTATTAAAATACTAGTACGTAATGCCAGTGTCATTTTTGGCGTGAGAGGATGTTTGTGTGTTTTCCCTCCCGGGCACCTCTTCTCCTGTGACATTATCCAAATTCAGGAGTTTGTTTACCGACAGAAGAAGCGTGGGTTTGAAAATGACTGAGTCATTGCTTTGCCCTGCTGATGAAGTGAGCAGATTGGAAATGGGAAGGTTAATGAGATTTTTACAAAGTGTGTGTCTAGCGGTTTGAACTCAGATTAAATTGACACACTCTGATTAAAATTAATTGACCTGTGAAATGAGTGTGTCCCTCAACAGTTAAGGATTGATGGGTATCGCAGAGGGGTTGAAAGGGAAGAAGACAGTGATGAAAAAAAAGGAAAATGAACTTAGTTTGGATGGATGTAAAGGAGAAATATGTGGTAAGAAGACAGCTCATACGCCTGACTGATGATTAAAGAGGAGAGTACTCTGGCATGCAGTGCTGTGCATGATTTGAGCTAATCATCAGCATGCTAAATTACTCACAATGACTATGCTAACGGCCTTACTGTATGTTAAGCAGGCTTAGTGTTTTCCATGTTCACCATCTTAGTTTAGTATGTTAGCATGCTGACGTTATAACCTGATGGAGGTGCTAGAGGAAACGTCAGAACTTCACTAAAGTCTAATGGCGTTTTTCCATTACATGGTACCTGCTCGACTCGCATCGACTCTCGCCTTTTTTGGTTTTCCATTACAAAAAAAAGTCCCTGGTACCTGCTAACACATACATTTTTTAGTATCACCTCCGTCGAGGTTCCAAGCGAGCTGAGGCGTGATGTGAAAACCCGAAGACTACTGATTGGTCGGAGAGAATCGTCACTAATCACTGCGTCATCATTGCTAGCGACAGACGGGGATGTCCTGAACAAACAAAATATTTTATATTTTAATATCACACTATAGTCTTCATAGGAATTAAATCATCTTTTTTCTTGTTATCATAAATGGCTTTTGACAGAACAGCTGACATAAAGAAAGACTCATTTATTAATTTGCAATTGTTGCTAAATCTCAAGTTACTGTATTTTGTTGCCAAATTAGATAATATTTTTCATTAAACCTATGATTTTGAAAGTGACTACTCACCCCTAAGAGTCACAAAATATATTTTTTTCTTATACTGTTCTAGTAACTGACACTTGATAATATAAATCCTTGGCTGGTAAAGCATTGTGGAGTCCACCTATACATTATTCCCTTAACATTCAGTTTATGTGAGGATGAAACTGAATCTCGTCTCTCATTATTGTAACAGCCTTATGATTTCTTCCCTCAGGTAAAACCCATTTTTGTGTCCCGAATGGCCCCTTTATTCAAAGAGTTGACTGCAGTTCATAGACTGCAGCGTTGGGCTAATTCACTTTCAATTCAAAGTGATGGAAACTCTAATTGAACAACCATTAAGACAGTAATGAGAAAGCCACTTCAGGAATTAACCGAACAGAAACAGAGCTGGGTATTTATTCTATGGAAGAGAAACAGTTTGTCATACTGCTGATCAAATGTTTATCAGAAAAACCTTAACTGCTTAATTACCCTATTCACTCAAAAATAGTGTCCCTGTAAAGACACAAGGCCAGATAGGAAGACTAAAGATGCTACAAACCTTGCTGGGAGCAGGGATATAAAAATCAATGTTCCTAGCATTTGGCAATGACATGCCTCACAAACATAACAAGGATGCTGATGGTAATAGTGAGAGTCCAATGAGTGGGCATTATAGCTGCAAGGCCATAAATGGGGTGTGGCGAATAGATGGCATTACAGAGAGAATGTCATGCTTAGAAAGACTTCATTGTGTGTTTCATAAAGGG
Organism: Perca flavescens; assembly: GCF_004354835.1. Taxonomy (NCBI): domain Eukaryota; kingdom Metazoa; phylum Chordata; class Actinopteri; order Perciformes; family Percidae; genus Perca; species Perca flavescens. The sequence goes on from NC_041337.1 coordinate 28,763,942, forward strand.
ATGTACTGCTTGACTGGCAAAGGTTCAGAGAGGTTACAGTGATACAGCAGAGATGTGACTGAAAGGGCCCCAAACAACTCCAGAGTTCATGATCTGTTCTACAAAGTCTGCTTTTATGTCTTTGTATATTTTGCAAAGTGGATGCGCGCACCACTTTCAAGGTACTAATCATTGAACGTCTGAATATAAGGCAGGAGCACAACAAGTACACAAAGTGTACAAAGTGTGACTCAGAAAATCTGAAAACTGTACTGTTTTGCCCCCCTAATTATGACTTGTGATGCATAATTATTATAAACAATTTATTAATTTATTTTATGAGCTATTGTTGGTTTGATTTGAAGAAACACAACTAAACACAACATTGACATACTGTTCCTTCTTGTGGTGGCTGATTGAGAGCCAGCACAAGATATATATATATATATATATATATATTAGTGTAGATTGATATTGACCATAGAAATGAAAATGTTTCTACAACTAGAAAATGTGACTCTTCGTCATGCGTCGTCGTGTGTGTGTGTGTGTGTGTGTGTGTGTCTTGTTTTCAATCTGAAATATTGTCCTTTGTTGTGGTGACTGATGTAGAGAAGGCCTACTTCTGTAGATGAATACTGACTGGCTTTAAGCTCCAAATCCTTCTTGTCGGTTATTGGCTGGAACACTGTTTGTTATGTTTCGTGGTGCAGGTTGGCACAGTTTGTTTTTGTTGATGTTTGTGGAGCCTGGGCTGTCTACGGAGACCGCGTTTTTTTTTACAGTGAGGGGACAGGCAGCTAGCGGATAGTGAGGAGATTTTTGCTGTAATGTGACAAAAAATGCTGTAGCTTAAAAAACGTGTGACATCGCGTAGAGCACCTTTAAGGTAATTGTTATACATTGCTCCTGGGTTGTAACCCAGACCTTCCTCAACAGCGCTGCGGAGGAGGGTCTGGCTAGTCAACACAGCATTCCGGGATGGGAAAAACGTGCTCTGGTTTATTGGCATTTCTTTAAACCAATCACAATCATAATGGGCGGCACTAAGCGCCCAACAGAGCTACGATTTCGTTACTGGGAAGTGTGGAGAAGGCTTTGAAACAGCATTTAGAAATAACATTTACCGAACATATTCTTGAAAAATAAAATTATTAGAATATTCTATTTGTGGTATCTTGTAAAAAAAAGAAGAATTTAACATTTCAATGTTACCCCCATTATTAGCATTAATAAGCAATGTACAAACACATATAGTTGTAAGGAGATTTAAGAACCCCTTTAAAGGATTTATTAATATACATTTGTCAAGAATTATAACATGTCCTATGTAACATCAATAACGGGTGTAACAGTAAAATAAAACCTGCACACATGGACAACTCCTTACAGTGTGTTATAAAGCATTTCCTGTTATAAATCCTTTATATGAGGAAATATAATTTCTAATAAACACATTGATAAACGCAAACCAATGTCTACATTTGCTCACAACAACAATATAGGGTATCATAATGTTTTATAAACCATTTATTAGTGTTATACTATAAATACTATAAATGCTGAAAAAAGAAAAAGTGGGGCTTTGTAAAATAAAATGTTACCAAAATTTGTCAGAGAAGGTGGGCTTGTGCTAATGGAATATTGACTCTGAATTCGTGGTCATTTCAAGTTATACCACCCACATAAAATATAATTTGTGGGTGGTATTTTCAGACAGATAAAATCAGACATACCCCTGCAGGACTCTGGACTAAGACTCTACTTGTCAGGGTGACGCAGAGGGGTCTGCAGGGGTACGCTGTCAATTTGACGCAGAAGCATTAAACAGCCTTAAGGCTCTACTTGTCAGGGTGAAAAATCCTGGAAACAGGATCAAAACCATTATGGTACACAAAATCTACCACTAAAAGACAGGATAATGCTGATTATAGTGACAATAAATACTTAAATACTGGCAGTGAAAGTGACTAAAACAGATAGTTTAGATAGCTGCTGTCTGGATTTATCCTGCAGAGATCTGAGGAGCAGTTAACTATAGTCCTCATAAATCCACAAAGATTAAATTCCTACACAAAGAAAGCGTAAAGTAATCCCGGAAGTGGAACGTTTTGGATACAGACTATGACCAGCGATATACCCATGTTGACTGGCTTGGTTTAAATATCCAAAAGAAGGGTTGAACCCTGATCAGACAACCCTGGCCCAACCTTGGTCAGCGGTGTGAAAGAGGTATTACATTCTCCTCCAAACACAGCTATACCACACAGACAATGATCCAGGAACAGTTAGATTATATACTTATACTATTAGCCAACATTGTGGCACCATTACCCACAACGTAACTTGTTAATATGCAGATCAACTTCCTCCTCTTGCTCAGTGGTGACACTGCATAAAGGGAAACGTAGCATGGAAATAAAATTACCATGCAAATAAGTCATGCAAATGACACCACTGTAGTCTCTATCACTGCTGTGCAATCTCCGCTATCCATTCAGGGGCATAAAATAAATTAAACTAACTCTGTCTGAAAATACATTTGCTCCACAATTACTTAAAGTGTTCTTCTAAAGGATTGTTTTTCTATGAAATATGGTGTGCTAAATTGATGGGTAGAATGAGAGTATATAGACTTTATTTATAACTATGTCTTCATTTTCCTCCCATCCTCATACCTCTCTAGTCTTCCATTTCTCTCCATCACACCTTCCTTCTCTTTCCTTCACTGATCAACTTAACCCTCTCCTCCTCAGCTGTATCTCCTTTCCTTCCTTTATCCTTCCTTCATCCTCTCTCTCTCTCTCTCTCTCTCTCTCTCTCTCTCTCTCTCTCTCTCTCTCTCTCTCTCTCTCTTTACCCCCTTCCTTCCTACCTCCCTCCCTATTCTGCTTCCTCATTTCCCTTCCCTCACTTGTTTTCCCTCTATCTCCATTCCTCCCTCAGTCTCTCCCAGGCCTGACTGATGATGTGTTGAGGTGAGGCAGACGGACGGTGGGTGAGGGATTGCCCCTGCCAGCCTCTGACATTGGGCCCCATTCAGGCTGGGGAAATGATCGATGTTAAATCTAATTTTAAACACCCCCAGTTTAACTCCGGCAGACAGGTGGGGAGTGGAGACCAGTGGCTGGCAACACAGCTGGGGCAACCTGATAAGACCTACGGTTCAAGTCCACCTGCAGGTGTGTTTGTGTGCATGCGTGTGTTTGTGTGTGTTGCCTTCTTACTTGAAACAGCTTACTTGACACAGGAGCCATCTGTCCTTCACTTAAAGGGGAGTTGGATGGTGTTACTTTATAGACAGGGATGTGGATTGCTGCCTGTTTTATGGTTCTGCAGAGGCTCCATGCAGAGCTTTCGCCGTAGCCTACGTAAGTGGACTGATGTTTATACTTGTGCGCTGGTGTGTGCGTCGAGCCAGTGGCCTATGTGTGTGTGTGTGTGTGTATGTGTGTGTGTGTGTGTGTGTGTGTGTGTGTGGGGAGTGGGTGATATAGCGAGGGAGAAGTGAGAGAGTGACGGCGATTATCTTTGGAGCGAGTACCGACTCTAGAGTCATAGTGAGAGAAACAAAGTTTCAGGCTACGGAGTAGGGTCTGGCGTAGACGCAGAGGGGTCTGCAGGGGTACGCTGTCAATTTGACGCAGAAGCATTAAACAGCCTTAAGGCTCTACTTGTCAGGGTGAAAAATCCTGGAAACAGGATCAAAACCATAATGGGACACAAAATCTACCACTAAAATGACAGGATAATGCTGATTATGATGACAATAAATACTTAAATACTGGCAGTGAAAGTGACTAAAACTCTGACATAATTTTGAAGAACATGGAATTTGTTAGGTGCAGCGAGGCATACATACACCAGAGTCAGGCACAGGCTAACAGTGCCCACAGATGCATCAAAGGAATGTATCGCATCCTTGCCCAGTAAGTTACCCGCCAAAATGGCCGTTAGGTTGGGTTTTTAATTACAGATCACAGCTTAAATCCAATTTGCCCATGTTGCTCCTACCATCTCGTTAGTGAGTCTTTCCTAAACTGACAAAAATTAACAAAGGCTTTAATTTCTAACACTAGATGCCATGAGCTGATGCACAGACAGCAGGAGACTGATGATGCAGATTGTGGAGTAGGAAGTATGAAGGGGAAATTGCCAGCACACTTAGGGAGTTCATGATGATACGTACGCTATATTATAGTTATGGTTTGTGAAAACTTCACCTTTATTTGAGAAGATTGCATGCATTTATTGTTATAATGTACCACAAATAAGAGATCTATTGTGGCAATTGCTGAATTTGGTGACAAATTGATTGAAAGCTATCACCCTTATTTACTTGTTTAACAGTCACCGTTTGTGTAAGGACATATAAACTATAATGATTCTACAGTTATTTTAATAATTTTTCACTGGATTCCCACCAGAGGTTAGTTCTTGTTCATGATATTTCAACACCTGCTGAGTCATGTCAGCTCCTGCACACTGCACAGCTGTTTATCTTGCATGATAGAAAGAATGGGGTAGCTAGCATTAGCTGTCTCTCTTTCATGGTTCCAGTAATTGCAAATAGTCAGATTGTCAAAACTCACAGAAACAAGTAGAATCCTGTAACCTCAGCACTGCAATTAGACAGTACCCCATGAGATGGGAAAGGAAACGCGCTCCGGTTTATTAGCATGTCTTTAAACCAATCACAATCGTCATGGGTGGTGATAATTGCCGCACAGAGCCCCGGTGCCGCTGCAAAATAGGGAAGGAACCTGTTTTGGTGGAAAATGTGCATGTTCAAAAGTTGTTTTAGTCGTGCAACAGAGAACTCAGATTGGACAGATAATCTAGCTAGCTGTCTCGATTTACCCTGCAAAGATCTGAGGAAATGTTAACCATGGTCTTCATAAATCCACTGGAGTTTAAAATTCCAACACAAAGAAAGTGTAAGGTACCGGACATCCATCCAAAAAGAGTGACATACGGCAGAATTTCCGGCAGCAAGGGAGCAACCCCGGAAGTGGAAGGTCGTGGATATAGACTAATCATGGAGTAACGTAAGGTGTGCTGAAATCACAAATGGGACTCAGCAACAGCTAACAAAGTTGCAACACCAAACTATATACTGTATATTAAGTACATATATAAATATATACTGATTTCTTAGATAAACATTTATTTTAATGTTAGTTTGACTTTAAGGATCTTGAGGACTACCACTCACCACACATTGGACCATGTCATTGTTCTATTCTGAAACCAGATTTCAACTTAAACACAGCAGTCAGAGCAACAAGCTTTTCCTTCAGCAACAGTGACGCCACTTGTGGTGCTTGTCTGTGTTTCTCCTTTAAGCTTTCGTAACTCAGCCTGATGATGATTTATGACTGGCTGGGCGAGCTGATTAAATCACTGAACAGAATGCCAGGTAGCATTACCACGGCCATCACCGCTCTATATGGCCGTCGCATGGCAACCAATACGTTCCTATCCCCCGGTTTGTCGTATAAACTGCCTGACTGTCTCTCCCACTTCCTCTCTTGCATTTTATTTTTCTTCATTATCCCTCTCACTCTTTTTCCTTTCTCTACACGCATAGAGAGTCGAGAGAGAGAGATAGAACGAGAGGGACCCAATGAATCTAATTAATCTCCATGGATACCGCACTACAGAGCAGGGTTTTTAAATTGTATTCTGCTACTTTGCACTGCTCAACAAAAGAAAGCAATGGCACGTGAGGGCTCTCTAATGGGGTTTACATGTCTGAATTAGTCCAGAATGCAGTTCTGGTGCAACTATATCCATGCAGGCTTCAATTCCAGTGGAATGTGTTAGCGTTTTGTTTATTGTGTTGCATGTCTTACATTCTTAATCGAAATGACAGTGTCATTTTGCCTTAAGCTTTCTGTCTCCATGACAATTCAAATAAAATTCAAAGTTACAAATATAATTCTGACCTGCAACCAAAATCCTTGGCTTTTTTTAGAATTAAAAATTAGAATTTCAGGCTTACGTAGAGCTTTGAACACAGTTTGCTGCAGCACATTTGTGTTACAGACTTAATCCTCATCGATTGAATCTGCTCGGGTCCCAAAAGGCAGCATGTCAGCAAATAGAGGAGGGACTAACAGGTTAAATATAAATGGTGTGGATTATATGCGACTGTGTGCAAACACAATATCATGTCACAATATTATGTTGCACTCTTTGTGTTACAGTTTTTTTACAATCACTTTGCTACTAATTTCAGAACCTTGACGTCATTTTTCATTTGTCATCACTTGTAATACAGGTCACCCACACACAAGCTACCCATAGTTTCACGGTGGCATTGTTCGTACAATCATTAAATATTGTAGTACAAAATAGGTGATACATGTTTCATTATGGTACTAGATGTAAATACATCCCTGTAAAAGTACTGCAGTAATAGAGAGAATACTACAGACACAGTGGAATCATTGAACAAAACCAGAAATGTATTGATGAAAAACAATACAGTACAATCACAACATAGGTTGATTTGAATCAAAGCAAAATAATTAGCTACAAAATAGAAAAGAAAAGACAGAACTGTAAAACATCAAACACAGTGTTCCTCAACTTGCTTGTACTGTAAAAAGCAAAACAAAGAAGTGATTACTGTATTCTACATCTTCATCAACTCTGGCTTGTGGATTTGGCCACAGATTGTCATCTACATTGCAATTAGCCAAACCTTCAGGCATGGCGAACAATGTTGTATGAGTATATGTATATATACAGTATATATATAAAGTATATATCTCAATCATCAGTAACGAGTTGGCAGATTTGGACAAGCAATTCCGAGGGCCTGCATCGATACAGTGCAGTACTGTCAATACTGTAAATAGTCTTAAAGGTGGTACATGGGACCATAGAAACAGTGTCTGATAAACAGTAATACATTACAGTAAAGAATGATGATGAAATATTACATCCACAGATAATGTAGTTCATGCTCCACGCTAATTGGTGACAATTATGAATCTCGTTATCTTGAAACTTTCATGATCTAAACATGGAATATTGTTTGTCTGTTTCTATACAACTATGCATTAAGAGTAATGCAACAGTTACTTATCATTTTGAGCTGTTATATGAATTGATAGTTAGATCGTTGTAATGAAATTAATAGACAATCACCTGAAATGTAATGTGTGAATTGCTTTTTGAAATAGTAGTACTTTGATGTTAAGTTGTGTCATATTGAACAGGTGATCTTTGTTAAATGAACAAATGATCTTTGGTTTATGTGTATTGTATCCAAGCAATTGAAACAAGTGTTAGAGTTTTAAAAAAAAAGTGTATTTTGATCATTGGTTGTGAGTTTTGTGTCTAGAGTTTTGAAAAATGACATCAAGGTTCTGAAATTAGTGCTAAAGTGATTGTAAAAATCTGTAAAAGCAGAGACTATACCTGCTGTAAACGCACGACTCATGTCAGACACCTAATATACTGGTTAAACAGCCTCCCAGCAGCCCCAGCAGTTGATGGCCTGTAAATTGTTGATCAGTGGCTTGGCACAGGGAGGGTAAATTGATTCCAGGAGAATCCTCCAGGAGTGAGTCTGTCTCTACAAAGGCCAAATATACAGCCATGCATCAGAATGAGATGGGGGACAGGAGGGTAGAGAGAGGTTGGGTTAAGGTGGATGGAAAGAGAGAGAGAGAGAGAGAGAGAGAGAGAGAGAGAGAGAGAGAGAGAGAAAGAAAGAAGGGTGAGAATATCTGTGTGTGTCCGAAAGAAGATATGCACAATAGACACGGGACGGTTTACAAGGAAGAGAAAGAATACAGGTGAAGAATGAAAGCAATTTGTGTGTGTGTGTGTGTGTGTGTGTGTGTGTGTGTGTGTGTGTGTGTGTGTGTGTGTGTGTGTGTGTGTGTGTGTGTGTGTGTGTGAGAGAGAGAGAGGCTAATCGTAAGAGACAGAAGAAGAAATTAATTTATAAAGAAACAAAACAAAGGCAAACACATTTTCCCCATAAATGAAGACATCAACTTTTGGGCCAATCAGTAAGAAATTTGTTATTTAAAAATGTTAACATTTTGTTGAACCCCTACAGAAGGCAACATGTCAAAACAACGTTTTGTACTTTTAGAGGAAGTTACACTGTGTAACTATTTATTGGGAAATACCCAAGGGTTAAAGTGTGCCGGAACAATCCGGAACTGTGTTCGTTTCATTGATAAGTAAATTATCATAACTCATTTCATTCTGAGCGGCGCACCGCCATGAACTGTAGCTACGGAGTGATTAAGCAGATGTCTGTTGTTATGTCTGTAATAACAGCTGGACAGTCAAGTGTCTGTTATCTAAACTGCTCAAGTCAGTTGATCAGGTTAAGTGAAGATACTGTAATGATGCCTAGCCTACCTGTTTGTAGCCTACCGGTTACAAACCGGCTCGGTAGTGAACGCTAACATGCTGACGCAGTCAGTGTTTTTTGCTGAGCTAGACCAGAGAACATTCGGTTAAAAGAGATCGGTAATGCTGTTTTGCCCTCATTGTTCTCTGTGAAGTTTTCTGGAAGTGATGTGATGTAGCCTTGCGGCATTTTAAGTGAAGGGAGCACTGAACCGGACTCTGTCTAAAAACAACCTTTTGTTACATTGTTTGTCAGCAACCAGTCATTCAGTAATTTAGGAGGCAATCTGGCCTTGTGTGCTTGGATTAATTTGGCATGCAGTTAACACACACATCCCATCTCGGCTCCATATCTAACTCACAGACATGAGATCACTATCAATCTTTGTATCTCACTTTTGGAAAGACAGTGTGCGCATTTCTGAAAATGTTGATCTATTGTACTTTTGTTTTGAAAATACTAGAGAGTATTGGTGATAGGCAATCACTGATCGGCAGTGTTTGGGATTATGTGTGCCAGTGCCAGTGCCAGATTGATGGATCAATGAAAACACGAATGGGAACCAACATATTTATAGAGACAGACAGAAAGATTAGCACTGCATGTAATGCTTTTATTTATCTATATTTCAATTTTAGAAATTTCATATCCTTTACTGGGAAAGAATTTACACTTTACATAATACACTATTACGTATTTAAGTTTTCAGAGTGAGAAATCCACTGCTGCTGCTTTATAACAATGAAGCATAAAGGCTTTTCTCTTTGCCAGGCCTTTGCAGCCAAAGCCTCTGGTGTTTCACAATGTTTCTTGGTCCCTCACTATAGTCATGAACATGTTAGCTGGTGTGTTGCCGTTCCATTTGTGCTCAAAGCCAATTGAGGAGGTTGTGGGAGCGTTGCAAGTGCTAACCTTTGCTGGCTGACTTCAGAAGAATTTGAACGTGTATGGAATGACTCAGTGGAATTACATGATGTGTGTTTTTGACATGGTTTATGTTTGTATGAGGCGGTGCATTTTTCAGTTTGCACATTTTATTTCCAATCGTAAATGATGAAGTCATCAAGAAAAAATTTAATGTTTGCAGACAAAAGTCAGCCAAAAAACAAACAAAAACCTCACTTCATACTTAACCTTTGTGCTCTACTAAGCAAACTCAAGGTTTCTTGTGCATTTTGTGTCCAACACAATGGCCAAAACATGATTCCAATGCTCAATAATACAAAACAGGGAGGATGAGTAATCACAAAAGTTCGCTTCCCAATTGAGGATGAACTGGACAGTACCTTGGCTGCCAAAATCAAAATGGCCATTTCCAAGATTTACTGTGTTGTGAAGTGGCGTATCATGTCCAAACACTGCAGTGTCTAACTGTGACATCCAGCACACACCCAACTCAGACCGTAGACATGCATTTTCTTAACCTTTCAGGGAAGTCAAGAAACACCTTGATTACGGTCCCACAAGGGAACACATATTACTGTAAAAAGTCTTCTGTTCTTCTCTTCTAGTGATTGTTTGCAGATAGATATGTAACCAGCAGGTTAATTAGCCCTGGTCTCGCCCACACAATTGGCCAATGCAGCGAGTGCACAGATCAGTTCCCCCGGAACTTACTTACTGGTAGCAAATCTTTCTCTTCTGCTCTGCAGTGTCTTCTGGGTGAGAGGTATGCGGCATGTGCTTGTAATGCTAGCGTTACCTTGTTTATTTTATGTCATTTAAGTTTGTAAAAATGTAAATCCAGCATTTATTTCAGACAGATGTCTGCGTGTGCTGTGCTGCTCCTGCGTCAGTTAGGATTAACTTGTTGAGGTCCAGCATAAATGTTCGCTTGGGGCCGAGAGTTTACGATGTCCTATGACTGGTCAGAGCGTACAGCTGAGGTAAAACATTTAGTAAGTTCTGGTTGACTTGTATGCCATTATAGATAGATAGTAGGGGCGCACAATTGCTCGGTTGTCCCGATTCGATTCAATATTGATTTTTAGGCTCAAGATTCAATTCAAAATCGATTTTCAATTCAAAAACGATTCTCAATTCAAAAAACTTTTCCTATGTGATTGCATTACACATACAATTTAAAAGAAAAGAAACACAACTAATTAAATGTGGTTTGATATTACTTGATATGCCTTCATACAAAAATAAAAACTTTTGCAACTAAAAATTGCAAAGTGCCAAGCTTTGGCCAGCTTTCAAATACATTTAATTCAAGTATAAAATAAAACTGTTAAATAAAAAGAGCTTTTCGTTCAGAGTTCGGTGGGAGTTTAGAGCGTTGAAAGAGCGCGTTGGTTGACTGGCATGTTAGGTACTTTAGGTTGTTGTTCGTCCACGTCTTTAATGTTAATCTCCATGTTAATTCTCAAGCTTGTGGTGTTTCTAAAATACTTAACTTTCGCTTTGCAAAGCCCGCATTTAGCACGATTCCTATCAAGTTCCGTCTTCCCCTCGAGGTTATAAAAGCCGAAATGTGCCCAAACTCTCGCCTTCAATGAGGATGGAGCAGGTTGAATAATTCTTTCTGTGAGGTTTGCCATTGTTTGCGCCGACTAAACTACTTCTGCTGCACTCGTTCTTCTTTTGATTATAACAAGAGTGCCCAGGCGTCACTTTGAATTAGATGCAGTGCCATCTATGGGAATGGTGAGCTAAACTAATTTAAGGACAATAGCATACACGCCATTAAAAAACAGAAAAAATAAATAAAAAAATATGAATAGATTTTTGGAATTCTATGAATCGGTAGAGCTTGAATCGCGGTACAAATGTGAATCAATTTTTTTGCACACCCCTAATAGATAGATAGATAGATAGATAGATAGATAGATAGATAGATAGATAGATAGATAGATAGATAGATAGATAGATAGATAGATACGAGAGAAATAAATCAGTGTCATTAACACTCTCCCACACCCCTCAGAGCAAAGAATTCACAACAAAACACACCAATTAAAACCTTGGGAGGTGTGGGACTTTGCTCATTATCTTGCAAAGTTTTGGAACAGAGACTAAATTCATCAAACAAAAGTTTAGAATGTTATTTCTGCCCCGCCAGTGTAATTTATCACATTTAGGGAAGCTGTCACGAGTTAAGTGGATTGCCAGTAAATGTGGCTGGCCCACCTCTAAGCAGAACCGACTAAACCAGCTCATCAGGGACAGACTTGTGAAATGGAGGGTAGCGATCTCTTTATCCCTGAGCAGAGAATCGAAGGTGGCAATCTTTCTTTCGCTTAACTTGCCTGTCTTTCCCGTACAATGTTTTTCTTTATTCTCAGGGCTCCCTGCCTTAACGCCTTACAGCTCTCTGCCCGGGATGTAAAACAGATGTACTGTATTGATATGAATTAGTTTGTTTTGAAAATGCTTTACAGCATCATTAAATGCAGATGAATCCTCTCAATGTAGCCTGTAATCATTCCACATGAATTCTGATAACCACCACAATGGGATCAGCTGCTCATGATGCTGCAGCACATTTCAGTATTTCCTCTTCGTGCTGCTATGCATACATAATCTCTATATATTTTTTACATCAGAGGAAAGTATTTTTACAACTAATTTCATTGCAAAATGTAAATGAGCAAATTCTCGAAATGGCTTTGTATCACTTTTATTTGTATTATCTTTGTAAGTGTTTTTCTGTGAATATGAAGTAAAACAGTGATTTCTCTGAAGTAGCACAGCTCTTTGGTGTCAGAGCATTCAGACAGACTCTGGATGTTTGCATAACTTTGAGGAAAATTAAGAATCTAAAGCATGGTGATCTTTTCACACAGCAGGCCTACAGCCAGGCCACTGCGGTGCAGGATTTGCCCCGAACAAGCCCTATGATGAAGAGCGTCTAGGTGCCCATGTTTAAAATAAACAGAGATTCATTAAAGGGATACTTCACCGATTTAGCATTAAGATTTGTATCAGCTAAAATGTCTCCCCTGAGACGAGAGATCTCTGTATTGTGGGTCTGGAAAAAATCTTCCGATGACATAAAATGACGATTTTTGCGTCATCGGAAGATTTTTTGCCCAGAGGCAATGGACTCCGCATGTTTTCAACCAGCCCATAGGGGGTTGAACTGTCGTCTTTCTCCGAAGATTGCCGAGGCAAAACAAGCGTCAGCCATCTTGAATCCTCAAGCTTACTGGCTTCTCAGCAGAAAACTTTTAGATAGATAGTGTTACGAAGTCATGTCTGATTGTTCTCTCTCTGCATTCTCCTTCTCCTAGGCTCCACGTCTCCTGGTTTGGGTTTGGTTTGTCTCTTTTGTTGCAGTTGTCATTTGTCCACACATCTTTCACTCACACACACACACACACACACACACACACACACACACACACCGCACACACTACTGATAACATTGATTCCACACCTGTTTTTGATTCTTTTGTTAATAATAGTTTGTTTACTTTACAATAAACACTTTATTGGCATTTTACCTGTTTGGTCTCCCCTTTTTGTCACATGCATTGAACCGGTTTGTGACAAGAGATTGATAGATTCATTTATCCCGAAGGAAATTTTAGAACAACAATTATGTGCATTCAAACTACCGCACACGTGTACCACCGGGATACATTGGTACAGATCGGAGAATATGCAGGTTTCGCCCACCGGCTTTGGAGACCAGCGGTGTTGCTCGATGCATCTGGCCAGTAAAGGGACATTACCAGCGGGGAACGTTGAATGAGTGTGCCGGTGGAAAGCTAACGCTAGCCGGCCACCTGTTCCATCAATCCTGCTTGCAAGTGTCCGCTCATTAGACAACAAACTGGACCGCATCCAACTTCAACCAAACTCCCAACACGAGTTCAGAGACTGCTGTGTTTTTGATGTTGTAGAAACATTGCTGTATCGGACTATCCAGCTACCAGGCCGGCTGCTCTGTTGCCGGGTAAGACTAGCTAGTCGAGGTGGGCTGGGTTAACACGGACTGCCTGGTGCAGAAATGGGGTGCTTGTATCCAACTGCTGGTGGAGTTTGTGACTGTAAAATGCCGACCATTCTACATTTCACGCAAATTTACGGCTGTGTTTATACTCAGTGTTTACAGGGTTTACAGCCCACAAGCGCTAATGCTAGTATACCTTAGCTGAACTTTACGGATAATGTGTGTGCAGTGCACTAAATGTAGCCTGTTTTGTATGCCGTTTTTTATATAATGTAGTTTTTATATATTTTAATTATGTAACCACTTGAGCCACGGTGAAACGTTGTTTCGTGTATATGGTTGAAATGACAAAACACACTTAAGTTGAGTTGACTGTCTCACTGTCTGTCTGTCTGTCTGTAAACGGTAGGCGTGGCTTGGCAGTAGACGCTAAAGCAGCAAAGCAAGTGCATTCTGGGATTTGGTGTCTTTTATCCACATGAGCCAAAAACAAATTTTCTGGCTATTCTCGGCCTAGAAGCCACCAATTTCTAAAAAAAATTCACATTTCTCCTACATAAGTGACCCAATTTTAAGATATATTCATCTTTCCAACGGTGAAATATCCCTTTAAGGCCTGATGCAGTGGCTATTAACTCAATTCTCAACTGTTTTATGAAACAGCAGCAGCTATATATTTTACAGTGCTTTTTAACTTCTATCTAAGGTGATTTAATTGAGTATTGTTTTCAGCCACTAGGAATAACAGAACAAGCTGTGAACACAACATTGATCATCACCTTTTAAAGTTGTCACAGTATGGCAGTTGCATGTTGTTTTAATCATATCTTTATTCTGAAGGTTTTTACAGAGTTCATATATTATGCATATAGCCTAATTTATATAAAATGTTATCCCTAAAAACTTGGCATAACTGTTTTTTATGGCTGTTGACAATATACTTTTTAATTTATGGACTGATACACAGATATCCCGCGGTACCTTTGACTCTAATATGTCAACAAAATGAAACAAGAATTTTGAACCTGGCTTAATCCAATGTTCAGATTTCTCTTCTGGAAACATATGCAAATTATCACCAATTCCATTAGATAATGCCAAGATAATTTCAGAAAACTTGAATACAAAACACACTTTTGTTAATGTAAATCAACTGAGAAAGTTTCTTGGTGATATCTATTAGTTAATATTTTCTTTTCTATTCACTTGTTGAGTTTCCCCTTAAAGATCTTTACATTTAATACAAATTTTCTAATTCTATCCCTAATCCTAAAACCAAGTCTTAACCCTCAAACAGCCCTTTAAACTTGTGGGGTCCAGCATTTTGGCCCCACAAAGCTGTTGGGACCCCACATGTATACTTGACTCCCGGTTATGGGACCCCACAAATATAGTTAAACAAGCCCACACACACACACACACACACACACACACACACACACACACACAAACACACACACCTTTTTTTTTAAGAGATTTTTAAGAGAGATGGATGAACCCAAGTCTTATCAGACAGATGTCCACCAGAGAACTATGGGTAATTGCACTGGGCCTACCACTCCCATCATTCCCATCAGCCCGTGTGTGTGTGTGTGTGTGTGTGTGTGTGTGTGTGTGTGTGTGTGTGTGTGGGGTAAGGGAGGCTGAGGGAGAGGGAAACTCTCTCCTGTTATAACAGATAAATCAATCCAAATAATTACCTCTGTATGATTTGATCGTATTACTGTAACTGAACATTTTGTAAGCTGTTCAAGCGATGTAGTCTCTGATGAACAGCTGGGAGTAAAAAAAAAAGGTGAAAAAATACAAGTTATGTTAATGTTTGAGGTGAAATTGACCAGAGTTATCAATACATTATTAATGAGATTACCATAATCCCATTAATAATTTCATTCTTAGTTTTGAAGCCCAATTCTCTTCCAGTGATATTGTATGACTGTCATGTACGTCCTGTATCTGGTGTGTATCAGTGCTGCAGTATCACTTCTTTTGCAAGAAGTTAGTAATTACCGTTCTTCCTGCTTATCAAAACCTGATGGCTACATTATTACAATGCAACTCGTCTGCCGACAGTTGGTGTGGAGATTTGGGTTATAGTAGTAGTGGCTAATGTAGCTTTGAGCTGCTAAACTCAGGCAACGATGAGAAGCTACAGGTCTGGTTAGCTCACTTCTTTATAACTTCACACCTCCAGATTATTTTCTTTTTCATACTTAGTCTTCAGACCAAACCAACGCTGACTCAACTGTCATCACTTGGGGCAATTGATCAGATTTTTGTGCGACTCTCTCTGGAGCCACAAAAGGCTTTATACAGCTTTTTTCACATAGGCAGTAGAGGTGTGAATCTTCACTGATCTTCCGATTCGATTACGATTATAATGTCAGCGATTCAATTCGATTTGATATCTCGATGCATCACGATGCATCACGATGCATCACGATGCATCACGATGCGTCAAATACATTTTTCTATTAAAGCCATGTAGGATATCTAGCTTTTCAAGCTTCAAAAACAAAACATTCTGCAGTGCTCTAATACTAAATAAATTGGATACATAAAACTACAGCATTGGGCATATGGCACTTCCTGAATGTGCAAAACATAACAGAATATGTAAACAGAAATGTTGTTAGGCCTACATTAAATTGTAAACAGAAATAATCGATTATGAGCCTGCCGATTATCGATGCAGCATCGTCCACGTCCACGATTCGATGCATCGATTATTTGATTAATTTCAACACAGACTTTGATGTGTGAAATCAATGAAGTTCCCCTTTAAGTGTAGTATAGTAAGTATACTTTCCCAGGTCGCAGGGTAGAACAAATTTAAAGGGTACTTCAGAGTGGGTCAAAACACACAAACACTAGATCATCTATTTCCCATAATGCATCTCAACTCTTTGTCTGGTAAAAGCCTATGTCTTTAAAACTCCACGCGGTCTCTAGTTTCCAGTGTTTGAAATGAGTATAATTTGGTTGTAAAGGTTTGCAAAAATTGTGTAATGTGAATGTGTACTGTATCATATCATCAACACATGTTGCCACGTCCTCCAAGGCACTGCTTGGGTAATACTTGTCATGATACAAGTAGGTAAACATTGTTTGCTGCCTTTTGAAATACTGAACTGATCACCAGGCCAAAACTGAGCCAGTAAAACAAATTGCTGGCTAGTGTTAGGACTCAACACAGCTGTCAGGACATTAGTCATCTGCCAGGTGGAAAGGGAAAGAGAAGAAGAAAGAATGTTTTGACTCTGTGCCGTCAATTTAAATAGCAGAGTTTGTTGGTGTGTTTTTTGGAGTTAGCGAGGGATGGTAATACCTGACTGCAGCTCTCTAAAGTGATTTAATTCCCAGATGTCAATACGTTGGCATCGACCGTTTATTTGCTTTGTAGTGCTTTGTTCTTGTTCAAAGAGCTGTTTGTTCATGAGCTTCTCTTCAGCCAGTTTTAACAGAAATATCAGCTTTCTTTGTGTGTGTGTGTGTGTGTGTGTGTGTGTGTGTGTGTGTTTGTTGGGGGCTTATGTGTGTTGCTGTTAACAGAGTTGTAACAGTTCCAGGTCAGAATGACTCGGCTGCAGGCCATTACTGTAAGACATCCTATTGCCGGTGTGTATATGGTGTAGCATATACAGTATCAGTCAAAAGTTTGGACACGCTTTCCCATGTAAGTGAATGAGAAAGCATGTTAAAATTTTGACTGTTAGGCCTACTGTATGTAGCAAAAATCAGTTTGACTCTCAGCCACATCCACACTATATTCTAAAGCGAATATTGCTTTATTGTAAATGGACTGTATTTATACAGCACTTTTCTAGTCTTAACGACTGCTACAACTCAACTACTCAAAGCGCTTTTACATTCAACCTTTCACACAGATTCACACACTGTGGCTGAGGCTGCCATACAAGGTGCCACCTGCTCATCAGATAAACATTCACACACACATTTACACTCCAATGGCTCAGCATCAGGAGCAATTTGGGGGTTCAGTATCTTGCCCAAGGACACCTCGACATGGGACAGCAGGGCCAGGGATCGAACCAAGGTGACCTCTCTACCACTTGAGCCACAGCCGCCTGGTGGCTTAGGTGTGCCATCAAAATCAGTACAATGACAGATAAATTTGAGATAAACTTGCAAAATGATTATAATTTAGACTTTACATTAAATTCCCATTGCACTTAAACTATATAATAAAACTTGCTCTTCACTTTAAAAAAGCAAGATGTGCAATCTCTAGATACTGCTGATAAAGAGACAAGGGCTAGCTTTCAGTGGACCCAATATAGTTGATTTACCTGCGGTCGTTTTTAAAGGGGGGCACCATATTACCACTAATGTGAATTGAAAAGCACTGGAGGAGAAAATGATTTCATCACTCTGATGGTGTCAGCAGAGGGAGCAAGAATTGACTAATATATATATGTGTGTGAGTGTGTGAGTGTGTGTGTGTGTGTGTGTGTGTGTGTGTGTGTGTGTGTGTGTGTGTGTGTGTGAGAGAGAGACAAGTCATTTCAGTGGATCCACAGAGGATAAATGATTACCTCTGTTAAGATGGAGCTCTGAGCTGAAGAGACTGTGTGATGGTGTGATATTGAAGGCCTGGTGTGACTCCTATCGACCACAGTGCATCACCGCCCACACAGCCTGAATTCATATAGACCTGCCAGCTATACACTGAGTGCACAGTGCCACAGCAACACCTTCTTAATATCGAGTTGTGCCGCCTTATGCTCAATTCATGTTTTCAGTGCTTTGAAATCTTTGCATTTGTCTTTGTTTGCATCTCCCTTGTCAGAGTGATGTATTTAAAATCCATCCTTTTACAACCTGGGTAATGTTTAGTGTAGTCTTGGCCATAATTCCTATGGGGGCAGCTACATTGCTAGAACAGAGTCCAACAATCAGGGCAAAGAACAGGAACGTTATACAGATTTTGAACAACCCCCCCAGTTTGACCTCCTTATTTAAAGCCTTTTTGTTTTATTAAACTCGGCTAGAGTAGATTGCACGCATTAGCTCAGTGGGCTAACTTGGCTTGTTTGTTAGATTCCTTCCTTTGAGTCTGTTTACATCCGTACAACAGCATATTTTGCACATATGCATGCAGGTCGGATAACCGGTCGGACAGAATTAGTGTCTCACAGAGAGTCCTGCCTTTATAAGTGAGATGAGCACACTAGTGTTGTTTTGTGTTATAAGAGTTGCCATCCTAGCATGTTGTAGTACTCCAGATCGGTCTTGGTCTTAAGACCGGTCTCAAGACAATTTTTTGAGGGTCTCTGTCTCGTCTCGGAATCGACCGCATTTTTACTCGGTCTTGTCTCGGTCTTGGATAAAGAGGAGTCAGGATTTTATTCCAAGACCTGTCAAGACCACATCTGCAGGGATATCACTATATTGCCTGTGCATTGTCTAATGTTACGTGTTAACATTATTACTGTGATTGGATGTAAAACTTCCTGCTTCAAATGCAACCAATAACTCAATGACTCATTTCTAATTTGTTACTGTTAACACACGCTCCCAAGAAAGTGAATCTCGGAGACAGAAGAAGTTCTGGCTGTCTGGCACTGGTCTGGTCTTGGTCTTGATTCGGTCTCGCCCTGCCTTGGTCTTGTTCTTGACTCTGTCTCAACCCCTCAAAGTCTTGGTCTTGTCTCAGTCTCGATACACTCTGGTCTTGGTGTTGACTTGGTCTCGGTTTAGGTGGTCTTGATCGCAACACTGGAGCACACTCAGACACAGAAGCAGAAATAGCTGTAAGTCTTTGCTGTAGAGGATGCCTTATAGTCTATATCTCTAGCCAGCACTCTTATCTCCTCAGAAAAGTGCCTCAGGGGACGACCATTTCAAAAGTGCAGTGACCAAACAAGATGCTCTATGTATCTCTCTACTGATGTTACTATAGCAACCCAGTCTTCTGCAGAGTGTGTGCATGTGAATGTCCCTGCAGTAGTGTGAGGAGTGTACCTATGTGCCTGAGCTTACATAGGTTCATATAGTGTCTGCTCATGCACATGCACACACACACACACACACACACACACACACACACACACAGACAGACAGACGTTCATGCAATTTATAGATAGATGGCATAACTGATGTAATGTAAATGTAAATGTATTTAATGTCCTGGACAACCACACTGGTGTTTTCAATTACTCTGGCTAATTAGACCTCTGTTAGTCTGGTTGAAGTTGGGTGCCGAAAACAATGATAACTTTGTAAATTGTCCCACCCTCAATAAAACTAATAGGAGACTGAGGGAGCTGTCAATCAAACACAGTGGGTACGGCCGTGAGACGTGGCTGGGCTGGGGTACGAGCCTACACAGCCTTGAGAAGAGGTCTAGACAGGCAACATCAGTGAAAACACCTGGGTGCAGGGGCTTCAAAAAGAACAAACAATAAAATCAAGGTTAGTAAACACATTCAAAATGTACTTGTAAGGAAATGTGGTCATAAACTTGTCTGTCACTTGGAAATATGAATCAACTGGTCATTATTTTGTTTACTTTTACTGTAACACTGTACAAAACATCTTTGCTGTTTGCCTATAAGTATTCAGAAGGAAGATACCATCAAAACGGTTTGCATTTAAGCTGAATTTAAATAAAATTACAGACTTCAGACAAATTTACCGCTAAAAAACCCACAACCTCGCCTTCCTCTCCACCCGATGGACAGACACACTTCCTCGGCTTAGAACATACGGTAGGAACTGCTAAAAATACCACTACCTTGCCGTCCTTTTCCACCCGACTGAAATACACACTTTATTGGCTTAAAATTATGTCAATAATCGTTAAACATGCTGCAAACTCACAGTACTCTCTTCCTGATTTATAGACACTCTTTCTTGGCTTAAAATAACTCACCGTAGTCGGCTAAGCCTGCTGAACGGGCGACACATTGTAAACAGCCGTGGCCCGCTTGCCTGGTCCTCCGGTAACGTTAGCTAAGTTTACAGCTGCGTGTTAGCATGCCGGCGTTAGCAAGGACCAGTCGGGATCACTTTACTGGCTGTGTCTCAATTGTTTTTGTGAGTAACCAACTCGAGTACTATATAATTCAATGTGGGGACACAAATGTTGAGATTACATAAAATGCCCGTCCCTAGTAGCCGTGATAAATTAGCCTGAAGCTAATGCTTACCTGTTCAGGAGGAAATTAGCCAACTCTGCGTCCTTTTGGGCTCTAAGCTGTCTCCATCTTGCAAATACATCTCCAATATTTACCAGGGGTTTGTTACATCTCTGGTCACGCTACTGTTAGAAACATGGCAGGTTTTTATTTTAGGTCGGGTAGAATCTATCTCCATTGATCCCGTTTGTTTGTTTGCTGCTTCCATGGCTTTACTACAGCTGTAGCTCACTGGGTTTACGTTTTTACAGGTATATCTGGCAACCCGGCCTGGCTGTCAAACTGGGCAGTTAATAACAACACACAGGCCAAAAAACAAACAGACATTCCGTAACGGAACAGAAATTTCAAAGGAGAAAATACTGTCATTAGCATTATTATCAGAAAAGAAAAGTATTTCAACTTAGCATGTTTACTTAATATCTGATGAAGCATTGGGGCCATTTTTTGGATTTAATACAGTAAATATATTACATATTGCACCTTTAAATACTTAATGATTTAGTTTCCTTGTCATAAAAAGATGTATCTAATTTCAAACCTTCAGATTGATCAAGTTAAATACAGTGCAGCTCCACTAGTTCAAATATTTTAAAAAGTGACTGGTAGCGAGGGAAACGGAGGAGTGAGTTGACATTGTTTACATGTGAGAATGATATCTTCTGTAATTGCTTTCTCGCTTGTGCATGTAGAACATGTTTCTTCAACCTGGACTAGGTTTATAAAGTCATCCATCATTGTCCTTGTGTCATCACACAGTTTGTAGCACATATTAAATTTTAAAATCAGCATGAGGTGAAGATGGATGCACATTATGTTCTGATGGCTACAATTTCCTCCTTTATTTGTCAGGATAGGATGGATACTCACGCTTCTCTGTCTGTGTGTGTGTGTGCGTGTGTGTGTGTGTGTGTGTGTGTGTGTGTGTGTGTGTGTGTGTGTGTGTGTGTGTGTGTGTGTGTGTGTGTGTGTGGTGTGTTCAGTCTATGTACTTGTGCTAGCTAGAAGGTTGTGCTTTACTTGTGCAAGCTGTGAATATGGTGGAGCATTTAACAGCTAAAGAGACACATTTTTCCCTCAGGAGTTGGTGAAGACTAAATCTGAACTAAAAGAAAAATATTGTCAAGCTATAATACTTTAGCCATAGGTTATAATATATTATTATGATTTTAAACACACTGTTGTTCTCAAACTTGTATTTTAAGAAAGATATTTAAATACAACAAATACACAAATTAGAGATTATGTATGCATGGTACAGTATGATGTGTGTGTGTGTAGCCATGCCCTCTGCAGCCTGCTTATGTCTGCCTTGTACATGCATCTCCCACACAGAGCAACAGAGCGGTGACTCAGCCATCACTGTGGAAAAAGCTTCCTGTACTGTCATCATCTTTAGAGCATTTAAAGCTTATTGGTTCTGTCTAGACTCAGATAAAAACAAACAGGGTCAAGGGCTGATCTGTGGATTACACAAACATTTCGTCACATAAGATCTTATAAAAAAAAACACTGTTGTGCTTTTTTGTATGTTTTTCACACCAGCCAAGATTAGTGACTAATTTTGAAGAACCAGTGCAAACAAATAAATACATTTTTAATCAACTGCTAATTGGTGTCAGTTGGTGGTGATCGCTGCTTACAAATAGTCTCTATTTTTGTGACACTGACACACACACACTCATGCATACAGCATATGCCATCTTCTACCTCATCCATCCTAATACTTCTCATACCTCTGTGTTTGTGTCCATGGTGGGTGAGCTGAGGTGGTAAAACATTACGTACCAACAGCTTAGCCCACATGATAAACGAGCTGATGCTGAAACACAAAGCTGCTGTCAAAAGAGAAACTTATACATTCAAAAACAGTCAACTTTTACCACTGAAGTAAAAACAATAGCACTTGACAACACAATTCACTTGATGCATGAAAATGTATACATATATATATATATATATATATATATATATATATATATATATATATATATATATATGTTTCTAACAACCAAGAAATGTAAAACTAGAACAAGACTAACTGTAAATTCAGACAGGACGCAATGTGAATTTTAGATGCAGCGCAATTGCAACAAAGTCAATGGAAAGATTGACATAAAGACACATCACTATGAGTTCAAAATGTTTCAACTTGTGTGAAAAACTTGCAGTTATCCCAGGACTTTATGAATCTGCTTCATACACAGATAAGAGGCGTTTCCTCTGAGTTCCAGGCAGCGGCTGGCTGCTTCTCTGCCCGTTGCGTTCCATACAGACGCTAGAGGGTGATTTTTGCGTCGGTACCCGACGCTGAGAGCCACTGACAAAGCCTCCGAATTTTTAGGAGTTGGGAGTGAGAACAGATTGTACCAGCGGAAACACTGATGCGCCTATCTATTTTGAAAGAGCCGAGTGGACTTACCAATGGTGTAACCTCATCACTTACTCACGCAGTCACTCACTCACTGATAGACTTTCACGTTTATAGGGCTGGCCCCCGCTTTAATGCTGTCCAGCAAAAAGCAAAGTTGCAGGTAAACAATTCATTTTCAACCACAAAAGTATTCTGAAGTGTTTTTAATGTTTAATGGAGCTTTCACAACAACGACAGCACCAACACAGCTATTTCCTTGTGTTCATAACCTTTCTTTGACTCTTCTCCCAGAAATAAAATTAAGTTTTAAAAGCATTCAGTAGTTTCAAAAACCTAAAAACATTAAACACTAAATTAATTCAATTATCTCTAAAACTAAATTCCAATCGCCTCCCCTGAATTTACATAACTTCAATATAAACCATTCCCCCTGTTCCCTTATCTTACTTTCCCCTTTCTTCCTCCTTTGTGTGTAAGTGTATCAACTTTAATTCGCTTTGGTATGGTGACTTTTGGCAGAAAATTAAACTTCATATTTTCCCTCTCTTCCTCTTTGTCTCTCTCCCTCTTCCTCTCTTTTTCCACCCTCTTGCTGGTAACAAAATGCGCACAGCGTGAAATGAAAGCCAAAGCATTTCTGATTCCGAAATAAATTTGCCCCTGTGATGAGGTTGGAGTTGGTCCAAGGCTCTGTGATGAAAACACTTTTTACACTTATTTTCCTTCATGGTGGAATTATCCGCTGCTTATTATTGTTCAGCATACATGACTCTTTCCTCTGGGAATGTGGCTGCCATGCTAAAGAAAGCTCACTGTTTTCCCTGACAAATCATTATTTTTTCTGTTCCTGCACGCAGTCAGTGTCTTGGATGATAGTAGTAGTTTCAAGGCATTCATATGTCAGGTGACAAGTAAGCATACAGCTTCGAAACAGGCATCAGGCATTGAGGAGGCAACAGGAGAGACTGAAGAGTGACATGAACACCAACAACACCAAGGACGGCGATCCAGACTACTACAAAAGCATGTTTGAGGCCTCATTGCCAGATAAGCTAAAAGGTCCACTATTGTAAAAAGTGAGATTTCCATTTCTTTTTTTAATACAGAGCAGGTCGAGGTGCTATATTAATGCTGTGAAAGTATCAAAACTCTCAATCCACAGAGAATTGCACACAGCCCGTATTCAAAAACTGTGCCTTAAAGGTCCAGTTTGTGTTTAGTTGTTCAATATCAAAATCTGTGTTGCCTGTTCACAAACTTGTCCTTTTTCATGAATATTTACCACCACCATCAATTCCAAGTATTCCTTTTGACCGGCTTTTTGAAGCGTGAAGGCTCCCGTAGCTGTAATACGTACTTGGAACTGCGTGGTGCGAGAGAGTTGATTGCAATATATGATCTCAACCCTAGATGGGAGAAATTCCTAAACATTGGACCTTTAAAATTTGTCGACTTCTGTTTGGTTGTGATGTCACAACTATACTATATATTAGGTAGAAAGTGCGGCTACAGTGCTGTTACAGTCATTTCCCGGCTGCAGTGGCGGTGCAGAGACGCAGAGAGCGCAAATGTGGAAAACCCGGACACTCTGACCAATCAGAGCAGACAGACTGGCTTTTTTGGGAGGGGGGCTTAAAGAGAAGTGCTAAAATGGAGCATTTTTAGACAGAGGGTGAATACAGGTATATTCAGACAGACAGTATGAGAAAAATAATATGTATTTTGAACATTAAAGCATGCAAACATGTTCTAGTAGAAACCCAAAATACAAGTATTAACCTAAAAATGCGCATGATATGTCCCCTCTAACACCTTCTATGCTCATTTTGATCTCAACAAAGAGTCAGCTGCCAAATCTGCCTGACTTCAGAGGACCGGCCACTGTCAGTATCCACAGCGGATGTGAGAAGAGCCCTGCTGAGAGTGAATGTGAGTAAAACTGCTGGGCCCAATACCATGTCTGATATTTTCAAGACTCACAGAAAAGTGTTCCCACCTGCTTCAGAGCCACCATCGTCCCTGTGAGTCTGCAGTGTTTAGTCTACCGCCCTGTGGCACACTCACCCCCATTCTTATGAAGTGCTTTGAAAAGCTGGTTCTCCAGTATAGAGAAAAAAAACCTATCTCAGCCAGCCTGGACCCTCACCAGAAGATCCACAAAGGATGCCATCTCTCCACTGCCCTTCACTTAGTCTTCACATCAGGCTGCTGTTAGTTGATTTCAGCTCAGCATTTAACACAATCACCCCCATCAAACTGGTTGGCAAACTTATAGTCTCGCTTTGCCAGACCTTCCTCCATAGCACTGCAGAGGGTCTGGCTAGTCCACACAGCATTCCGGGATGGTTGAAAAACATTTCTCTCGTTTATTGGCCTTTCTTTAAACCCATGTGTCAAACTCAAGGCCCGCGGGCCAAATCTGGCCCGTTACAGATTTAGATGCAGCCCGTATATCAATTTGGGTTCACAATAAATTTTGGCCCTCCTAGTTGTGCGCCAAACCAAAAAACGCAGGAAAGTGTTTTTTAAACTGCAATTACCTGACATTCAAAGCAGAATATGGCAGATTTGCCGACTCTGAGACTCAGAAATTCCCCCAGAAGCAGAGTTTTCATATTCAGGCTGTGAAACAGGTTGTTGTTTAAAAAAAAAAAAAAAAAAAAAAAAAAAAAAAAAGGTATCATTGTTTTGCTTGATTTGCTAAATTCTATGATGGCTAAGGAACTCTTTTGATGACTTCTGTAGGGCTTCATGTCAACAAAAATGCAACAAAAAGCATACAAAAATGCCACAAAAAAAACCAACAAAAATTAGGTAAAAAGCTACCAAAATGTTTTTAAAAAGTGACATGCAGTAACAAAAGCACGTCAATAAACTCTACATGTCTGGCCCTTGGTGTGATTCTCTTTTTCCAGTGTGGCCCTTAGTGAAAATAGGTTTCACACCCCTGCTTTAAACCAATCACAATCGTCATGGGCGACGCTAAGCACCAGACAGAGCCACGGGGGCGCTACAAAATAGCCTCAGGAAGGAACTTGTTTTGGTGGAACATGTATATGTTCAAAAGTTGTTTTAGTCGTGCAACACAAAACTCAGATTGGACAGATAATCTAGCTAGCTGTCTGGATTTACCCTGCAGAGATCTGAGGAGCAGTTAACCATATAGTTCTCATAAATTAAAGTTTAAAATTCCAACACGAAGAAAGCGAAAGGTAAACGGCATCCGGCCGAAAAGAGTGAGATCCGACGGAATTTCCAATGGTACTCTAGCAATCCCTGAAGTGGAACATCGTGGATTATAGACTAGCAAATTTAGCACTCTGGGTTTGAGTACCACACCAAACTGGATATTGGACTTCCTCACAAACAGATGCCAGACAAGAGCTCCCTAGGGCGCTTCACCCTGTGCACCCACGAATGCAACAAGATTGATGACTGATTTAAAAAAAAAAAAACGAGGGAAAGACACACACCATAGGTGGAGCTGAGGTGGAGCGGATGAACAGTTTTAGGTACCTGGGAACCAGCATCACAGAAAACCTGTCATGGTCATCACACATCATCACAAAGAAAGCTCAGCAATGGCTGTGAAGGCAAAATTCCTGTTCCAAGTTCTTGTTAACTTTTATAAAGGACGAATAGAAAGCATCCTGACTGGAAACATAAACTCCCTGGACCTGAGGGCTCTGCAGCAAGTGATTAAAACTGCCCAGAACATCATTGCCACCGAGCATCAGTGATATCGGTGAGGTGCCTGCACAAAGCCCAAAGGATCCTAAAAGAAAACACTCACCCCAGACACGGTCTGTTCACCCCGCTGCCGTCTGGGAGACGATACAGAAGTTTTCGCTGTAGTACCACCCAACCACAGAGCAGGCCTCAGGCTGTGGGACTCAACTCCACGACATCCTCTGCATACCACTGTAACTAAATGACTCATGAACCTCAGCTGTACATGTAACATTACACTGCATCTGTGAATTTTACTTAGAACTATTCAAACTAATATTGCCTATTAATATAAAAGGCAGTTTTATAGATGTATTCTTTTTCTGATTTAAAATATTTTTTGGGGGGGTGGGGCTTTTCTGCCTTTATTTGACAGGACGGCTAGGTGACAAAGAGAGAGGGGGAAGACATGCAGGAAATTATCACAGGTCAGATTTGAACCCTGGACCTCTGCGTTGAGGAATAAACCTCTAATTATATGTGCGCCTGCTCTACCCACTGAACCAAACCAGCCATCTGATTAAAAATATTTTAATATGTGCTTATTACTTTTTCTGTGTGTGTGTGTGTGTGTGTGTGTGTAGGGTGGAGGGGGCTACAGCTGCATTTCACTGTATTATGACAAAGCTCAAACTTGAACTTTGAAACATGGGACCTGTAGTATCACTGGTCCTTAAATGACACCAGCTCACACAAGGGAAGCAACGCATGCTATTACAGCACTAAAGGCAAAAACATATTGTTTAAAAGGTGTGAAAGTTGGGACTAAAGTTCCGGTGTTACATTTTAGGTATTGAATTTAAGCATTGTTGCTGCGGTAGCAGCTTTAGTAATCTATCAGCTTTGATGGTCTAAAAGCTCCTTCCAAAGCAGCAGCTCGATGATGATATATCCTGGTTTAAAGATGACCAAAAAGGAGCTGAAAGGAAATGAGAATTACTCTGTATCTCATAAAGTATTGATTATCAAAACATATAATTCAGTTTTCTTGCATGTAAGGGCTACTCAGCCTTTTGAAAGTGAATCAGGAGAGAGTCAAGATTTATAGCCAGTACCTTTTTATTCATTACTTTGTTTCTTAGCCCCTAGGAGGTATTCTTATTGTTCATTGGCAAATAACCGTCTTTAAACTTTTATCCTTCTCCAGTCATTCAGAAAAATTGCCCATGGATCATCATACTCAGGAGTGTGAGGACCATATTTAAAATCTGAGTTTATTTCCCCTTTAATCTTTGATAATTATAACTCACGCAGCAGCGCTTCAGCACTCCGGTGGTGATTATTCATTCACTGGCCCATTTCTCTCTTGGCTGAGGTTTCTCCCAGTCCAGTCATATTAATCAACCGCTGCTCTAATTGACTGATTAAGTCATGTTTCCAGAAGCCAAAATGGCTGACTGACTCATTAAACCATGACACATATACTGGTTGCAAAATGGCTGACTGCAATCCAATTCCCCTGCCTTTTATGTGCACTCTCTTTTATGGGTTCCATATTTCTTTTCCAAATCATGATGAAAAATGACTGAGCACAGCTAGACATCTTTTGTAGGATCTCAAATTCACACATTACTCTTGCAAATCATGCTACATTTTAAAGAAATTTAAAAGCACCTGGCTATGAAAGCCGTTTAGCTCAAACTTGAAGGATCCCTTAACTGGCACCCCTAAAAAAATATATATATTTAAAAAAAAAAAGTCTGTGTTTGACGAGATCCCACAAGTTCAGTTTTTGAGCCACAGCAGAGTTTCCGGTATCAGCTGAAACTGCACATCCCGTCAAACAAGTAGGTGTCGACCACATTAAGCTAGCACAGAAGAATGACATTTATGTTTATAGGGAGCCAGGCACATCTCATCCCGTTCAGAGGACCTTGCAGATTTCACGACGATTTGGTGCGAACAAGGTGAAAGCTCCAGGATCACGTCTGTTTAAATTTGGCCAGAAGCAAGCGCATGGTGTCTTATTTCCCAAAAAAGAGGGAAAGTGCTTACTCTGCTGTACATGACAAGAATGAGGTTGATAAGAGATCTGGAAAGCCTATGGTAATCACAAACTATATCAAGACAAAGGCTGCTGCGGACTGCGTAGATTCTCCTCATAAAATGTTCATATATCAGATTTACTCTGATTAATGTATTAATGAATAAACAAATTGTGAATTACTGACACATGAATAGTTTTGTCATGTCAGGACAGTCAGGTCATGCATTAACGAGAAGCAATACAATGCTTAATAATGCAAACACTTACTCACTACGTCAACATTTTATTTTTCCTGCAGGCATCCAGCAACAGTAAATATATGATTCATTTCAGGACCAGTGATCTATAACTTTAATAGCTGACAGGATTATCTAGAAACATATACTGACAACAGTTTATAACATTTCACAACTCCCCGTTTTCTCTTCACTGTGTATAAAATATGAGGAAACTCCAAATGACCTAAGCCTCTATGGCAAAATTAGTGATATGCCTTGGTCCCAGAATGAGGATGAATTTGTCATATGGGTCCCAGGCTGAAAAATAAGGCCTGCAATAGAGAGACAATGTGTTATCGGTGGGCTGCCAAGTGCCTGTGCAAGAACCTGCTGGGAATAATTCATTTATATTAGGATGCCCCAAAGGCAGCAATAGCAAGAGTTTGTCTATGGGAAAATGCAGAGACCAAGGACATCCATCTGTGCAGAGCTAATGAGGCAGTGCTGGGTTTGTGAGTATTGGTCATTTTAGAACACACTAAAACACATTCCTTACTCATGCGCTCATGAACATACACACTTACACACACAATACAGAAACATGCCAACATTACGGTGGCCCTAAAGTGCAAGACACAACATTTCAGAGATGAAATATTTATGCCCTATTGTTTTGTTTCCTCTTTCGTGAAATCCTTTGTGTTTGCTGAAATGTTGTGTCTTCTGAAATGTTTTCTAAATCATATTTTCTGTACTCTGTATTTCCTAAAAATCAATGTTTGCTGTGTATATAGAAATATCTTACTTAAAGAAATTTTGCAATAATGTAAAAAAAAATATTAAAAATGATGTCCTTTTGTTTGCAAAACATTGTTTTGTG
This sequence comes from Perca flavescens, assembly GCF_004354835.1. NCBI lineage: Eukaryota > Metazoa > Chordata > Actinopteri > Perciformes > Percidae > Perca > Perca flavescens. The sequence goes on from NC_041337.1 coordinate 28,793,552, forward strand.
TTCTGTAATGTCTGTCGTTTTGTGAAATGTTTGATGAAATCTCACCGCCAAACACACATGAATGGATACTCAGACATTCATGCACAGGTACAATAAAGTACACAAAGGCGCTCATACATAATCGCACACAAACTCACGCAGCCACATTGCCCCTCAGCTGTAATGAAACCCACATTGATCAGTGGTGAAAGACAGCAGAGATTCAGCCACTACAGCAAACAAATAGCCCTGGCTGACCAATGAACCTCCGGCAATTGTAGGCTACACCATAGAGCAGCATTAGCCAGCGTTGCTAATGAGCTATTACAGCAGTGACCTTCGGGACAAACTCATTACCAGGTGACAATAGACGGCAGACAGAAGCTAGATTCATTATCATAATTATTAGCGCCGCCTTTATTGCAGCTCGCTGGAGTTGCTGGTCGAGTTGCATGCTTGTGTGTGTGTGTGTGTGTGTGTGTGTGTGTGTGTGTGTGTGTGTGTGTGTGTGTGTGTGTGTGTGTGTGTGTGTGTGTGTGTGAATGAAAGCACAAGACAGAGAGCGTTACAGTTATAGACCATTACAATACTGTGAAAAATATCGCCTTGCCTATGCGATAGCTGGGAACATTTTGACTAGAATTTGCTCATATTTTAATGACTGTAATGTGGAGGCTTGTACTTTCAAATAACATTTGGACTCAATCCATTTTGCCCCTAGGAATATTGAATAAATCTTGAGAATGGACGGCCACTTCAGGGCTTTGCAGCTGTTCCATCTGTTCAGTGGAATCCATCAAACGCCTATCTATCAACCTGCTCCCTCACCACTCCCTCTCGTGCCGACTTTTCAAACTTCTGCTTCTCAGGCTGCGAGACAGAGGGAGGAGTGGATTAGCAGCACTAAGTGCATCAGAAACGTTATATAATACTTACTTTCCACATCAATGATGGGTCTTGACAAATGACTCCCCTGAAAGCAATGATTGCTGTTTTGCTCAATGTAAGGCTATTGCTTTGTTATACCTATATTCCCACATCAAGATCAGTTTCAGCTGCTGGGGTGGATCAAGAAACTAAAAAGTGTCCACTTTGAAGCCATTTCTCATAGGATAATAATAAATTAAGGGATGGATGGTTTTTGGACAGCTACATCTTCAGTCTGACATTCAGAGGGGTTGACACCAATAGTTGTGACTCATCATCTTTTTGGATTTAAAATGTTCAGGAAAATGAATGGTGGAGGAACAAGATAGGGAGAGGGTGGGACAAGGGAGGGGAGGGAAGAGCAGCGGACCAGAGAAAAAGTGATTGATGCAAAAACAGCTAGAGTCAAACAATTCTCACTTCAGTGCAGTGGTCGGATTTAGACCAGCTTTCATTTTCTGCATGGTGCAGTGCTGGGGGCTTAATAGTCATTTTGGGTCACTCAAATAATAGTCTTGCATTGCTGGGGGGGGTGTAGTACTCTAAACCAATCACAAATGCCCTGGGCGGCACTAACCCCCGGATGCAGCGTCAGTGCCATGGCCTGAAATTAACACCCGACCAAGCGCCAAATGCGGGTGAATTTTGCCACTGGCGGGTGTCAATCTACTGTACCTGCCACGTTGGCAGGCAGCCAATGAGAATTGAGTGATTTTTGCCGTTTTTGTTCTGTTCTTTCACATTTCAACCAAGTCCGCCATTTCCTTGGATTTCAGCTATTAAAAAAAAATTGGCGGCACATTGCTGGGCTGAAGAGGCCGGCTGAAACAAGCAATCAACAAAAAGATGAGGATGATTCAAAGAGAAGTAAAAGATGACTACCTAGTGGACAGTTGGCGTCGGTTTGTAAGTGGTTGATTTACAAAAGCAGTACAGTACAAATGTAATGCAGTGACTGAGTGACTCATTAATTACAGCACCTAAAATTAAAGTTCTATAACAATGCTCGGGCATTTCGTGCACCACCAACACCTACAACACCAATTCTTACTTTCTATAATATCTGCGCATGGCAACTATGGTATGATGAAGGTAAGAAAAGATCATCAATGTATCAGACCTTCCTCCACAGCGCTGCGGAGGAAGGTCTGGCTAGTCCACACAGCATTCCAGGATGGGAGAAAAATGTGCTCTGGTTTATTGGCATTTCTTTAAACCAATCACAATCATCATGGGCGGCGCTAAGCGCCGGATGGAGCCCCAGTGCCGCTGCATATTAGCCTGGGGAAGGAACTTGTCTTGGTGGAACGTGTGTAGGTTCAAAGATTGTTTTAGTCGTGGAACAGAAAACTCAGAGTTCAAAATTCCAACATAAAGAAAGCGGAAGGCAATGGATATTTGACCGTAAAAGTGACATCCTGCAGAATTTCCAGCGGCTAGGGACCAATCGCAGAATTGGAACGTTGTGGGTATAGACTATGGCCACAGTAAATAGAAGGCATTGCTTGTGATGTGCAGGTCTGTGACAGGAGGCAATTATCAAAGTCAAACATGCTACACGCCAGTCCACCACCCAAAGCTCCACACCCTTAGTTTCCGTATCCCTACATAAAGGGCACACAGTTCTTGCGTTGGCACTAAAATGTTGGCCTTGGACGTAAATGGTGAGGTGCAGATTTGTAGACGTAGATATGAATGTAGTTCCTAGGATACTGGGCTGGGCTGGGGGATCTTTGCTTATGGTCATAGTTTGGGTATATATTATTTAAAATAAGCCTCAAGTAGCTCCAGCACAACCAATAAAAATGCTTGCATGCTTGCTAACTTAGGTATTGAGGAGTAGTTTCCCACAAGAAATGACAAAGTTCCCTTTGAAGACAATAAGGGAGCCTTAATAAATAAAAGCAGTAGAAAAAAAACAATGAGGAAACAGGAGGCAAGAAGGGTTGAAGAGAACAAGGAAGGAACTAAAAAGGAAGGATGGACAGCAAAACGATGAAAAGGAAGACGGGATATGCAGATAAGGAAAAAGTGATCAAGATTAAGGAGGGTAGAGGTAATGAAGAGCAGCTGGATGGGAGGGATGCAATTCAGTGAAGTCAAAAAGAAGGCAGGAAGGAGGTGGAGAACAGAGGGAGGGAGACAGATATGGACTGAAGACAAAGGAGGGACGGAGGGAAGAAAGAAGAGGCGATTGGCACAGAGAAGGAAGGAAGGAAGGAAGAAAGGAAGGAAGGAAGGAATGACTGAGGAAGAAGAGCAAAGTGAGAAAAGGAAGAAGTGTGCTCAACATGAAGGAGGGAGGGATGGTTGAAATAAGCGAGGGATGAAGAGAGGGAGACTGTGACGGGGAGACATTAATAATTTATGATAGTCTCAGCTTTTCAAAGCAGCCCAGCGGTCCCGCTCCCTGCTTTCCCCTGACGTTTAATTTGTCTGAAAATCAGCAAGCGTGGAGTCTGATTATCGTCTCCGTCTGCCAACGCCTCTGCTTCAATCTCCCTGACACTGAGGTGAGATCGCAAGCTGTTCGGTACACACATGTCAGCCTGGAATCCTTTAGGTCAAAACAATGTCGTCTAGAAGCTGCATCCATAAAGACATGAAGTATCTCTGTGTAAAACATCTCTGAACCTCTCAGTGCTACCTGAAATTAAATGCTCAAATATAGACCCGAGATCTTATATATCATTCCATTTATAAGCCCGTTATATTGACAGGGAAAACGGCAGCGGCGGGCAGTAAAGTGCCCTTGTCCTAGCTCACTCAGTATAGTTACTCAGTATAGTTTTATAGGCTATCTGATGGGCCTATTTCTGAACAGGGGAAGAAATTACTTGGTCTCCTACAGTAAAGTAGCTTCTCTTTTAGTGTGTCTCTTGTGCCAGAATAGTTTTTCAGGCGCTGTTGCATGCAGGAGACTCAGGATTAGATTTTGGAAAAGAAAAACAACAAAAAAAACTTAAGCTTCCCTCATATTAGAAAATAATGCATCTGCACTATAAAAGCTGTTTTGACTTTAAAAAAAAGTTTAATTTCTGCCGTAACAATGTGAGTTAACAGCCTTACCAGAATAATTTGTCCAGTCATCTAATGGTGTGAAAATTGTGAAAATGTAAAACCAACTGATTTAAGTTAACTGAACTCGAGACAACGGGTTCGATAATGGATGGGTCATTCAAATGTTGGACTTCAACACGGGGGACCTGTTTCCTACCGACAGCTAGTCTCGCATGGCCAGACCTTCCTCCACACAGCATTCCCGGATGGGAGAAAAACATGCTGTGGTATATTGGCATTGTTTTAAACCAATCACAGTAGTCTTCGGCGGTGAAGTGCCGCACGGAGCCTCAGTGCCGCTGCAAAATAGCTTCAGGAAGGACCTTGTTTTGGTGGAACATGTGTACGTTCAAAGGTTGTTTTAGTCGTGCAACAGAGAACTCAGATTGGACAGATAGTCTAGCTAGTTGTCTCAATTTATAATGCAGAGATCTGAGGAGCAAATAACCATAGTCCTCATAAATCCACCAGAGTTTAAAATTCCAACACGAAGAAAGCGGAAGGTTTCGGACATTCAGGCAGAAAAGAGGAAGAAATTTCAGGCGGCAACGGAGCAATCCCGGAAGTGGAACGTCGTGGATATAGACTGGTTTCTTTTATTAATTAACTGAACCATCAACCACAAACTTTCATTTCATGTTTCATTTTCATTATTATACAGGAAAAGATTGAAAGTAACATTAAATAGGTTACATTTAAACTGAACTGACTTAGTTAGTGTTTTACAGCTGCAGCACATAAAAGACAGAATCACATTACCATACAAAATGAAAAAAAGAAACAATAAAATAAACAGCTACACCGACATTACAAAGGAGATGAGGAAAAAGGAGTGAGCAAGATGGTGTACGACATTTAAATCAGTGGTTGCAGGTCCCTCCTTCCATCAAATAGTGTTTATATGTTTGAAATGGGTAATTGAGGTTATTGCTCTAATGCAATGTGGGATCTCATTCCAGATTTTAGTGTATGTGTGGAAAAATGATGTCTGACTATAACGTTTTTTTGTAAGGCGGTAAACAAATGCAATGCGAAATTGATCTCATGATGTGTTCCTGTCATGTGTTGTGTCTTGGACGTAGAACACTAAGTGTCGGAGGGGAGTTATCGTTTTGGATCTGAAAGTAAATTTGAATGGTTAGATTATACATGTAGTTCTGACAAATCAGGACGTTTGAATTAAGAAAGTGCAGTGGTGAGTCCAAAGGTAAGCTCTATTGTATCACCTTGCTATTGATTTAATGGTTTCCGCTGTGTTGAGGGACCAAATTAGGAGACAGTAGGATATTGTTGAATGAATGATTGCATTTAGATATGTGTCCGAGACAGTATAGGTGAGATATGGTCTGATCTTGTTATAAAAATACATTTTCTGTTTGAGCTTTAACCACAATTATTATTGCAACTGTGATAACAAAACTGAGGATAAAGTATTTTCTGCCCAGTGGTTATAGCGCATGACATATAAATGCAACGTCCCGGGTTCTCTCTCTCTCTCTCTCTCTCACCTGATGCCAAGGCCAATGAGGTGGGGGGGCATTTCGAGGAAGCTGGACAAGAAGCTTTTGAAGTGGAAAAGCTAGAGTGTTTATTAACAAAACAACAAAAAATATACTCAAACAACGGGCACAAACTGAATCCAGATACAAAATTAAAGTGAGGCAAAAGAACAGCAAACAAACAAAACAGCAACCTCCATCCCTCTCCCCTTCTCCTGAAGCTCTTTGAACTCAGCCTCACCTAATTGGAACCTACCACCTGCATAGTTGATTATAGGGTGAGCTAACCTGAGAGAGCTACTGAACATTCACACTCTGTTTCTGAAAATACCATTACAATTAGATGGATCAGTTACTGCTGACATTACTATTTATATCCCGAATATTATAAAAACATCATTCACTGCAGAACAATGTTATTTAACCTATTGTTCTACACCTTAATCAGACAAACCTGTGTGCACCCCCATCACAGGCAGAACCATAGCAAAATACTATGAACCCATAAACCATACCTGCAAACTCAGAAGGCCTGAAAAAGGTGACACATCATCACCACCACCACCATATTTTATATGATATGATAGTTGAATAAAAAAGAAGGAGCCCAAAACGACAGTCGGCTCAAAATTAAATGAACAATAACTTATAACAATAACTTATTTCACCTGTAAACAACAAAAACAACCACTGAATGGGAAAAGGGTATTTTACAACAACTTTGAATGCAGCACAAGGCTGGCGAGGCGAATTTCAAGTGAACGCAATATCTGTGTTGTTTTTCCAGACAACAGCAGCTGTTCGACTGTGAACGACTGTTCAGTAAAATACAGACACACTTTTACACCGTTTAGTATGGACGTAGCTATATAAAATATATTATAGCTATATACTCCAGCTGCTAGCTAACGGTGGGCTAACGTTACCTGCTGTCGAGTGTATTGTTACCGTAACTAGCGTCCCGTGCGGCGATGTTTCAGTTCCCTCTAACGTCCATTTTCGGAGCATCAGAGAGAAGCGGAGGCTTTTAAGTGGCATCTAAATAAGGCACCGAAATCCGAGTTGCTATTCGGTCCGGTAGATAACGGCCGTTAAGACACCGGTACGGTATTAGCACCAGGTCTCGGACCCCCCCCGCCCCAAAATAAAAACTCTTCGGATCTACACGATTCACGTGGATGACATTTTCCCATTCAAAACGGCGATTTTTTCGCCAAAAAGCGAGACAAGTTTGCAGGTATGCATAAAGTTTATGCATACAGTTTATGCATACCTGCAAACTTGTCGCTTTATGATAAACCCACTTAACAGGCCTATGTCAAATGATAAAGTAGAAAAAAAACTAAAACATTACACTGAAATTAAGGATTAAGCTGACACTGTTTTTTTCTATTTTGTTGATATATTTTACTATTTAAATTTGATATTTCTGTTTGTCTGTGATTTAACTGACATATCGAGAGCTGCTAAACTGCGTTTCATTGTTGAAAACAGCAGCACGGTGGCTCAGTGGTTAGCACTTCTACCTCACAGCAAGAAGGTTCTGGGTTCAAACACAGATTGTCCCGGGCCTTCCTGTGTGAAGTTTTGCATGTGCTCCGTGCTTGCGTGGGTTTCCTCTGGGTGCTCTGGTTTCTTCCCACCATAAAGGCATGCATGCAACTAGGACTACAGATGAAAATTAGCCGACTGGCTAACACTGGCGCATTACAGAAATGTTGATTAATGTGCATTGTCCTAATATAAAAAAATAAATCTTCAAGAAAAAACAATGACAATAAAGATCTATTCTATTCTACACAAAACATTGTTTTCATTGTTTGTGTTGCAGAAACATTGACATATTAAAACAATCATTTTCTTGGTCTCAACAGTGTAACAGCCAGAGGGAATTTCAGAGAGAAAACAGACACTCCAATGCTGCCACCTAGTGTAACTGAGTTACAGCAATCTATGACAGTCCATCCTGAGCTATAAAGGGGCGATTCACAAATTGCACATGTTAAAGCCAATTTACAAATTCTGTGGAGCCTGTGAAACAATGCCTGTACAATGTTTTTTAGAAAGAAATACTCAATTGACATCAATGACTTGGAGAATACAAATTTTGAAAAGAAAGTCTGAAAACTGGGGGCACAGAGTTTGAAAGAGCAGTAATTTACTAGGCAGGAAGGGTCCAACAAAAGATGCTATGGCCTTACATTATGGTCAAATGTAGGATCAAAGGTTTTTGAAGCGACTCCTATCAGGAAGTAAAGCCATAATGCAATATATTTGATATGGGAGTGCCCGTTTAATTTGCACTCTGGTTTAAGGTCACAGCTGTCAACACATTGGCAGGAATTCAAAGAGACCTGGGCACATCAGAGGGCGTTGGCAGGAAACGGCTGCTTATAAATTAGGCTATTAATTAAATGTTTTCCATATCAGGTATGGGCAAGTCTATCGTGAGAATCTTCACCGGCAAGAACCGGCAAGACCGGCAAGATAAGAATATCTGATCATTCTGATAGTATTCTGAAAATAGGTTACATAAAGTCACAACAATTTTTAGTAGTAAAGTAGTACTTGACCCTTACTAAGGACTTAAAGTCAGGATATCTGGGCCTCTGTGTGCTGAAGCTTCTCTGGCTTTGACTGAGCCCACTGACCCTATTGACAGGATGCCAAATGCAACTAAATGTCCTGCCATATGGATCACTGGAGGGTGAGAATCCTGACAACCAAGGCTGGCTAAATAATGCTCTCTGATCACTGACAACATTAAATCATAAGTCACATCAGGCCATTGAAAAAGAATCATATCTGCTGCAAAATATGCATGTGTGTTTCCTTAAATATGAACAATTAGCATGAAGACATGCATGCCATCGGCTCCATAAAACATATTCATAATTGCATTAGGATGAGCACAAATTGGCTATTTGTCAGGCGACCTTCTCTAGTCCCACCCATAGCTGTGGTTACAACTAACCAGATAAGAACGTGTGTTGTGTGTGTATAAATTCTTGACCTTGGAAACAGTAGCTTTAAAAAAAAAAAAAACCTTACCACTTACTATCTTTTCCAGCGCTTTTCAACCTCATCTAACAGAGATGTATCATATGTTTTGTGTATAGTATAATGTGCAGCAAGTATAAGTATACTACAGGAATATTGTATGATTTTACAAAGTATATACAGTACATTCTTTTAAATGGATCACTGAATATAGACTGCCTGTGTAGACTTTTCCCGAAAAATACAAATATGTCATCTTTGCCGGAGATGTGTTCTTAAAAACAAATATCAAAATACAATTTTGAAGCGAACTTCCTGCATGTCTCAGTGGAAAGAAATTAATTTCTTGTTGCTGAAGCTTCTTGGGAGGACAGACTCTTCAGTGTCATGCAGTAATGACAGAGACTTTGTGGAAGCTCCTGGAAACCATGTTGGTGCTGTTGCTGTGTGATAAAGTGGCCATCAGCAGTTTAGTGCCAGGTGAAGTTGCCATGATGGACACCGTCTTCTCTATCTTCTCGTTTGGCTGCAGGGAAATCATTCTGGGAAAGAGAGAAGAAAAACACATCACCTTCCCTTATTTCAGCTCTCACAAAGACCCACACAGGATATTTCCAGAGGAGCCCTGAAACAGTCTGGAATTCCACTGATGGCACAAGAGTCGGTAATACTATTGGGCAATGAATAAAAGGGACAATTGGCCAGATATTTGATGTTTCACAGCAAAAGCTGTCACACAAGTGTATGTGTGTGTGTGTGTGTGTGTGTGTGTGTGTGTGGGCGTGATGAGTGTTGAATACCACCAATTATTCTACGAATCCCAATATCGTGAGAACGTTTCCTGCTGGCTGGGTTTCTCTGCCCCACATAGTTACACAACCCCAATCCATGTAACGACATGTTTCTGCTGCTGCAAAAGCATTCTTGACAGCATTCTTAAAACGCATTACTCAGAAACTTGGACTGTCATGTCAACTGAAATGGTTACACAGGTAAACCTATTGTGTCTTTTTGTTGTTAGTTTTTTTACCAACAACCCTTGTCCAATCGTTGTCCTATGGAGCCATGAATAACCCAAAGTATCAATAGAGAATGATTATTATTATTATTATCATCATTGTATTATATCTTAAAGTCCAACTGAAATAGGCTTACCTGGCTTCCTGTTTGCCCTGTAACAAGCCAGATCCCTCTACAGTCAGCACAACTCCATCCAGAGTTTTGGAAAGTTTGTTGATGAAAGACACTTGGGCTTTGTGCTCCCTCTTTATCTGGATGCTGTCCCCTCCTTTGATCTGGGGAAAAGCCACAGTTACATGATGAGACGCTAGACAAGAAAATCCTGTAGTCGATAATGAGCTCTGGTGCTCAACACTAACACTTTAGTCCACGTTGGGTTGATTGGTTGTCAGTAGAGTTTAAAATGTATGTAGGTAGGTATGATGGAAAACCTATTGTTCTGGATGAGAGGAAACTGTAGTTCTGACTGCACCGAACAGAGCAGCCAGAGAAGTGCTTCATTGTTTATTCCATGCAAATGTGTAAGACGAGAAATGATTTTCATGGCTAATTATTATGATTAGAATTTGATGGAAAACCCCAATGAAAAAGCTAAGCAGAGATGGAGTGACCCTGCCCGGAGGAAGCCGGGGCCCCGCCTGGAGCCAGGCCCAGACGGCGGGCTCGTCCGGCGAGCGCCTGGTGGCGGGTTTGCCACGGAGCCCGGCCGGGCACAGCCCGAACAAGCTACGTGGCAACTCCTCTCCATCCCATGGGCCCACCACCTGTGGGAGGAACCATTGGGGTCGGGTGCAATGCCACATGGGTGGCAGTGAAGGTCAGGGGCCTCGACGGACCAGACCCGGGCGGCAGACGCTGGCTCTGGGACGTGGAACGTCACCTCTCTGTGGGGAAGGAGCCGGAACTGGTGCGGGAGGTGGAGCGCTACCGGTTAGATCTGGTGGGGCTTACCTCTATGCACAGTCTTGGTTCTGGAACCATACTCCTGGATAGGGGTTGGACTCTTTTCTTCTCCGGAGTTGCCCAGGGTGAGGCGCCGGGCGGGTGTGGGGATACTCACAAGCCCCCAGCTGAGCGCCGCTGTGTTGGAGTTTACCCGGTGGACGAGAGGGTCGCCTCCCCACGCCTGCGGGTTGTGGGGGAAAACTCTGACTGTTGTTTGTGCATATGCACCAAACAGGAGTTTGGAGTATTCGGCCTTCTTGGAGACCTTGACTGGAGTCCTGCATGGGGCTCCAGTGGGGGACTCCATTGTTCTGCTGGGGGACTTCAACGCACACGCGCAATGATGGAGACACCTGGAGAGGCGTGATTGGGAGGAACGGCCTCCCTGATCTAAACCAGGTGGTTGTTTGTTGTTGGACTTCTGTGCTAGTCATGGATTGTCTATAACAAACACCATGTTCGAACATAGGGATGCTCATAAGTGTACCTGGTACCAGAGCACCCTAGGCCGAAGGTCAATGATCGATTTTATAATCATTTCATCTGATCTGAGGCCGTATGTTTTGGACACTCGGGTGAAGAGAGGGGCAGAGCTGTCAACTGATCACCATCTGGTGGTGAGTTGGGTCAGGGGGTGGGGGGGAAGACTCTGGACAGACCTGGTAAGCCCAAACGTGTAGTGCGGGTAAATTGGGAACGTCTGGAGGAGGCCCCTGTCCAACAGACTTTCAACTCACACTTCCGGCGGAGCTTTTCGTGCATCCCTGTGGAGGCTGGGGGCATTGAACCCGAGTGGACAATGTTCAAAGTTTCCATTGCTGAAGCTGCGGCGAGGAGCTGTGGTCTTAGGTGCCTCAAGGGGCGGTAACCCACAAACACCGTGGTGGACACCGGTGGTCAGGGAAGCCGTCCGACTGAAGAAGGAGTCTTTCCGGGATATGTTATCCCGGAGGACTCGGAGGCAGTTGCAGGGTACCGGCGGGCCCGAAGGGCTGCAGCCTCTGCCGTGAAAGAGGCAAAGCAGCGGGTGTGGGAGAAGTTTGGAGAAGACATGGAGAAGGATTTTCGGTCAGCACCAAAAGTGCTTCTGAAAACTGTTCGCCACCTCAGGAGGGGGAAGGGGGAACCATCCAAGCTGTGTACAGTAAGGATGGGACACTGTTGACCTCAACTGAGGAGGTAATAGGGCGGTGGAAGGAGCACTTTGAGGAACTCCTGAATCCGACTAATACGCCCTCTATCTTAGAGGCAGAGCTGGAGGATAATGGGGATTGTCGCCGATTTCCCAGGCGGAAGTCACTGATGTAGTCAAACAACTACACAGTGGCAAAGCCCCAGGGATTGATGAGATCCGTCCAGAAATGCTCAAGGCTCTGGGTGTGGAGGGGCTGTCCTGGTTGACACGCCTTTCCCACATTGCGTGGAAGTCTGGGACGGTGCCAAAGGAGTGGCAGACTGGGGTGGTGGTTCCCCTTTTTAAAAAGGGGGACCAGAGGGTGTGTGCCAATTATAGGGGTATCACACTTCTCAGCCTCCCTCGTAAAGTCTACTCCAAGGTGCTGGAAAGGAGGGTTCGGCCGATAGTCGAACCTCGGGTTGAGGAGGAACAATGCGGATTCCGTCCTGGTCGTGGAACAACGGACCAGCTCTTCACTCTCGCAAGGATCCTGGAGGGATTAGGATGCCCCAAAGGCAGCAATAGCAAGAGTTTGTCTATGGGAAAATGCAGAGACCAAGGACATCCATCTGTGCAGAGCTAATGAGGCAGTGCTGGGTTTGTGAGTATTGGTCATTTTAGAACACACTAAAACACATTCCTTACTCATGCGCTCATGAACATACACACTTACACACACAATACAGAAACATGCCAACATTACGGTGGCCCTAAAGTGCAAGACACAACATTTCAGAGATGAAATATTTATGCCCTATTGTTTTGTTTCCTCTTTCGTGAAATCCTTTGTGTTTGCTGAAATGTTGTGTCTTCTGAAATGTTTTCTAAATCATATTTTCTGTACTCTGTATTTCCTAAAAATCAATGTTTGCTGTGTATATAGAAATATCTTACTTAAAGAAATTTTGCAATAATGTAAAAAAAAAAAAATATTAAAAATGATGTCCTTTTGTTTGCAAAACATTGTTTTGTGTTCTGTAATGTCTGTCGCTTTTGTGAAATGTTTGATGAAATCTCACCGCCAAACACATGAATGGATACTCAGACATTCATGCACAGGTACAATAAAGTACACAAAGGCGCTCATACATAATCGCACACAAACTCACGCAGCCACATTGCCCCTCAGCTGTAATGAAACCCACATTGATCAGTGGTGAAAGACAGCAGAGATTCAGCCACTACAGCAAACAAATAGCCCTGGCTGACCAATGAACCTCCGCAATTGTAGGCTACACCATAGAGCAGCATTAGCCAGCGTTGCTAATGAGCTATTACAGCAGTGACCTTCGGGACAAACTCATTACCAGGTGACAATAGACGGCAGACAGAAGCTAGATTCATTATCATAATTATTAGCGCCGCCTTTATTGCAGCTCGCTGGAGTTGCTGGTCGAGTTGCATGCTTGTGTGTGCGTGTGTGTGTGTGTGTGTGTGTGTGTGTGTGTGTGTGTGTGTGTGTGTGTGTGTGTGTGTGTGTGTGTGTGTGTGTGTGAATGAAAGCACAAGACAGAGAGCGTTACAGTTATAGACCATTACAATACTGTGAAAAATATCGCCTTGCCTATGCGATAGCTGGGAACATTTTGACTAGAATTTGCTCATATTTTAATGACTGTAATGTGGAGGCTTGTACTTTCAAATAACATTTGGACTCAATCCATTTTGCCCCTAGGAATATTGAATAAATCTTGAGAATGGACGGCCACTTCAGGGCTTTGCAGCTGTTCCATCTGTTCAGTGGAATCCATCAAACGCCTATCTATCAACCTGCTCCCTCACCACTCCCTCTCGTGCCGACTTTTCAAACTTCTGCTTCTCAGGCTGCGAGACAGAGGGAGGAGGGATTAGCAGCACTAAGTGCATCAGAAACGTTATATAATACTTACTTTCCACATCAATGATGGGTCTTGACAAATGACTCCCTGAAAGCAATGATTGCTGTTTTGCTCAATGTAAGGCTATTGCTTTGTTATACCTATATTCCCACATCAAGATCAGTTTCAGCTGCTGGGGTGGATCAAGAAACTAAAAAGTGTCCACTTTGAAGCCATTTCTCATAGGATAATAATAAATTAAGGGATGGATGGTTTTTGGACAGCTACATCTTCAGTCTGACATTCAGAGGGGTTGACACCAATAGTTGTGACTCATCATCTTTTGGATTTAAAATGTTCAGGAAAATGAATGGTGGAGGAACAAGATAGGGAGAGGGTGGGACAAGGGAGGGGAGGGAAGAGCAGCGGACCAGAGAAAAAGTGATTGATGCAAAAACAGCTAGAGTCAAACAATTCTCACTTCAGTGCAGTGGTCGGATTTAGACCAGCTTTCATTTTCTGCATGGTGCAGTGCTGGGGGCTTAATAGTCATTTTGGGTCACTCAAATAATAGTCTTGCATTGCTGGGGGGGTGTAGTACTCTAAACCAATCACAAATGCCCTGGGCGGCACTAACCCCCGGATGCAGCGTCAGTGCCATGGCCTGAAATTAACACCCGACCAAGCGCCAAATGCGGGTGAATTTTGCCACTGGCGGGTGTCAATCTACTGTACCTGCCACGTTGGCAGGCAGCCAATGAGAATTGAGTGATTTTTGCCGTTTTTGTTCTGTTCTTTCACATTTCAACCAAGTCCGCCATTTCCTTGGATTTCAGCTATTAAAAAAAAATTGGCGGCACATTGCTGGGCTGAAGAGGCCGGCTGAAACAAGCAATCAACAAAAAGATGAGGATGATTCAAAGAGAAGTAAAAGATGACTACCTAGTGGACAGTTGGCGTCGGTTTGTAAGTGGTTGATTTACAAAAGCAGTACAGTACAAATGTAATGCAGTGACTGAGTGACTCATTAATTACAGCACCTAAAATTAAAGTTCTATAACAATGCTCGGGCATTTCGTGCACCACCAACACCTACAACACCAATTCTTACTTTCTATAATATCTGCGCATGGCAACTATGGTATGATGAAGGTAAGAAAAGATCATCAATGTATCAGACCTTCCTCCACAGCGCTGCGGAGGAAGGTCTGGCTAGTCCACACAGCATTCCAGGATGGGAGAAAAATGTGCTCTGGTTTATTGGCATTTCTTTAAACCAATCACAATCATCATGGGCGGCGCTTAAGCGCCGGATGGAGCCCCAGTGCCGCTGCATATTAGCCTGGGGAAGGAACTTGTCTTGGTGGAACGTGTGTAGGTTCAAAGATTGTTTTAGTCGTGGAACAGAAAACTCAGAGTTCAAAATTCCAACATAAAGAAAGCGGAAGGCAATGGATATTTGACCGTAAAAGTGACATCCTGCAGAATTTCCAGCGGCTAGGGACCAATCGCAGAATTGGAACGTTGTGGGTATAGACTATGGCCACAGTAAATAGAAGGCATTGCTTGTGATGTGCAGGTCTGTGACAGGAGGCAATTATCAAAGTCAAACATGCTACACGCCAGTCCACCACCCAAAGCTCCACACCCTTAGTTTCCGTATCCCTACATAAAGGGCACACAGTTCTTGCGTTGGCACTAAAATGTTGGCCTTGGACGAAATGGTGAGGTGCAGATTTGTAGACGAGATATGAATGTAGTTCCTAGGATACTGGGCTGGGCTGGGGGATCTTTGCTTATGGTCATAGTTTGGGTATATATTATTTAAAATAAGCCTCAAGTAGCTCCAGCACAACCAATAAAAATGCTTGCATGCTTGCTAACTTAGGTATTGAGGAGTAGTTTCCCACAAGAAATGACAAAGTTCCCTTTGAAGACAATAAGGGAGCCTTAATAAATAAAAGCAGTAGAAAAAAAACAATGAGGAAACAGGAGGCAAGAAGGGTTGAAGAGAACAAGGAAGGAACTAAAAAGGAAGGATGGACAGCAAAACGATGAAAAGGAAGACGGGATATGCAGATAAGGAAAAAGTGATCAAGATTAAGGAGGGTAGAGGTAATGAAGAGCAGCTGGATGGGAGGGATGCAATTCAGTGAAGTCAAAAAGAAGGCAGGAAGGAGGTGGAGAACAGAGGGAGGGAGACAGATATGGACTGAAGACAAAGGAGGGACGGAGGGAAGAAAGAAGAGGCGATTGGCACAGAGAAGGAAGGAAGGAAGGAAGAAAGGAAGGAAGGAAGGAATGACTGAGGAAGAAGAGCAAAGTGAGAAAAGGAAGAAGTGTGCTCAACATGAAGGAGGGAGGGATGGTTGAAATAAGCGAGGGATGAAGAGAGGGAGACTGTGACGGGGAGACATTAATAATTTATGATAGTCTCAGCTTTTCAAAGCAGCCCAGCGGTCCCGCTCCCTGCTTTCCCCTGACGTTTAATTTGTCTGAAAATCAGCAAGCGTGGAGTCTGATTATCGTCTCCGTCTGCCAACGCCTCTGCTTCAATCTCCCTGACACTGAGGTGAGATCGCAAGCTGTTCGGTACACACATGTCAGCCTGGAATCCTTTAGGTCAAAACAATGTCGTCTAGAAGCTGCATCCATAAAGACATGAAGTATCTCTGTGTAAAACATCTCTGAACCTCTCAGTGCTACCTGAAATTAAATGCTCAAATATAGACCCGAGATCTTATATATCATTCCATTTATAAGCCCGTTATATTGACAGGGAAAACGGCAGCGGCGGGCAGTAAAGTGCCCTTGTCCTAGCTCACTCAGTATAGTTACTCAGTATAGTTTTATAGGCTATCTGATGGGCCTATTTCTGAACAGGGGAAGAAATTACTTGGTCTCCTACAGTAAAGTAGCTTCTCTTTTAGTGTGTCTCTTGTGCCAGAATAGTTTTTCAGGCGCTGTTGCATGCAGGAGACTCAGGATTAGATTTTGGAAAAGAAAAACAACAAAAAAAACTTAAGCTTCCCTCATATTAGAAAATAATGCATCTGCACTATAAAAGCTGTTTTGACTTTAAAAAAAGTTTAATTTCTGCCAGAACAATGTGAGTTAACAGCCTTACCAGAATAATTTGTCCAGTCATCTAATGGTGTGAAAATTGTGAAAATGTAAAACCAACTGATTTAAGTTAACTGAACTCGAGACAACGGGTTCGATAATGGATGGGTCATTCAAATGTTGGACTTCAACACGGGGGACCTGTTTCCTACCGACAGCTAGTCTCGCATGGCCAGACCTTCCTCCACACAGCATTCCCGGATGGGAGAAAACATGCTGTGGTATATTGGCATTGTTTTAAACCAATCACAGTAGTCTTCGGCGGTGAAGTGCCGCACGGAGCCTCAGTGCCGCTGCAAAATAGCTTCAGGAAGGACCTTGTTTTGGTGGAACATGTGTACGTTCAAAGGTTGTTTTAGTCGTGCAACAGAGAACTCAGATTGGACAGATAGTCTAGCTAGTTGTCTCAATTTATAATGCAGAGATCTGAGGAGCAAATAACCATAGTCCTCATAAATCCACCAGAGTTTAAAATTCCAACACGAAGAAAGCGGAAGGTTTCGGACATTCAGGCAGAAAAGAGGAAGAAATTTCAGGCGGCAACGGAGCAATCCCGGAAGTGGAACGTCGTGGATATAGACTGGTTTCTTTTATTAATTAACTGAACCATCAACCACAAACTTTCATTTCATGTTTCATTTTCATTATTATACAGGAAAAGATTGAAAGTAACATTAAATAGGTTACATTTAAACTGAACTGACTTAGTTAGTGTTTTACAGCTGCAGCACATAAAAGACAGAATCACATTACCATACAAAATGAAAAAAAGAAACAATAAAATAAACAGCTACACCGACATTACAAAGGAGATGAGGAAAAAGGAGTGAGCAAGATGGTGTACGACATTTAAATCAGTGGTTGCAGGTCCCTCCTTCCATCAAATAGTGTTTATATGTTTGAAATGGGTAATTGAGGTTATTGCTCTAATGCAATGTGGGATCTCATTCCAGATTTTAGTGTATGTGTGGAAAAAATGATGTCTGACTATAACGTTTTTTTGTAAGGCGGTAAACAAATGCAATGCGAAATTGATCTCATGATGTGTTCCTGTCATGTGTTGTGTCTTGGACGTAGAACACTAAGTGTCGGAGGGGAGTTATCGTTTTGGATCTGAAAGTAAATTTGAATGGTTAGATTATACATGTAGTTCTGACAAATCAGGACGTTTGAATTAAGAAAGTGCAGTGGTGAGTCCAAAGGTAAGCTCTATTGTATCACCTTGCTATTGATTTAATGGTTTCCGCTGTGTTGAGGGACCAAATTAGGAGACAGTAGGATATTGTTGAATGAATGATTGCATTTAGATATGTGTCCGAGACAGTATAGGTGAGATATGGTCTGATCTTGTTATAAAAATACATTTTCTGTTTGAGCTTTAACCACAATTATTATTGCAACTGTGATAACAAAACTGAGGATAAAGTATTTTCTGCCCAGTGGTTATAGCGCATGACATATAAATGCAACGTCCCGGGTTCTCTCTCTCTCTCTCTCTCTCTCTCACCTGATGCCAAGGCCAATGAGGTGGGGGGGCATTTCGAGGAAGCTGGACAAGAAGCTTTTGAAGTGGAAAAGCTAGAGTGTTTATTAACAAAACAACAAAAAATATACTCAAACAACGGGCACAAACTGAATCCAGATACAAAATTAAAGTGAGGCAAAAGAACAGCAAACAAACAAAACAGCAACCTCCATCCCTCTCCCCTTCTCCTGAAGCTCTTTGAACTCAGCCTCACCTAATTGGAACCTACCACCTGCATAGTTGATTATAGGGTGAGCTAACCTGAGAGAGCTACTGAACATTCACACTCTGTTTCTGAAAATACCATTACAATTAGATGGATCAGTTACTGCTGACATTACTATTTATATCCCGAATATTATAAAAACATCATTCACTGCAGAACAATGTTATTTAACCTATTGTTCTACACCTTAATCAGACAAACCTGTGTGCACCCCCCCATCACAGGCAGAACCATAGCAAAATACTATGAACCCATAAACCATACCTGCAAACTCAGAAGGCCTGAAAAAGGTGACACATCATCACCACCACCACCATATTTTTATATGATATGATAGTTGAATAAAAAGAAGGAGCCCAAAACGACAGTCGGCTCAAAATTAAATGAACAATAACTTATAACAATAACTTATTTCACCTGTAAACAACAAAAACAACCACTGAATGGGAAAAGGGTATTTTACAACAACTTTGAATGCAGCACAAGGCTGGCGAGGCGAATTTCAAGTGAACGCAATATCTGTGTTGTTTTTCCAGACAACAGCAGCTGTTCGACTGTGAACGACTGTTCAGTAAAATACAGACACACTTTTACACCGCTTAGTATGGACGTAGCTATATAAAATATATTATAGCTATATACTCCAGCTGCTAGCTAACGGTGGGCTAACGTTACCTGCTGTCGAGTGTATTGTTACCGTAACTAGCGTCCCGTGCGGCGATGTTTCAGTTCCCTCTAACGTCCATTTTCGGAGCATCAGAGAGAAGCGGAGGCTTTTAAGTGGCATCTAAATAAGGCACCGAAATCCGAGTTGCTATTCGGTCCGGTAGATAACGGCCGTTAAGACACCGGTACGGTATTAGCACCAGGTCTCGGACCCCCCCCGCCCCAAAATAAAAACTCTTCGGATCTACACGATTCACGTGGATGACATTTTCCCATTCAAAACGGCGATTTTTTTTTCGCCAAAAAAGCGAGACAAGTTTGCAGGTATGCATAAACTTTATGCATACAGTTTATGCATACCTGCAAACTTGTCGCTTTATGATAAACCCACTTAACAGGCCTATGTCAAATGATAAAGTAGAAAAAAAACTAAAACATTACACTGAAATTAAGGATTAAGCTGACACTGTTTTTTTCTATTTTGTTGATATATTTTACTATTTAAATTTGATATTTCTGTTTGTCTGTGATTTAACTGACATATCGAGAGCTGCTAAACTGCGTTTCATTGTTGAAAACAGCAGCACGGTGGCTCAGTGGTTAGCACTTCTACCTCACAGCAAGAAGGTTCTGGGTTCAAACACAGATTGTCCCGGGCCTTCCTGTGTGAAGTTTTGCATGTGCTCCGTGCTTGCGTGGGTTTCCTCTGGGTGCTCTGGTTTCTTCCCACCATAAAGGCATGCATGCAACTAGGACTACAGATGAAAATTAGCCGACTGGCTAACACTGGCGCATTTACAGAAATGTTGATTAATGTGCATTGTCCTAATATAAAAAAATAAATCTTCAAGAAAAAACAATGACAATAAAGATCTATTCTATTCTACACAAAACATTGTTTTCATTGTTTGTGTTGCAGAAACATTGACATATTAAAACAATCATTTTCTTGGTCTCAACAGTGTAACAGCCAGAGGGAATTTCAGAGAGAAAACAGACACTCCAATGCTGCCACCTAGTGTAACTGAGTTACAGCAATCTATGACAGTCCATCCTGAGCTATAAAGGGGCGATTCACAAATTGCACATGTTAAAGCCAATTTACAAATTCTGTGGAGCCTGTGAAACAATGCCTGTACAATGTTTTTTAGAAAGAAATACTCAATTGACATCAATGACTTGGAGAATACAAATTTTGAAAAGAAAGTCTGAAAACTGGGGGCACAGAGTTTGAAAGAGCAGTAATTTACTAGGCAGGAAGGGTCCAACAAAAGATGCTATGGCCTTACATTATGGTCAAATGTAGGATCAAAGGTTTTTGAAGCGACTCCTATCAGGAAGTAAAGCCATAATGCAATATATTTGATATGGGAGTGCCCGTTTAATTTGCACTCTGGTTTAAGGTCACAGCTGTCAACACATTGGCAGGAATTCAAAGAGACCTGGGCACATCAGAGGGCGTTGGCAGGAAACGGCTGCTTATAAATTAGGCTATTAATTAAATGTTTTCCATATCAGGTATGGGCAAGTCTATCGTGAGAATCTTCACGGCAAGAACCGGCAAGACCGGCAAGATAAGAATATCTGATCATTCTGATAGTATTCTGAAAATAGGTTACATAAAGTCACAACAATTTTTAGTAGTAAAGTAGTACTTGACCCTTACTAAGGACTTAAAGTCAGGATATCTGGGCCTCTGTGTGCTGAAGCTTCTCTGGCTTTGACTGAGCCCACTGACCCTATTGACAGGATGCCAAATGCAACTAAATGTCCTGCCATATGGATCACTGGAGGGTGAGAATCCTGACAACCAAGGCTGGCTAAATAATGCTCTCTGATCACTGACAACATTAAATCATAAGTCACATCAGGCCATTGAAAAGAATCATATCTGCTGCAAAATATGCATGTGTGTTTCCTTAAATATGAACAATTAGCATGAAGACATGCATGCCATCGGCTCCATAAAACATATTCATAATTGCATTAGGATGAGCACAAATTGGCTATTTGTCAGGCGACCTTCTCTAGCGTCCCACCCATAGCTGTGGTTACAACTAACCAGATAAGAACGTGTGTTGTGTGTGTATAAATTCTTGACCTTGGAAACAGTAGCTTTAAAAAAAAAAAAAAAAAAACTTACCACTTACTATCTTTTCCAGCGCTTTTCAACCTCATCTAACAGAGATGTATCATATGTTTTGTGTATAGTATAATGTGCAGCAAGTATAAGTATACTACAGGAATATTGTATGATTTTACAAAGTATATACAGTACATTCTTTTAAATGGATCACTGAATATAGACTGCCTGTGTAGACTTTTTCCCGAAAATACAAATATGTCATCTTTGCCGGAGATGTGTTCTTAAAAACAAATATCAAAATACAATTTTGAAGCGAACTTCCTGCATGTCTCAGTGGAAAGAAATTAATTTCTTGTTGCTGAAGCTTCTTGGGAGGACAGACTCTTCAGTGTCATGCAGTAATGACAGAGACTTTGTGGAAGCTCCTGGAAACCATGTTGGTGCTGTTGCTGTGTGATAAAGTGGCCATCAGCAGTTTAGTGCCAGGTGAAGTTGCCATGATGGACACCGTCTTCTCTATCTTCTCGTTTGGCTGCAGGGAAATCATTCTGGGAAAGAGAGAAGAAAAACACATCACCTTCCCTTATTTCAGCTCTCACAAAGACCCACACAGGATATTTCCAGAGGAGCCCTGAAACAGTCTGAATTCCACTGATGGCACAAGAGTCGGTAATACTATTGGGCAATGAATAAAAGGGACAATTGGCCAGATATTTGATGTTTCACAGCAAAAGCTGTCACACAAGTGTATGTGTGTGTGTGTGTGTGTGTGTGTGTGTGTGTGTGTGTGGGCGTGATGAGTGTTGAATACCACCAATTATTCTACGAATCCCAATATCGTGAGAACGTTTCCTGCTGGCTGGGTTTCTCTGCCCCACATAGTTACACAACCCCAATCCATGTAACGACATGTTTCTGCTGCTGCAAAAGCATTCTTGACAGCATTCTTAAAACGCATTACTCAGAAACTTGGACTGTCATGTCAACTGAAATGGTTACACAGGTAAACCTATTGTGTCTTTTTGTTGTTAGTTTTTTTACCAACAACCCTTGTCCAATCGTTGTCCTATGGAGCCATGAATAACCCAAAGTATCAATAGAGAATGATTATTATTATTATTATCATCATTGTATTATATCTTAAAGTCCAACTGGAAATAGGCTTACCTGGCTTCCTGTTTGCCCTGTAACAAGCCAGATCCCTCTACAGTCAGCACAACTCCATCCAGAGTTTTGGAAAGTTTGTTGATGAAAGACACTTGGGCTTTGTGCTCCCTCTTTATCTGGATGCTGTCCCCTCCTTTGATCTGGGGAAAAGCCACAGTTACATGATGAGACGCTAGACAAGAAAATCCTGTAGTCGATAATGAGCTCTGGTGCTCAACACTAACACTTTAGTCCACGTTGGGTTGATTGGTTGTCAGTAGAGTTTAAAATGTATGTAGGTAGGTATGATGGAAAACCTATTGTTCTGGATGAGAGGAAACTGTAGTTCTGACTGCACCGAACAGAGCAGCCAGAGAAGTGCTTCATTGTTTATTCCATGCAAATGTGTGTAAGACGCAGAAATGATTTTCATGGCTAATTATTATGATTAGAATTTGATGGAAAACCCCAATGAAAAAGCTAAGCAGAGATGGAGTGACCCTGCCCGGAGGAAGCCCGGGGCCCCCGTCTGGAGCCAGGCCCAGACGGCGGGCTCGTCGGCGAGCGCCTGGTGGCCGGGTTTGCCACGGAGCCCGGCCGGGCACAGCCCGAACAAGCTACGTGGCAACTCCCTCTCCATCCCATGGGCCCACCACCTGTGGGAGGAACCATTGGGGTCGGGTGCAATGCCACATGGGTGGCAGTGAAGGTCAGGGGCCTCGACGGACCAGACCCGGGCGGCAGACGCTGGCTCTGGGGACGTGGAACGTCACCTCTCTGTGGGGGAAGGAGCCGGAACTGGTGCGGGAGGTGGAGCGCTACCGGTTAGATCTGGTGGGGCTTACCTCTATGCACAGTCTTGGTTCTGGAACCATACTCCTGGATAGGGGTTGGACTCTTTTCTTCTCCGGAGTTGCCCAGGGTGTGAGGCGCCGGGCGGGTGTGGGGATACTCACAAGCCCCCAGCTGAGCGCCGCTGTGTTGGAGTTTACCCGGTGGACGAGAGGGTCGCCTCCCCACGCCTGCGGGTTGGGGGGGAAAACTCTGACTGTTGTTTGTGCATATGCACCAAACAGGAGTTTGGAGTATTCGGCCTTCTTGAGACCTTGACTGGAGTCCTGCATGGGGCTCCAGTGGGGACTCCATTGTTCTGCTGGGGGACTTCAACGCACACGTGGGCAATGATGGAGACACCTGGAGAGGCGTGATTGGGAGGAACGGCCTCCTGATCTAAACCAGGTGGTTGTTTGTTGTTGGACTTCTGTGCTAGTCATGGATTGTCTATAACAAACACCATGTTCGAACATAGGGATGCTCATAAGTGTACCTGGTACCAGAGCACCCTAGGCCAAGGTCAATGATCGATTTTATAATCATTTCATCTGATCTGAGGCCGTATGTTTTGGACACTTTCGGGTGAAGAGGGGCGCAGAGGTCTAATCTGATCACCATCTGGTGGTGAGTTGGGTCAGGGGGGGGGGGAAGACTCTGGACAGACCTGGTAAGCCCAAACGTGTAGTGCGGGTAAATTGGGAACGTCTGGAGGAGGCCCCTGTCCAACAGACTTTCAACTCACACTTCCGGCGGAGCTTTTCGTGCATCCCTGTGGAGGCTGGGGGCATTGAACCCGAGTGGACAATGTTCAAAGTTTCCATTGCTGAAGCTGCGGCGAGGAGCTGTGGTCTTAGGTGCCTCAAGGGGCGGTAACCCACAAACACCGTGGTGGACACCGGTGGTCAGGGAAGCCGTCCGACTGAAGAAGGAGTCTTTCCGGGATATGTTATCCCGGAGGACTCCGGAGGCAGTTGCAGGGTACCGAAGGGCCCGAAGGGCTGCAGCCTCTGCCGTGAAAGAGGCAAAGCAGCGGGTGTGGGAGAAGTTTGGAGAAGACATGGAGAAGGACTTTCGGTCAGCACCAAAAGTGCTTCTGGAAAACTGTTCGCCACCTCAGGAGGGGGAAGCGGGGAACCATCCAAGCTGTGTACAGTAAGGATGGGACACTGTTGACCTCAACTGAGGAGGTAATAGGGCGGTGGAAGGAGCACTTTGAGGAACTCCTGAATCCGACTAATACGCCCTCTATCTTAGAGGCAGAGCTGGAGGATAATGGGGGATTGTCGTCGATTTCCCAGGCGGAAGTCACTGATGTAGTCAAACAACTACACAGTGGCAAAGCCCCAGGGATTGATGAGATCCGTCCAGAAATGCTCAAGGCTCTGGGTGTGGAGGGGCTGTCCTGGTTGACACGCCTTTCCCACATTGCGTGGAAGTCTGGGACGGTGCCAAAGGAGTGGCAGACTGGGGTGGTGGTTCCCCTTTTTAAAAAGGGGGACCAGAGGGTGTGTGCCAATTATAGGGGTATCACACTTCTCAGCCTCCCTCGTAAAGTCTACTCCAAGGTGCTGGAAAGGAGGGTTCGGCCGATAGTCGAACCTCGGGTTGAGGAGGAACAATGCGGATTCCGTCCCTGGTCGTGGAACAACGGACCAGCTCTTCACTCACTCGCAAGGATCCTGGAGGGAGCCTGGGAGTATGCCCAACCGGTCTACATGTGTTTTGTGGATTTGGAGAAGGCGTATGACCGGGTCCCCCGGGAGATACTGTGGGAGGTGCTGCGGGAGTATGGGGTGAGGGGGTCTCTACTACGAGCCATCCAATCTCTGTATGACCAAAGTGAGAGCTGTGTCCGGGTTCTCGGTAGTAAGTCGGACTCGTTTCAGGTGAGGGTTGGCCTCCGCCAGGGCTGCGCTTTGTCACCAATCCTGTTTGTAATATTTATGGACAGGATATCGAGGCGTAGTCGGGGTGGGGAGGGGTTGCAGTTTGGTGGGCTGGGGATCTCATCGCTGCTCTTTGCAGATGATGTGGTCCTGATGGCATCATCGGCCTGCGACCTTCAGCACTCACTGGATCGGTTCGCAACCGAGTGTGAAGCGGTTGGGATGAGGATCAGCACCTCTAAATCTGAGGCCATGGTTCTCAGCAGGAAACCGATGGAATGCCTTCTCCAGGTAGGGAATGAGTCCTTACCCCAAGTAAAGGAGTTCAAGTACCTTGGGGTTGTGTTCGCGAGTGAGGGGACAATCGAGCGGGAGATTGGTCGGAGAATCGGCGGGTGCGGTATTGCATTCAATCTATCGCACCGCCAGACGAAAAAAAGAGAGCTGAGCCAGAAGGCAAAGCTCTCGATCTACCGGTCAGTTTTCGTTCCTACCCTCACCTATGGTCATGAAGGCTGGGTCATGACCGAAAGAACGAGATCCAGGGTACAAGCGGCCGAAATGAGTTTCCTCAGGAGGGTGGCTGGAGTCTCCCTTAGAGATAGGGTGAGAAGCTCAGTCATCCGTGAGGAGCTCGGAGTAGAGCCGCTGCTCCTTTGCGTCGAAAGGAGCCAGTTGAGGTGGTTCGGGCATCTGGTAAGGATGCCCCCTGGGCGCCTCCATAGGGAGGTGTTCCAGGCACGTCCAGCTGGGAGGAGGCCTCGGGGAAGACCCAGGACTAGGTGGAGGGATAATATCTCCAACCTGGCCTGGGAACACCTCGGGATCCCCCAGTCGGAGCTGGTTAATGTTGCTCGGGAAAGGGAAGTTTGGGGTCCCCTGCTGGAGCTGCTCCCCCCGCGACCCGACACCGGATATGCGGACGAAGATGGATGGAGAATTTGATGGAGATCAGTGATGTTTTGAATACCACAATCTTTTTTTAACTGTACAATGGTTATTGAGACCTCCTCGACTGTAAGAATTTGTGTGAGGGGGGGGGTAAAGTCAATTGACTAAACATTGTTGTATATGACAAATT
Organism: Perca flavescens; assembly: GCF_004354835.1. NCBI lineage: Eukaryota > Metazoa > Chordata > Actinopteri > Perciformes > Percidae > Perca > Perca flavescens. Next base: position 28,819,549 of record NC_041337.1, read on the forward strand.
CTGTGCATCTTAAATGAAGTCTTATAAACATCATGATATGATTAAGTGAGTGTGAAAAGTTTTAGGTCGACAAACTATATAGAGTGGGGGGATGGGGGGGGGGATGTGAATGATATGAATTTCTGCCTCTGCTCTTTGTTAAAATAACGTCTTGTCATGTACGACTGACAGGAGACAGAAGATCAAAGTGAACAATGACGATAAAGAAGAAAAAGAAAGGAAGAAAATGCTACATCGTTTTTTTGGAGCTGAAGTCTGGATACTGCTGTACCTCTATGGTTATCTTTAGGGATCTTAAGTTGAACTCCTGCATCGCCAGGGCTCTTTCTTCGGTCCTCACGTCCTTTATCACCACTGCCATGTTCACAATGTCATCCGCTGCCAGGACCGACTCGTACTCAGAGGGGAGGATGGTGTGGTGGAGCAACAGAACTGCAGAGAATGTAAAGGATGTGGACAAATGAACATGAGGGGGAACAATAGAAGTGGCAAACAATCTCGTGTTTGTAGAGGTCTCAGTAATATAATTGTGACCAAGCCAATGTGTACTAAAATGAAATACTATTGAATAAGGTAATCCAACAATCATGCCAGAGACTGTACGCATTTATACTGTCCTCTCCTCACCTTCACCCGGCTGTATGTGCACTTCATTGCGTCCTCTCCAGAAACTCTCCTGTGGGTTGCGGTTGTATTGCTTAAGCTGAGCGTTGAGGTTTTCCATCAGGACCCTGGGGCTGCTTGACTGGTTTTTGACCGTCACACACATGACAATGCTCTCCCCTACTGACGGCACCCCATCTATCCTTAGGGATACCTCCAAACCGGGTGACATTCCTCCTGCGTGGAGATTAAGGGGAGAGATGCGTACAAATTGCTTCAAATAGCTACCGGGTAAACCGATGAAGAAAAGAAAAACTTTGGTAAAAGAAAAGATTGCTTTTGTTGATCACAGGACATATTTTAAAACCAGGTCTGAACGGGGCCTCAGACGATGTTGTCAGTAGCAAACCTCTAAATATACCCTGCAACAGTATGAGAATAAAAGCTTACGTGCGTCACCAACCACTTGTCTGGACTGAGGAGTAGTATATCCAGTATACCTGACTGTAAAAGTGTAAAAGAGGGATTTTGTCAAACACCTAAATATACACAGTCGCATAGTGAAAATGAAGGCCAAATAGGAACTTATTTAGCTGAGTGACATATGTTCTGTGATAGTATGAGTAGTATTAAAAAGCGTAGGCCTACCGTTTCCAACTACCGATACAGCGTACTGCAAAGAACATGCACGAGTGACCTCAGCTGTAAAAGTGAGAGAGATCTAGTTATGAAAAAAGCAACCGTATCAAATGTATGCTCTCACCAGACCACAAGAAGCAAACAGAAAATTGAACGATGGCTTTTCTGACTAACAGAAACCCCCAGTGATAATTTGCATCAGAATGTTCCCACATTGACTTTAGTTTTTATCTTCCCAGTCTTGGGGGCATTACCGCCACCTGTAGATTAGTAGAATAGTGTAAAGCCATTGGCGTTTTGGCATGTGTGCACAAGACAAACAAAAAAGCCCACTTGTTTAAAAAAATGGCTCCATAGCACTACCAGAGGTCAAAAACTCCACAGGGGACCTTTATGTTTCAAAATAACTTCCATTTTAAAGTATTTGTGTGCACAGATGTATGTATGTTTGCTTGTGGAAAGAAGGGTGAAGATGCTTTATTACACGACCGCTGATGACCACTGCTCGCTGAGTGTCTTAGACTGGCTGTTGGTTGTCCCCCTAAAAAGGGAAAGAAAAAACGTTATCACACATGTGGAGAACAAAGACAGAAAACACCCTACTTCTACTGTCTCTACATTGTGCATTTGCATAATGCTGACAAACTACACAAATTAACTTCTTGTTAAAGAAGCTAAACTACACTGTGTCTGTTCTTACTGTTCTTGCTCTTGTAAGTCTGCGTCAGATTCTCCGGACTGTCTGAGCCAATGCTCTTTGTGCAGATCAGCTGTCCCACGCTTTCAGTGTCCACCTTCCTCTCCACCACCAGTCCATTGCGCACAATCATCCGTATGACGTCGGCGTCAATAGAGGCATAGACGAACGAGGTGTCATAAGGGGCGCGGAGGCAACGTTGCTTGACGGCAGCTACTGGGCAGGGGCCACAGCAGAATATCCCTGTAGAGAAAGAGGTGTTTATTGTTGCATACTAATTAGTTATCCTTCGAAAATAAATCACATTATCCATTATGTTCCACTTCCTGTGACATTTACTCAAGAAGGAAGCTCTCACATTAAGCTTTGAACAGGCTCAAGATTCCTGTCCAAATTTGAAAACGTTAAAATGAAAAATTTGAATCCAAATGACAGCTTTGGAAACAAACCCACATGGGGCAGGGACCCACCTTCACTTCTCTCCTGGGGGGTCGGGTCCACTACCTGCCAGCCATCAAACCCTGCACCGAGGTCTGGTCTCCTCATCCAGCACTCCACCCACACATGGAAGTTCCTGCAAGAGGACACACAGGTACTATATGGATGCACAAACACTCAACAAACGAGCATGCATACACCAATAAACATGGACATGCATGCACAGAGGAATATTAGACATGATCACAGGCAAATGCACTAAGGTGACTAAGGTGTTGATATCGATAATGTAGGCCTCTACACTTCTCTGGGTTTATATGTTCATATAAAATAGTCATTAGGTAAATGTTAAAATATACTGAATTATAATTTTAACAAAATTCAATACAGTGCCTCTTAAAAAAAATTCAGTTTGAATGTAAATTGTCAAATCGTCCTGATGGCTAAACAAGTAAAAGACCAACTGTTAGCTTTGTGTTTTGACAGCAAGAAACACCAACCAAATGCTGTCGTTATTGTTGAGGTTGAGCTTTTCTCCTGTGCTGGAGTAACATTCTTCAATGTTTAGGTTGCCATCTCCATCATGGGCTGCATTAAAAACTGTCACCACCCTGGAGGGAATTCCCAGCGCTCTCATCACTATGGGAAAAAAAAAAGTCAGTCTTAAGCACTAAATGGACCAAGATTCAGAAATCATTTGTATTGACAAATTAAGGCCTGAAATGTTAAGTATGTTTAGCAAAAAAATTCAAATGAAGTAGTGATGAGGATATAATTGTCAGGGAATGACCAGGAGACCGACTGTAGTAGTGAAGCAGATCTTTATTAACTATGACCCCTCGGGCGGCCACGGCGGCCACGACCCCTCGGGCGGAGACGGCGGAGACGACCCCTCGGGCGGAGACGACCCCTCGGGCGGCCACGACCCCTCGGGCGGAGACGACCCCTCGGGCGGAGACGACCCCTCGGGCGGAGACGACCCCTCGGGCGGCCACGGCGGGGCTTGGAGCCGCACGGGATCGGCGATGAGGGTTTAGGAAGGGTGCTAGCTAGCTGGGGTTCAAGAAGGATGCTAGCTAGTCCAGACTCAGGGGGGCCGCTACACGGCCGGGACTCTAGGAACTCTGGGGGGCCGCTACACGGCCGGGACTCTAGGAACTCTGGGGGGCCGCTACACGGCCGGGACTCTAGGAACTCTGGGGGGCCGCTACACGGCCGGGACTCTAGGAACTCTGGGGGGCCGCTACACGGCCGGGACTCTAGGAATTCGGCGACTCTAGGAAACTCTGGGACACTAGAGAGCACAGAGACACTAGAGAGCTCGGGGACCCTAGGAAGCTCTGGGACACAAGAAGGCTTGGGGACGCTTGAGAGCTCGGGGACACTGGGGACGCTAGAGAGCTTGGGGACGCTAGAGGACTCTGGGACACTAGGGAGCTCGGGGACACTAGGGATACTAGGGACACGAGAGCTCGGCGACACTAGAGAGGCTGTCAGCCAGCTGAGAATAAGGGGGGCTGGTAGCTAGCCTGGGTTCAGGGGAGCTGCTAGCTAGCTGGGACTCAGGGGAGCTGCTAGCTAGCCTAGACTCGGGGGTGCTGTTAGCTAGCCTGGAGTCAGGGAGAATGCTAGCTAGCTGGGATTCAGGGGAGATGCTAGCTAGCCCGGACTCAGGGGAGATGCTAGCTAGCCCGGACTCAGGGGAGATGCTCGCTAGCCCAGTGTCAGGAGAGCCGCACGTCAGCTCGGGAACAGAAGGGTTGCACGTCTCGGCTGGGCAGTCGCTGTGAGCAGTCTCTGGCTTCAGGTCGACTGGGCAGACGCTTGCTGGCTCCTGTCCGACTGGGCAGTCGAATGGCTCCCTGCTGAAGGGGCCTGAGGTGAGGACTTTGGCACCGGATCGGCTGGCTCTGGATCGGCAAGCGCTACCGTGAGGGAGGAACCACAAACCCAAAGGGCTCGGTCGAGAAGCTCTCTAAACGGCAGGTTGAGGTCCTTGAGCAGCAGCATCTGAGCAAGTGGGTCATCCAAACCCGACCAGAACTGCTGCTTTAAAAAGTCCTCCTCCCAGCCCTCGTTCTGATAATAATGAAGGTACACAGCAACAAAGTCCTCCAGAGTATCTCCATTCTGGTTGAACAGAAAATCTTCCATGGCGTCCTCATCCGTGTTCGTAGTACTTGGTCTAGTCTTCTGTCAGGGAATGACCAGGAGACCGACTGTAGTAGTGAAGCAGATCTTTATTAACTATGATCCAACAGAGAGCAGGAAGCAACAAGCAGGAATCCAGTAGCTGAGTAGGCAGGTTTAGAGCAGCAGCAGACAACAGGATACAAAGTACTGGTAAAGCAAGCTTGGATGGACTAGGCATAACGTGTGTGAGTCAGAGCATCAAGCAGAAACGAGACTAGACAAAGTGCATGTGTGTCTGTGCTGCTTATGTAGGTGGTTGTTGATTAGCTGCAGGTGGTCAACTGAGGATGTGGCTTGATGAGGTGCAGGTGTGTGTAATTAGGACTGAGGGGACTGGGAGCGTCTGATCTGCGTGAGTGACGAGGAGTATGAATCAGTGGGAGGAGTGTGTGCTGGAGAATGAGAGAGAGAGGAGTGAGTGCTGGTGACGGTGGGACCCTGACAATAATAAAGGTCAGTTCATCCAAAATAATAATAATAAAAACACATTTTCTCTCTTTAGTTTACCAGTTTTTACCTGTCTGTCTCTATGAAAACATCAGTGAGAAAATATATTTGTCTGTAATTGAAGTAAACCATCCGTCCCTTTAATTGAAAAAAAGATATGCTTTAATAACACAATATAAATTGAGCAAGCAATATCACAATGCATCCCACAAGAAAGAGTTAAGAGAAAGAGTTAACATGATTTAAAGGTCCCATGGCAGGAATATTTCACTTTATGAGGTTTTTTAACATTAATATGCATTCCCCCAGCCTGCCTATGGTCCCCCAGTGGCTAGAAATGGTGATAGGTGTAAACCGAGCTCTGGGTATCCTGCTCTGCCTTTGAGAAAATGAAAGCTCAGATGGGCCAATCTGGAATCTTCTCCTTATGAGGTCATAAGGAGCAAGGTTACCTCCCCCTTTCTCTGCTTTGCCCGACCAGAGAATTTGGCCCACCCATGAGAGAGAGATATCATGGCTTTCAAACGAGCAAAGTGGCAGTTGGTCAAGGCCACACCCCCACCCTCCACCTTGCCCCCCCCCTTCTCTCCTCCTCAATAAGACACAGAAATGGCACATACTAAGGGAAGCTTATTGTGGGACTGGCTCTAGTGGCTGTAATTCTGCACCAAGGCTGAATTTCAGGAAAGAGACTTCAGATACAGTATTAGGGGACCACTAAGGTCTATATAAAAGCATCCAAAGAACACCATGTCATGGGATCTTTAAATTACCGGATGACCAGCCAGTTCACAGAAAATCAGCAGGTAATTGCCACTGTATTTATTACGGGGGTGAAGGTGAAAATCTATCTTCCAAAATATATTACATATTCTCATTTGTCTCCTTTAGGTGTTCAATTATATGGACCATAGCAGATGATTCACATATATTCCATATCAAACCATTCAGTGACCCTTCATGCCCTTTATGGAATCATCTGCATTCGTTACATATTGTATGTATGTATTTTGTTTTGTCGAAAATTGTAATTTTATAGTATTGTTTAATCATCCTCCTCTCCATACTTTGTTTTTGTTATTAACATTATTTTTATTAATTTAAAGTCATATTATTGTTTCTCTGGATAATTATTTTGGGTATGTGTCTAAAATGTTGTATATTAGAATGTATTTTTTCAATAAAGTTGTGGAACAAAAACTGATTTCTGGAAGAATTAACAATTATTAAAAAATGAGATGAAACGGATAAATAACAGACCATCGCAAGTATCAATCTTCTAGTTTAAGTTTAGCTTATTTTATCAGAAACACTGTAAGAAACGGAAACCTTTAATAACTTTCTGACTGATTCAATGAGATGTAGTACAACTGCTCGGGGTTGGAAATAGCTCAGTAACACTTCAATGTCATGGTTTTAGCATAAATACACTCGTGGGTCCTAATTGTTCAAAGTACCTGTGCAGAGGACAGACGCAAAGACCCAGCACTGTCCATAGCGCACGGGGCTGTAGTTGGACGAGACCCACTGGTGAAGGATGTCGGCGCTGCCACTCCACTCTGTAGGCTCGATACCATCTTTGTAGCCGCCCTGCCACTTCCCCTCCAAGATACCCAGGTCATCATTACAGTTTACCTAGGACAGCAGGAGACACATTACTGACCTTTCTTTTCTTCATTGTGAAACTGCACAGAAAATTGCTCTTCAATAAATCCCAGCCATGTAATTGTTAATATTAGTAAAGGATGATGATGATGAATCATTTTATTTCGGTTAACATACATGAAAGAAACAATTATTTCCTACAATTTGCCACCGTAGCTAACTGAAAAAGGAATAGGCTTTTTGCCTATCCTATAATCCCCATAGAATCACCCAGAAATCCAAGAAAACTAAATGAAACTAAATACTTGAGTACAATGATAATTAGTAAGTTGTTTAACATTTTAATCAAATGACTTCATAACCCTTAATTATTTTAGATTATAAAGCTTTTTTGAAACTCATCATTAAGTTCATTCCATAATGTAACCCCCAAAACTAAAACAAATCAAAATGTTACATTAGCCCTCACTTTTCCAGTTTCAAAGATAGATGATCGACTAAAATTATAATCACCTTCTCTTAATAAAAAAATAAAAATAAAATGAATACAGACAGAAAGGCCATTGTTCACACCTCGAAAAAGTATTTCCAAAGTTTTTAAATATACAAGATCTGGAAGGATGTGGCATGAGAGGTAATGCATGTGCATGTTTTTACATATTCATCGCATGCACAGTATTTGTGAGTGTTGTATCTCACCATAGCACAGATCACCCTGCTGAGGTAAACAGGGTCTGCCCGTAGACTGAAGTCCTTGTCTTTGTTCCTGAGGTGCTGTGGGCTGACCTGTAGGAGCGTCAGACACGCCTCTAAGACCCCAGGCTCATACTGCACACATGGAAACAACAAATTTAGCTGTGCTGTATTCCTACCTCCAAATAATGTTGTGATTACACATGATCCATTGATGACAGCTGAGCGTCACATACCTGACCAAAGGACCAGGGCCGCTGTCTAACATTTAGATGGGTGCCCATAAAAACCAGACCGTAATCACTCTTGACATACTCTTTTATTTGGGCATCCAGTGGCATATACACTGGATCATCTGAAAGGCAAAAACAGTGGTGTGGAATGACTTCTACTACAAGTTAAGAGCAAAAACTGTAGACAACAACAGGAAGGAGTATTACTACATGGACCCACCTTTGAGCCAAGGGTTGCAGAGCAGCACAAATGTTCCCACTGTATAGCTCCTTCTGTTCTGTATGGTCTCTATGTGGACCACAAGGTTATACAGAGCCACTGCGGATTGAACAGGGGAGCAGATGTGGATGGTGACTGACTGAGGCTGTATGTCGCCTGGGTAGATTTTGGCTGACCAGTTTTGTGGGTCGGATTGCTCGTCAGAGAACTGGACTGGGAAGCTCACTGATAGATGGCCTGTTTGGTGAAAGAAAACACTTGCAGTTTACTTAAAGTTAGATGATAACTTTTGAATGAAGAAATTACATAATAAAAGTTGAATTCATAAGAAACAATTCCAAATTCAATACATCGCTATACAGCCTTAACTTGGTGTGGTATGACCTTTTTTTTTTTTTTTGGGTATGACCAGCAGCTTATGGTGGCTAATGTAATAGACATTACAGAGACAGTTGACTTGATGAATGACTGACTCTAACTGCTACTGCTACACTGTTTTAGCATTTACCTTTATAACATAATAGTCAACTTTGGCCACAGTGGCCGGTGAGTTTAAGCAAAAATTACATAGTTTCACTTTAAGCCTGATGGCATGTCAGGTAAAGTTTTGCCACTAAGCTACTGGTCATACCAGACCAAGTAAGGCTGTAGCAACAACATGTGTGTATTGGATTGAGCAGGCTTGCTTTTTATTGCTTATGAATTGCTCATTTGTAAGACTAAGACAAAAAAAAAAAACTTTGATACCTAGCGAAACATCCAGCACCAGCATCTCTGTGCAAGGGTTCAATGACCGGCTGCGAAACAGCAGAGTCAGTTTGAAAGGTTTCCCCCGTCGCACCACCAGGTGCTGTTTGCTGAGCCCCTGTGTCTCATGGGAAACGTGGTTTTCATGAACCCTTAAGTCGACTAACTTAAGTCGGCAGTGGCTATCGTGAGTGCCTGGAAAAACAGATGATGTGTTATAAAAAAACACATTCATCTGAAGAGTGTAGAAACAACAATGACTTCAATCACAGACAAACAAACTTTGGGTGTGCAGCAGAAAAACTGGATGTGCCACATTTACAGTAATTATCACTACAACACAGAGTAGGCTAGAGTGATGTGCACCTCCAAAAAATGTATCCAGCCATTACTCTCCTTATAGGCTTGCCTACAACATAGCCATAACACAACATAAAAAGATATTTAGAGGAAGTTCAAGGATGTCATAGTCCCTGTTGCAACAAATGCCCCCAGTCTATCAGTAACATCAATGTTAAAGTAGCGGGAGGTTTGCCAAACTACAGCGTTCAGTTTGCTGTACTCTAGCAGACTATTGTTTAAATTCTTTCCACTGACTGTTTGGGTGACTGTGAAAACATGTAATGTGGGCTGGCAAGCAGGTTTGTCTACTGACTACTACTAGGCTAGGCTTTGTGTCGAGCTGATCATCAATGTTTTTTTAAGAAGTTAAACTGCAAGCTCTGTTTAATTTGATAAACTAGCAGCAGGGGCTCAAGAAAAAAAAAAGAAAAAAGGCCTAATAGTTCATGAATCAATAAATTTAGATTTGATTTTTTTTTTGTTGCGTTTTAGGGCCTTTATTTGACAGGACAGCCTAGACATGAAAGGGGGGAGAGAGGGGGAACGACATGCAGCAAAGGGCCGCAGGTCAGAATTAAACCTGCGGCCAAAGGACCAAACCTCTGTACATGGGGCACACGCTCTACCAAGCGAGCTACCCAGGCGCCCCAATAATAACTTTTTTGAAATTTAAACAAAACATTAGCCTTATTAACACAACTCCTTACCAAATTTATCTTATTTCCCTTACGCAATTGTTTAAAAGATTTAATAAATACTCAACAAAATAATCAGTTCACACAGATACTTTTTAGTATTCATCAGGTTAATCACAAGCAGCAAAGGAAACTCTGCCACAATGTGCATGTGTTCTATGCTACTAGTTTCAAGTATATATTTAGAATAAGTGACCGCACCAAGGAGAGGGAAATTGTTTTGTTTATTTTGCAATAGGCAATAAATCATTTTAGATCTTTTAGTGTTATTGGAATAAATAAAACTTCAAAAACTCTCTTTGAAAAATCTGAATTCACACTAAACTGAAAAAGGCTGTTAATTTTACAGGAAAAAACACTGCACCAATAATGAAAAAACACTATGGTTATTATTAGATGAGAAGCCTACGATCAAAATGATGAAGTTACAGTTTAATGCAGGAGATTTTTTACATTTTTTACAAATTTAGATGGTATTTGTTTTAGGCTGTATCTGTAGATTTATTCTAAATTAATCTACATATTTACACAATATATATATATATATATATATATATATATATATATATATACATATGTACTCTTAATTCATTAACTGGGGAAGTTTAATTAACTGTGGTGGTTCTCATGCATGTTAGAAAGACAGAAGTTAACTATAACATCTGTGTGTTACATCTTCAGCACAACATAGACACCTTGCTGTGTGTGTGTGTGTGTGTGTGTGTGTGTGTGTGTGTGTGTGTGTGTGTGTGTGTGTGTGTGTGTGTGTGTGTGTGGCGTAAGGAGATGCACCGCAGAGGGAGAGAGAGAGGGGGGGGGTAATACAGAAATACAGTATACAGTATATTTGTTTGACAGGAATATATAGGCTATATTTATTAATTAAAAAAAATTAAAAAGAACATGCATCCAGAAAAAAGGGCACTTTCTCTGGAGGAAGAAAAAGGGCAGGTGCTCAAGCCCCTTTTGATGTCTATGTGTGCACATATTTTTTTATCAATATGTTTTTTTTTGACTTGGAAAATACAATTGTGGATATCTATAATGGTAATGGTAATTAGTTTGGCTGAAATCTACTCAAACTGAAAGTTACATATAGCCACTTTAATTAAAAGTTAATTAAAAGCAGGTAGGGAATGAGTCCTTACCCCAAGTGAAGGAGTTCAAGTACCTTGGGGTTTTGTTCGCGAGTGAGGGGACAATGGAGCGGGAGATTGGTCGGAGAATCGGCGCAGCGGGTGCGGTATTGCATTCAATCTATCGCACCGTTGTGACGAAAAGAGAGCTGAGCCAGAAGGCAAAGCTCTCGATCTACCGGTCAGTTTTCGTTCCTACCCTCACCTATGGTCATGAAGGCTGGGTCATGACCGAAAGAACGAGATCCAGGGTACAAGCGGCCGAAATGGGTTTCCTCAGGAGGGTGGCTGGCGTCTCCCTTAGAGATAGGGTGAGAAGCTCAGTCATCCGTGAGGAGCTCGGAGTAGAGCCGCTGCTCCTTTGCGTCGAAAGGAGCCAGTTGAGGTGGTTCGGGCATCTGGTAAGGATGCCCCCTGGGCGCCTCCCTAGGGAGGTGTTCCAGGCACGTCCAGCTGGGAGGAGGCCTCGGGGAAGACCCAGGACTAGGTGGAGGGATTATATCTCCAACCTGGCCTGGGAACGCCTCGGGATCCCCCAGTCGGAGCTGGTTAATGTTGCTCGGGAAAGGGAAGTTTGGGGTCCCCTGCTGGAGCTGCTCCCCCCGCGACCCGACACCGGATAAGCGGACGAAGATGGATGGATGGATAATTAAAAGCATGATTTGCAGAGTGAACTCACCCCAGATGGTGTACGTCGACTGTTGCATGATGTCCAAGGTGTGACAGGTGACACAGGTGACTGAAGCAAGTGAAGGAATGACAAGGAGGCTCCACCTTGCCACTGATAAGTATTTATCTCTCTCTCTATCTCTCTCTCTCTCTCTCTCTCTCTCTCTCTCTCTCTCTATCTCTCTCTCTCTCTCTCTTTTGTTGTGGCCATCTACCATTGGATTACTTTTTATATATATACAGTACAGGCCAAAAGTTTGGACACACCTTCTCATTCAATGTGTTTCTTTATTTTCATGACTATTTACATTGTAGATTCTCACTGAATGCATAAAAACTATGAATGAACACATTATGTACTTAACAAAAAAGTGTGAAATAACTGAAAACATGTCTTATATTTTAGATTCCTCAAAGTAGCCACCCTTTGCTTTTTTTGATAACTCTGCAAACCCTTGGTGTTCTCTCAATGAGCTTCATGAGGTAGTCACCTGAAATGGTTTTCACTTCACAGGTGTGCTTTGTCAGGGTTAATTAGTGGAATGTTTTCCCTTATTAATAAAAAAGCAAAGGGTGGCTACTTTGAAGAATCTAAAATATAAGACATGTTTCAGTTATTTCACTGAAGTACATTATTCCATATGTGTTCATTCATAGTTTTGATGCCTTCAGTGAGAATCTACAATGTAAATAGTCATGAAAATAAAAGGAAATGCATTTGAATGAGAAGGTGTGTCCAAAATTTTGGCCTGTACTGTACATACCACCCCCCCCACACACACACACACACACACACACACACACACACACACACACACACAGACACAAAAACCCAATACTTTAGCTTACATAACTTAGAACAAGAAAAAAAAAAGTTTGACACAGACATTGCTAACTAAGACAATATGACACGTAGTAGGACAGTTTTTCATCTCATGCTCTGAGTGCATGATGTAAAAACGTCTTTGTTATTGCTGCTTATTTAAACAGAAAATCAATGTGGTTCCAAAAGGACCAAGGCATGCCTAACATTTTAGTGGCTTGTAACACCGCTGTCAGTTGAAACATGTTCAGAAGCTGTTGAAATTACGCATTATATTATGGTTTCCACAGACCTGAAGATAAAGGAAATAAAAGATGGCTGTAGTTATAAAGTTTTCACACACTCACATGACAGTTTGAGGCACCCGAAGGCTACACTACGATACATGTACAACCTTAGATTAGCTAGGTTGCCTGCAACATGGAGATATCCATCATCTGAACTGATTTTAGTTGGTTCAGTCAAAATGACAAATAAATGTATTCCTGATTTGTTTTTGTTGCATCATAAGCCAATGCAAAGGTTGCAGAAGCACAACAGGTAAGACGGGGAAATATATTCTCTATAAGGGAAATAAAAAAATCTCTAAATATAAATGTGCTACTGACGAGAAGCTCATTTACAAATAAAACAGACACATTTATCAACGAATGATGGAATAGGTGTAAAGTCACTGCCAGGAAATTAATGACAAGTGTACCATTTTTTTCTATGGAACCCTTTTGTTTCTTAAATAAATATGAAATTCAACAAAACAATTTGTATTTTCAACACACACACACACACACACACACACACACACACACACACACACACACACACACACACACACACACACACACACACACACACACATTAAAACCCAATACTTTAGCTTACATAACTTAGAACAAGAAAAAAAGTTTGATGCAGACATTGCTAACTAAGACAATACATGACACTTAGCAGGACAGTTTTTCATCTCATACTCAGAGTGCATGATGTAAAAATGTCTTTGTTATTGCACCTTATTTAAACTGAAAATCAATGTGGTTCTCAAAGCACCAAGGCATGTAGATAGCATGATGATTCAGTCTGGCACTTTTATTAGGAAACAACACCCCATGCATACCCAGTCCACATCAACCAGTGCCCTTTCTTCAAGAAAGATGCTGGTGGGTGTGGGCATCTTTCTAGAGAAAGATGTGGCAAGTGACTAAGAGAATGACAACCAGGATCCGCTGACTCACTGAAAAGAGAAACAGAGATGAAAAGATGAGGAAATGAATACCACCCTAACAACAGGCGAAAGTTATATGTTACAACTTTCTAGAGAAAGATGTGGCAATTGACTAAGAGAATGACAACCAGGATCCAATGAGGCACTGAAAAGAGAAACAGACGAAAGTTCCATGTTACAACTTGTTTTTACCTTATGGTTTTTGTATTGCTTAAACAAACGCTGCAACATATTGACAATTAAAGAGTTTTCAAGGACTTTAAGGTGACAACGGTCTACTGTGTTAGCTCTTTTTACCCACCAAAACTCAACAGAACGACATTTAAATTGATTTATTAGCCAAAAAATACACTGAGTGACTCTATGCAGTCTTTGATGAAGGGCTCCCTCTAGCTGCACAGATGAGACTGTACTAACTAGTATATGATGAACACCACTGGAAATGGAGTTTCTGACCTCTAAATGCATTTTTGTTCAGGTTATTTCTTTGAATTATAATCTCAGTCTCAGCCCTTCTTTTTTTTTCAAATAATGATAATTATAAGATAGTGTGTAGTATAGTTCCTCAAATATAATTTTTTTTTTAACTGAGTGAGGTGGTGCAATAATGTTCAAAGTCAGTAAGACAAAAGAAATCATTACTGACTGCTGGACAACCAATTGCAGCCTGATGCTAATGGTTCCTGGTGGTTTCTTTGCAGACAACAATAAACTTGAACATGAACTGTAAAAATGCAAATGACTAAATGGGATACTGCATTTTTGGTGTTAGATTCACTTTTGTAAAACAGAAAGACCAGATGTGGTGCAAATGGGTCAAAGCAAAATAGTTAATTTTTTTATTTTTGTCAAAGAAAATTTGATACAAAAGGGCATATTCGGGGCTCATTAATAATTCACAAGTACAAATCTGTATTTGTTTTACCCAGTATGTAGAGACAAACATTTTTTTGTAGAAAACACACAAAAAAACTGATTGATTGTTAAGTTGCTGGATAAGCTACAGTTTCTCTTAAAAGCACTTTGAACAGCGACTGAATCAGGGTTGAAGTCAATTCACTTTAGGTCTGTTAAACCACAATTATATAGCAGATTGCACTTTTAAAACTTTTTTGTACCCCGCAGTGACCTCAACACATGAAAAGTCACCTTTGTATAAAACTGAATTCATTCGTGCTTTGATTCCTACAATCTTATATAGTTTTCTTATAACGAGTTTAAAAATAAAATAAAAAAATTAACTGAAGGTGATTTGATTTCAACCCTGGTGCTTATCTTCACTTAAACTTTTTCAAACAAAATGCTACAAAGACCACACAAAACACCTGAAAACACTGCATTCTTTCACCACGGCTGCACACGAAACAAAATCCTGATTTGACATTTAATTAACAATTAAGATTCTACCTTAACAAGGCACTGCATTTGTCCTGCAGAGAACAGAAACACGATGCAACATATGACAGGTTGACAACATGAACTGCTGACATTCAACAACAATGTCGCTCAGTTTGGAAGTTAAACGCAGAGAAAGACAAAAAAATGCCATATACATTCTAAGGGTGACTAAAGGAGCCTAACATTTTAGTGGCTTGTAACACCGCTGTCAGTTGAAACATGTTCAGAAGCTGTTTAAATTACGCATTATATTATGGTTTCCACAGACCTGAAGATAAAGGAAACAAAAGATGGCTGTAGTTATAAAGTATTCACACACTCACATGACAGTTTGAGGCACCCGAAGGCTACACTACGATACATGTACAACCTTAGATTAGCTAGGTTGCCTGCAACATGGAAATATCCATCATCTAAACTGATTTGGGAGAGAAGGCCGTGACTAAAGAAGGTATGAAGAATTACACACATTAGTCGGTTCAGTCAAAACGACAAATAAATGTATTCCTGAATTTTTTTTGTTGCATCATAAGCCAACGCAAAGGTTGCAGAAGGACAACAGGTAAGACGGGGAAATATATTCTATATAAGGGAAATTAAAAAAAATCTCTAAATATAAATGTGCTACTGACGAGAAGCTCATTTACAAATAAAACACTTCTTTTCACCACGGAAGGACACATTTATCAACAAATGACTTGCTTGGATTTACCAAGTAAAAGCAAAGAGGTTATAATAGTAAGAGGCGACACTCCAACAACGTGAGCGTTGCCTCTTATTATTATCACAACCTCTTTGGTGATGGAATAGGTGTAAAGTCACTGCCAGGAAATGAATGTACCAAGTGTACCATTTTTTCTATTGACCCCTTTTTTTCTTAAATAAATATGAAATTCAACAAAACAATTTGTATTTTCAACACACATGCACCCACACACACACACACACACAGACAAATTAAAACCCAATACTTTAGCTTACATAACTTTGACGCAAAAAGTTTGACGCAGACATTGCTAACTAAGACAATACATGACACGTAGTAGGACAGTTTTTCATCTCATACTCTGAGTGCATGATGTAAAAATGTCTTTGTTATTGCTGCTTATTTAAACTGAAAATCAATGTGGTTCCCAAAGGAGCAAGGCATGCACGTTTGTAGTACGTGAAGACAGAGCCTGATGTGACTATCGTAGAAAAACAAGGAATTGATCCTTTTGGGGCTGAGATAAGATATCCCAGGTACCTCCCTTTACCTGGTAGAGGTCATTGATTTAAGGCATGAACATTAACTTTCTCAACTGATCTGAAGTGCATATAATGAACAACAGCATGTCCCTGTTTTGAATTCCTATCAAAAAGTCCATCCCTTCCACTTAACCCTTTTCTAAAGTCATCACTGCTCTACACCACTTATACTGCTAAAAGAAAAGATGCAGCTTTAAAAAAAAAAAAAAAAAAAACACACACACACTGAATGCTTTTTAAAACATGCAATTATGCGTGTATGGTCCGTGCGGATCTATTGAACTTCTTTAACTGTGTGTCTGGGCTTCGGACCTGCTTGGAGCTTCTCCGCATGACAACAACAGTTGGGTGGTTTTGGGAGCATTAGTCTACCAACTTTTCTCACTTGAACCCTTGGCTAAAAACAAAAAGCAAAAAGCATGCACTGTCTTCCAGAATTTTCTAAACCTGTAAAACCTATTACCAACCTACACAAGACCCACGAAATGCATCCAAAACATTTCCACTCTCATACATGTTTGCATCAAAAACATTGATTTAAGACTTTACTCTGCTCCGAACACCTGAGACTATGGCTAAACGCCTAGCTAACTAATAGAGAACATATTCAGTATTAGTTTTTCATCACTAGCAAACCTGTAGCAGACTATCATCACCTGGTTTCCTGCACACCGACAAAATACATCTGGACCTTTCAGATTGGAATTGCTTATTTTTCCTTCAAACCTACATTATTGGTCACACTGTGGAGTCTCTACCTTTGGAAATGTCTTTCGAAGAACGGTTATTAAAATTCAAAATGTCATGGTAACCCTTTACGCTACCATTTATTTGAAGAAAGATGAGAGTCAAGCTCCCCAAAAGCATTTAAGTTCTTGTTTGTGTTCATTTTCCACATAAATATTTACAGCCTTGTAAAGACAGCCCATCTGTTGGTCAGTGGGTTTCGAGGGCAATTAAAAATTGCTAATTAGCTATTTATTACAAATCCTTGTTAATTCACGTTCGGAGACAGTAAAACATGTGCAAATCTACAAATCTAGTCATTAAAAGTTGGCAATGATACCTTGAGTGTCACTGTCAGACACAGTGACATTAGAGAAACCATTCTGTTAGGATTCCAGTGTTTTAGATAAAACAAATTATTCATGGAGAAGCCTTTACTTTTGTGCTTATAATGACCTCGGTCATTGTGGGGAAAACTACTGAAAGTGTGAAACTGCGCCGCAGCTCCGAGACGTTTTTTGACAGCTCAGCACTGAATCTGCACTCCTCATAATGCTATTTCATTGACGCAGCACAGCAGTGGGATGCAAACCTTTCCCCTTTGGAGAAAACACTGCAGACTGAGGTGTCTAAAAACCAGCATTATGAATTAGTAGCATGTAAGCTAATCAGTGTTAAGGAAACCAGCCCCATGAGTCCATACTCTACACACAAACACCTGCACTTGGATAAAACATTATCAATAGCAACAAAAAAAATGCACTTTGTACAAAATATCAAAATAACATTCATATAAATAATTTAAATAGCTATACTAAAGCTAAAGTCTGGATCTAAGACTTAAATGGCCAAAGAGAAGTGCTAATAATGTGCTGTACAGTTTTGGGGACTGAGATGTTGTAGTTAGGGTGGCATTTTGAGCATCACAGGCAATTACTACACAAAACATTTTCCCACACTGCACAAGTAAAAAATTAAAATTGATTTTTTTTTTTGCCCCCAACATTTTGATTTCAAGGCCTCTTTTAGAAGCCCCAGGGAACAGAGGAAATGTCCGAAATCTGGACGCCCACTAACTGTCCCCCAAAACATGCGATAGGTCACCAAAGTCACAATCAAACAGTTCACTGATGCCTTCATGGTCCTCCAGTCCAAAGTGGTAGTCGTGACTATGTGGGGGGGACAGATTGATAAAACCATCCAGTGGGAGAAGAAGGCCATCTCCACTCAGGAAGTCCGCCGAGGAGAGGGGTGAGAGGTCAAAATCGGGCATGTCTCCGAGGTTGGAGAAGGGGTCGCCTCCCAGGAGCGATTCTGTTTTAGAAAGTAAAATTAGTGGTCCACAGTACCATTTGTTGTTGCTGGATTTTGATCAACAAATTAAACACACAAATATCAACAGATTCTGCATCATCCATTTTGTGTTTGGGACAGTACCACATGTATGTACCACAGCAACACGTTATTTAAAAAAAAAAAAATGCTCGTGTATGTTAAGCGCTGTGCAGATCGTGGGCGGATAGATTCAAAACAAAAAAAAACTATTTGGAAATGAATGTGAATATTGGAACGAGAAGTTTTTAGCAGAGCAAGGACTACAGCTTAGGGGACATAGTGAAGTTTTTGGGCAACTATATGGGAACTATATGGGTGTGCTGGAAGTTATCAGCGAGTTTGATCCCTTTTTGAAAGCGCATACAGAAAAATATGTCAATGCTGGAAAGGGAATGCCATCATACCTCTCATTGACAACATCCAAAAGTTAATGAAGGTCCTGTACGGTAATAAGGTTTTTATTCATTCATCTATATTATTTTTGTTATTGTTTATCCAGCTGGTCTGGAACCATACTCAACCCACACACCCCCTTTCCCCTCCCCTTATGCATGAGTGCCCTGGTCTATGAGTAGTAATGTTTACATGTTACGGTCTTTTATTGTTTATTTTTTGTCTTTTCTTTTTTTCTTAATGTTGTTAAAGTGCCTTGTGATTTGGTTTCTGCTGCAACCTAATTTCCCCACGGGGACAATAAACAAACAAACAAACAACATGCCTAGGATTTATTGAACTGATGGGGGAACAGGTCCTCGCAGAGATAATCAGTCAAATTAAAAAAGTTGAAAGTACTTTTTGATCAGTGTTGATTCCACTCCTGACATTACGCACACTGACCAGCTCACATTTATCATGCAATACGTGGCACGTGATAGCTGCATCACAGAGCATTGCTGTTTATAGTTACATTTCCAGTGTAATTGTTTTGGGGCTGTGGAGGCAGAGGGTAATATCTGGTATTCTTTCCACTTACATCTCTGTTGAGGTTAGTTTTGGTTGTGATGCAAGGGTTTCTTTATTTATTGGGCATTTCTGCCTTTACTAGATAGGAAAGCCGAGATTTGAACGGGGAGAGAGGAGAGGAAGACATGCAGGAAAACAGCCACAGGTTGGACCCGAACCCCGGACCTTCTGCGCTGAGGAACAAACCAAACAAACCATGTGCGCCTGTAATTAAATAATTAAAAGGCTGATTGTAAGCACTGGGCCTTAAGCTTGTTTGTATTTGTGTTTTGTCTGTAATTTTGGAAGGAATATAAAGAACACTCTAGTGTTGGCTGTCTCAATGTGTGTGTATGCCAGTTCACCTTATTTGCGTGTGGACCATGTATGGCACGAAATACATTTTTCCAGTAAAGCACAATGATTAAGGGGGCTCACACAAAGAACAGCGTAGGGGCCCCTGACCACCTTAATCCGCCCCTGTATTGTATTGTGCAAGCTCACTCACTGCTGTGGCTTACTGGGAAACTGTGTTGTGAATCACTGGGTAACGTACAAAGTGCTGAGGTTACAGGACAACCTGTCGCTGATATGAGTTTTGGCTATCGGGTCATTTGCCGTCGCCACAAAACTAGACCCACGAAACAAAAAAGACAGCAAATGCTTACTAGTCCCGCTCCTTCGTACAACGTGGGACAAACAACACTGAGTGTACAGGAGCTGTACAAAACTCAGCAGGTGTTAAAATAATAATAATGTAGACTGGGAATCACTGCTTCAAGCTAGGGTAACTAGCTTCCTCTTTCTAATACCCCTTTCACACCGAGGGCTCAACCAGGGTTGACTTTGTGTTTGAAAGGGTTAACCCGCGTTGACTTGGCTTTGCCACCCATGTCGAGAAATGGGTCTGACGCATCAGTAGTCAGGGTCGCCAACAACTGGGGAAGGAGTAGTTGGAGACTTGGGGAGACCCTTGATAAGCCTTTTAGGCTTATGGCCTCCCTTGCATATAGTGCTATTATTAATATTGCTCTGTTAATGTACTTTTTTATGTGCTATTAGATAAATGAAATCGGTCGTCACACACTTTTGTAAATAATCTCTCTGTCCCTCTCAATTCAATGGGGCTTTATAGAAAAACTGAAGAGAAAGCGAGAGTTGAAGCGATTTGCTTTGTTGTTGCAGGACACAGTTTAGTGCATGTGTTTCTTTTTTTTTCCCTTCATAGTGTTTAAAACTGTAGTGGCAGTGATGTTTCCAGTTTACAGTAATGTTAACGGGACTCGCACGCCTCAATACAAACAGAGGCGTCTGACCTCCGGTTACGTGATTTCCCACCGCAGGTTGACGTCAAGGTTGCTTTTCTCCAAAAGTTGAATCGGACTTAACTTTAAAATAAATAGAAAGACCTGCGTTTTTGCTGGACTGTCTGACAAGTGACGACCGACTTAGTGTTTGTGAATGAATGCTCAGCAAACGGCTCACTAGAGCATTCGCGTTTATCAAATTGCCTGAAAAACACCACCACCATTAATACGCCAGCAGCTTAATACCAATAAAACACCACAGTAAATTTCAGCCTGCACGTTAAAAAAAAAAACATTCGAAAAATATTCGAATTCCAAAATTGAAAATCAAATTTGGACCCAGACCTAAATACAAACTTAACAGCACAATGGGTTATCCCAAATGACAAATGTTACATTTACTAATTGTACATAACCAACACTATGTGAGCTTGTTGAAAAACTGGGGCAGTCTCTTATTTCTCGTTTTTTTTCCGTTTTTGGCCTGTTCCAAAGTGGGGTTCAATGTGCACACTATCTACCTCCTTTTAGCTTTTAGTATTATGGGATTTCACTCAGGACTGCATTGCTCCCATTACTGCAGAAGACTGTCAACTCTTTCATGATTTAAGTATATTTAGCTGCATTCTGGTAAAGCTATGAATGTTTGAAGTGGATTATGCAGCAGGAGTGGCTTAAGCAGTCTCTACTGATACTTTTTTACATCATGAATTCATTGTAACAGACATGAATTCATGTTGACTTAAAAACATTTTTAATTGAGGAATTTCAATACGATTACTGACTAATGTGAGCACTCACCTGTGTCCCCACCTAACACCAGTGATGACGGGTCCTGCTGGGAGGTTGCGGTCACTGTGGATGACGTGGACGCTGGCGATGATAAACCCTCTTCCAGGGCTGTTGTGGACGTTCTGGCTTGTGATTGGTCGGTGGGTTTTGTGGGAGGAGGCACCAGGGAGGGGTCAGCATTGGGTTTAGAGGGACTACTTCCTGTCACGGGGCTGCAGACGCCGGAACTGTCCTCTGGACAGAGGAAGACGTCAATTGGACCCCGCGTGCTCTTCAACGACACCTGGTAACCCTGGGAGATGCAGACAATTACAAACCGTCGTCAGGTGAAAACCTCACAACGTTGCGATAAACACGTTTCAAAACGCTAATGAAATTCAAGGCCCGTACCTGGCTGGGTTCTGAAACTTGCATCTGGGTCTCTGGTGGAGCTCGGATCACCATGACCAGCTGGTCCGGGGAATCAAATGAATTTCTTAAGTCCTGGCAGCGCACGTAGCCCAACGTGATGGACTCAACCATGAAGGAATTCAATACAGCAGCAAGTGGTGTCATTCTAAGACTGGCAGACTCCAGGAATGCAACAATGTCTTACAAAAGCTTTGCCATCTATGCCAGCTGGCAAAATTTAACAAGTTACTAAAACGGGTCAAAAGGATATTTCTTGTTCTGTGGGTCCTCTGTGAGCAGTCTGAGCTGCAGGTTGCATTTGGAAATGAGCTCGTCCAGCTGCTCCTCCGCCTCTGTGAGGTCACACACCTCCCTCTGCAACTCCTTATGGCGGGCAACCAATGCCGCATCAACTCGGTTACCACTGCAGGGCGAAGACAGCACGGAAAAATTTAATAAATTGAGGTTTGTGGACTCCAAACACAACATTCCAGCCACTTTTTATATGTGACTGCTGTAATAAGGCACATCCTGCGTATGGACTGTAATTCAGGTTTTCAGATTTTATTTACAGTATTATATTGCGCTTATTATGTGTTAGTGTTGCTACTGTTTATGTTTTCATATTTATTCTTTATCTATACTCTTCTGCTTTACTGCTGCAACCATTCACCGGTTTCCTCACAATAGTATAATTCAGTCTGGTAACACAGTCTAGGTTTTCTTATACACACAGCCATTGGATGTTGTTCTTGGACTTCTTGGAGATGAGCTGGATTCCCTCCAGGACGTTGGTTATGTCGTAGATGCGTCTCTTCTGGACATCCAGGACCTGCGAAGCCCAGTTCAGATCCACCACGCCGTCAGCCGACTGGGACAACAGGTCCAGGAAGCGCTTGGTGGTCAGGTTCAAGGAAGTGTCATAGCGTGACTTCTCCGTCGTGGTTCGAGGAACTGGAGAGAAAGGGAAAGGGAACACATGGGTTTAAATATTCTGCTTTTAACCACACTGGATAATTTATTTCCTTGTAAAACTACACCCTTGTTGGCCTACAGCAAAGACTGAGGCAGCAGTGAAAAAGAGCATCACATCTCTCCTAACTGAAGGATTATTGATTTGTCCTCTTTACCCAATGAAATTTTTTAATACTTCAAACCAGTTTATTCCAATATAATTTAACAATCCCACCCACCCAACAAAAAAAATTCCCTTTCTCTCTCAAACCAATATGACACAACAGTAATGTCGTGTAACATCCTGTTTTGAATTACTCAAGCATGATGCTCATTTACCCATGACTTAAACCAAATGCCCCAGTTTTGTGTTGGGTTGTCGCTGTAATGTAATTTTGACTTTTTTAAATGTTATTATGGGACAAATTATGTGAGCTCTGATGCCAGTTTATGGCTTAATTAAACATGTTATTTTTGTCTGCCACCAAAGCATAATGGACATATAACTTCAGACTGGAGTATCATTTAAGACATGCCATTTGTAGTTTGTTACGCAGCGAAAGTACAATGACTACAATAAGAGTGTAAATTAAGAACAAAAAAAAATGTTCGTCTTTAACACTCCAAATACATTTTATTTTCTGTTTGTTGTGCATGTAGTGAACGTAACTCCAATAAGCAACCATTCAAAGCTATTGATCAAGTACAATAGGAGTGAGAACACAACATAAATCAATCAATAAATAACAGCCATTGTCTTCCCGTATGAATGTTTTTGTCATTTTAGCAGGACAATAGTTTTAATTTTTTCTGATACTAGCCTGCCTGGTAAAGACAAAGACAGGTTGGCAGGCTGTTGTCTGTGCTTATAAAAGGACAGCTGTTTTTAGGACAATGATGGCTATAGCAAAAGTCAGAGTTTGTATGGATTGGATGGATGTAGTGGCCATGTGCAGCTGACGTGTTGCTTCTGCTGTGA
The DNA here is from genome assembly GCF_004354835.1 of Perca flavescens. Classification (NCBI taxonomy): domain Eukaryota; kingdom Metazoa; phylum Chordata; class Actinopteri; order Perciformes; family Percidae; genus Perca; species Perca flavescens. The sequence goes on from NC_041337.1 coordinate 28,843,019, forward strand.
ATTTTAGGTAACAATGAAAGAAAAATCATCAGAATGAGCTGTGTTTGTGTGTGTGTGTGTGTGTGTGTGTGTGTGTGTGTGTGTGTGTGTGTGTGTGTGTGTGTGTGTGTGTGTGTGTGTGTACCTCTGGGAGGGGCAGGTGTGGAGGGTGGTGCTGGGCCTATGGACGGTCGAGTGGTGCTGACATACTGATGGTCACTATCCAGGTCCAACTTTCTCTTTACCTGAAGAAATGGTCGTAGAAAAACACACACATTGTCAAAACTACCATAATTATACACTACATGTTGTTACAATTGTGTACCAATTATGTATTAAGAAGAGGAAAGTAAAGGCTACTGAATGAAAAGCAAAACGTCGTAAAGCAACAGGTGGATGGACTTATACAGTTCAGTCACGCAGGCAGAAGCATGTTTATGTAAACATTTCAACATAATATGCTGGTGAACTCTTTTGCTAACCACTTCTTATCGCTCCCCCCCCCCCCCCTTACACACTTTTCTTTCTTTGACCCCTGTCTCTCCCCTTTATCCCACACATCCCCCCCCTCTCTCTCCTCACCGGAGGTCTTCCCAGAGCCGGTCGTCTCTTGTCCTGGATCCCCACATCAACAGGGCCCTGTGGCGTGGCAAACAGCAGGATTTCCCCTGTGCTGGTGGGGGCCGCGGCTGGGTGCAGTCCCTCATTGCTGGGGCTGGTGATGATCACTATCTGATGGTCCCCACCCAGGTCAATAGTCCCAGAGTTCAGCAAAGTCTCAAAGTCAGCCAACAGATCCTCCGATGTCTGCCCTGTTATCAGAGTCTCTGACATTGCAGTGTGTCACTGAGTACCCCTTCAACTGGACTTAAGGGGTCGCAAACTAAGATGTTGCAGTTTCAGTATCAACACCCACTTGGATTTTCTGTACTTTAATTTAAGGAACAATAATGAAACCTTCTAAAAGTTTGCCTGTAGGTGTTCATAGGCAGCTTGAACATTTCTTTAAAAAGTTCCCCTTTCTCTATTGTCCATCTTATTGCTTATAAACAATCTACTACAAATGCATTCTGATTAACAACATTACTTAAACATATATGATAACCTATTGTGAGCTAACTGCTGTAACATTATTTTAGGCTGGTGGAGAAACAGCAAGACAGGCTTTTCTGCCAAAAAGCTAATTTGGCAGAGAAAACAATATTGCTAAACGCATACCAACTCTGCGCCTTGAGGCTCAGCCGCTGATATATGATCAAAGAAGAGTCGCAAATTGGCCGTGGCAGAAATTAACGCTGTTGGTTAGCGAGCTAGCAAGGGAGCAAGCTAATCTTTTGTTTTCATCTCTCCTGGTAGTACAGTACAGCCGCGAGGCCTGGCCACACTGCCCTTAACACAACTACCAACACTGCTAACGAGCTAGCTTATGTCCTGACAACAAAGACGGACACAAGTTAACAAACAACCCGGTGCAGCCGAGAAACTAGCTATCTAAGTGTATAAAACAATATTATTTATATTTACAGCTAAGACGGGGCTCAGTTAAATGGCTATCAAAACTTTATAGCAGCATTTCCAGGAGTGAGCTATCGAAATAAAATATCCACAATGCTAAATACATTACCATAACTTAAAAGCATTTTTGAGAATATGTGTAATAAAGCGGCAGTTAGTTCAGCGGAGTATGAAGCGATATCGTTACATTTAAAAATATAGGACAGATTAGCATGCTAGCTGAGTTATTAGCCGCAATTTTTCAACCCCCTCGTTTTGTTGGGGCACGCAGGAAGCACTCTGACAAAACTGGAAATATAAGGAAATAAACCGGTGAAATCACGCGAATCCTTTAAAACAGCAGTTGCTGGTCCGTCAGTTGCTCACACCGGGCGCGGTCCATTTATAAAAGCCCCCTGCGACCCCGTCCGACCCCGTTATCGGCTATTATTGTTGTTATTGTCCCAGCTGATCTACATCTAAACAAGGCTCGGACGGTTTTCGCGCGAAATCTTTTTTGCCGCGAAACCGGCACGTGCTTCAAACCGACTGTTACCATTGGTCGAAAAGCTGCACTTCCTGGAGGGCGGGACCGGACGGTCTTTGATTGGTGTAAACTATCGTCTGTTATTTTATCGAGTGCAGATTCATCGACCTGAAGGTGCGTTCAAGTTCCACAAATTAAACGTACCAGCGTCACGTTCGTGTTGTTATCTTAACGTTACACGAAATTAACCTAATATTTACAGTCTATGAAATGAACGTAGGCTACAATTGCTTACACTTCATATCAAGTTGTTCCCCATGAAAACTATTGGGCGTGACATTGCTTTACTCGAAACTTAAGTGCGTCACGTCCTATGTTTCATTTTGTGTCAAGTGGGAAAATGTTTGGAGCAACGAAAAACCTCAACCGTAATGCTTTGACGGCTTCAGACAAACAAACAAACTGTACTTCCAGTCCATATAAAATGTTTACACCCCCAACGTCAGTCTTATTGTGAACATTAATAAGGTAATGTTTGACTCCAAATTCTAGGTTTTAAGGTTTTCCTTGTACCTTACTGAGTTGAGGGGAGCGTACCTCAACAGGCAGCCCCGGCGAGTCGAGCGCCTATTACGCAACAGAGGAGCTACAAGATGGCGCAAGCAATATTTGAAGTGCTTGAAGGTAGGAATAATGTGTTAATAACCACGTAATTGCAACTAGAATAAAACATTAATGTGTATTTTAAACAACGTCAATATACTAGGACCATTTGATGTGCAGAAAACTCTAAAACGATGGAAATTCGGCTATTTTAATTATAACAATCAAAACATCCCATACAGGGAAGAGTCACCATGACTGTAAACAGACAGATTGATTATTGTTCAGACCTTATAGACAGCTTACGACTGTTAGTCTTTCTCATCATATTGTAGTCAGGCAATGACATTATGTGCTTCAATTTTCCTGTTCAGACTGCATTTGACATTTTTGCTGCAGGCTGAATTGTTGCTATAGTACTCTTAAGTGCTAATACTGTGTCTGTGTTAGTCGGTAGTCAATTTACAGCGACCCTTGTGTATATTAGTTTCCTGAGGTATCAGTCAGTTGATTTGTGTACATTCTTCCCCCCCCAAAAAATTATAAGATCAATATAGGGCAAGTAGAGCTGAAGAGCTGAATATACCACGATATAAAGCTGCTGATGCCTTACCTTAAAGCATGCACCATTTTTTAATTTTTCATCTGAAGGTTTACCAGACTGTGAGTGTTTCTTTTAAAATGTATTTGAACAAAACACAGGTTCCCTTCCATCTTCAGGGCCAGACACACTTCCCTTTCAGCTTATTACCTAGAAATTTTAACATTCATTCTTTCAAATCTTAGTGAAACATACAGCCATTGAGTGCCCGGAATACAATAAAGATTTACAGCATGTGACTTATTACATGTTTTTCCACCCTTCCTCTTAAGGCATGGACAACCAGACAGTGTTGGCGGTCCAGTCTCTACTGGATGGCCAAGGTGGAGTTCCTGACCCAAACAACCAGAATGTCTCTGGGACATCCGCTATCCAGTCTATGGGTATATACAGCAAATACAGTAAATACCAGCTGAGTGATATCCAAACAAACAGAAATAATAAAAAGCCTACGGTCAGAAGAGTACCACAAAAACAGAAAGCCACCATTATGAAGCCAGTGACCCTCTGTTATTTGTAATTGGCTTATTTATACATAGATATAGGAATAGTGTCTTTATATATACATATATATATATACATATATATATATATATATATATATATATATATATATATATATATATATATATATATATATATATATATATATATATATATGTATATATATATATATCAGCTTAATTCAAAAATATAACTTCAATATGGCTTCAACAATAGCCCCACTCATTAAATATGTGACATTTGGTTTGTGAAACTAGCAGCATTTACTTGTATCTCCCTGATGTTACGGCATTGCAACTTGTGCTTGTGCCATATCAAAAAATGCATAGCTGTTTTACTACACCAAAATTAGGACAATCCCTTTGTAATTGCCACCTCTTGTGGTGAAAGGGTTTGTGTCTCCATGCGACCGTGGGAGCTGTGTATCAGGTCCATGTAGGATCTCACAAGGCAAACTGAGTGGCAAGATTAGCGGGTGATGCAAAGACCTCTATGAAGATCAAGGCCCCCTCCAAGAGCCATGTCAGTAAGAGGGAGGTAACAGGCGAGAGCCTGGTTGCAGGGCCTGGACCCATCAGGTCTACTCAGGCCCAGTCTGAGAGTAACACTGGCCAGTCGCCATGTGGGCTCACTGCTGGTAAGTTTCAGTGTAGTGGGGGTTTGATGCAGTGTCACTCTGGCTATATGTTAAGATGTGTTGAACCCTGGCTATGAAAAATTTAATCATTTTCATGATTGATAATTTTTGCGACATGAGGCCAGGGCAACAGCAAGTGCTGAACATCAAGTGTTGCCTGTGACTGTGCGCTTGTGTTCTCTGGACTGTGTTGTGTCCGTACTGTCCTTCTTTGATGATTGAGTCATGGAGGCTTTTTTTCCCCCTGCTCATGATAATGACCTTGTTTGCTACTGCTTGAAATGTAAAATGCGTCATAAGCACATCCTGTATGGACAAAGTGCTCTTTTTATTAGTTTTATTAATAAATGAACATTTTACTGCAGTATACAGCCCTGTAGGTGCTCGAAACCTCTTATGTTTGTCCTTCCTACAGACGACGAGGATGTGTTCCTGTGTGGGAAGTGTAAGAAACAGTTCAATACTCTGCCAGCCTTCATGACACACAAGAGGGAGCAGTGCGCATCTAGCGTCCCCTCCCTGTCCACAGTGTCCTTGGCCTCCACCAATGGCTACACATCGGTCCCCTCAATAAGCTCTTCACCACAGACTCCTGCCAACAGACAGGTGAAGTTAGTTAGGGTGTTTTTATGGGGTGAATGATAAAGTGTTTGTTCCATATTTTGTTGTTTTCATCTGTAACAACCAGTATATAAAGGTTGTAAAAAAGACTACAAATATACCATGGAGGCTTGTAAATCTAGATGGCAGAAAGAAGGAAGTGACTGATGTTCAAATAATAAGTCCATGAATGTGTATGTGAGGACAAAGGAGCAGTAGAATACAAAAAGGGAAACTGTAAATATAACAAACAGAATAAAGATGTTTTTAGAATAGAATGTTATTTGAATTTTTGTAAAAGAGGAACAGTGAGAGCGGGACTACGAAGAGAAAAAAGAAAATACTAGAATTTCTAGATATAAAGATGAAAACTGCTCATATTATGTATTGTGTATTACTCCCCACTTCTACATCAGGTATCCACCTACATCACAGTCCCTCCCTCCCCTTTGACACACACTCTGGTCCAAGGCAACGTGCTGGTCAGTGACGATGTCCTTATGTCGGCTATCTCAGCCTTCAGCTCCATCGACCAGCCTATGGCCACGATGCAGACGCCTATACAGGTAACAGCTGAACGTTACACAGTAGATTTTTGGCCTCCTGTCACTTTTGTGTGCCTTGTGTACGAAGCATCACATCCTTGCCAGTCACTGTGTATCATGCTTTCTATTTAAAGCCACCAAAATCACCAAAAGTGTGAGATGATTCGGAGATCTAAAAAATGTCTGTTTTGAGTAGGGCTGCACAATATGAGAAAAAATATGCAATAAAGTTGTTGAATATTGCTTTAAAACAAAATTACTTGTGAGAAATAAACAGAACACTGCTGCTTTCAGTATTCTGCTAAAAGACAACTAATTGCTTGTTGAATTTTTTTTGAATTTTCTTCCATCATTCTTTTATTGAACAAATTGAACCTTAAATTGAATATAAAAGACACCACCAAAAAAAGAGTGACCGTTACATTTTAAAGTGCAGGTTTTTTTTATTAGATCTATTTTTCGATTTAGATTTATTTATTCCCCCCCCTCCTCTGTTTACATTAATCAACATTTCTGTAAATGCACCAGTGTTAGCCAGTCGGCTAATTTTCAACTGTAGTCCTAGTTGCATGCATGTCTTTATGGTGGGAAGAAACCGAGGCAAGCACAGGGAGAACATGCAAACTATATATATATATATATATATATATATATATATATATATATATATATATATATATATATATATATATATATATGTATATATATGTATATATGGCTCAGTGATTAGCACTTCTATATATATATATATATATATATATATATAAACATTTTACTAATATAAAAACATTTTTGCTAATGAATCAGTCTGCTACCTTTGCTGTGTTGCAGAGTAACCTGAGCATGCACACAGCTGGTGTATCTTACCTGCAGCACCATCACCACCACCACCATCATCATCATCACCATCACCAACAGCAGCAGCAACAACAGCAACAGCAACAGCAACAGCAACAGCAACAGCAGCAGCAACAGCAGCACCAACAGCAGCAGCACCAACAACAGCAGCACCAACAGCAGCACCAACAGCAGCACCAACAGCACCAGCACCAGCACCAGCATCAGCATCAGCAGCATCAGCAGCAGCAGTCCTCCCACCCGCTGCCCTCTGACCAGACACCGGCCCACCCTCTGCCAGCTGGACAGCCCACCCAGCAGCCGCTCTCCTCACAGGTCCCAGTGAGCCACAGCAACTCAGTAGTCCAGGTTTACAGCACACTGCCCCATATGGCTGGGGGTGGTGGTGCAGAGATCCACATGTTGGGTCTGCACCCTTTCCATTCTGTACAAGTGAGTAAAGCTGCCTGTTTGGTTACCATCTCAGTATTACATATGCTATGCACCATTTAAATATAGACAGGTATTGCACGGAAAAAAACACTAAAACAATTTCTGTCCGTAATGGCTGAAGTAAAAATATTAAAGCTATAGTGCGCCACTATTTGATATTAATGGACATCCGTCACATTCAAGCCATTGCCAAATGAGTTGATGCAATACTAGTCTCCGCTGCAGAGGAGGGTCTGGCTAGTCAACACAACATTCCGGGATGGGAGATAAACGTGCTCTGGTTTATTGGCATTTCTTTAAACCAATCACAATCGTCTTGGGCGGTGCTAAGCGCCGGACAGAGCCACGGTGCCGCTGCAAAATAGCCACTTGTTTTGGTGGAACGTGTACGTTCAAAAGGTTGTTTTAGTCGTGCAACAGAAAACTCAGATAGTCTAGCTAGCTGTCTGGATTTACCCAGAGATCTTACCCAGAGTTAACCACAGTCCTCATAAATCCACCGGAGTTTAAAATTACAACACAAAGAAAGCGGAAGTTAACGGACATCTGGCCGAAAAGAGTGACATCCGGCAGAATTTACGTTGTGGATATAGACTAATACAAAATATTATAAAGCCTATCAGCTTAACAAAACTCTCTCTGTATATCTCAGAATGGCTATGTTTAGAAAATGGTGTTGTCTGGCGACTTTCACACGCAGAAGCCCGACGGAAGGTAATTACCTCTTCTGAAGAGTCCATCATGTTTCTCTTTTCTCCTTGGCTACAAGAAACAATGTGGAGGAGGGTGGGGGGTGGTGCGCAATCACCAAAGGCTTGCAGCATGTGGATGCAACGACAGTGTTGTTGTCATTACTTAGAATACCTCATGGGGGGAGACAGAAACTACGCACTATCACTTTAAAGAAAACTTCAAATTAAATGATTTAAAAAAAAAAATACTAAATATCTTGATCAGATAAGGCTTGTACTCGTATGCACAGATGACCGAAACTGAAAAGCAGTCTAATGGCGTTTTTCCATTACATGGTACCTGCTCGACTCGCCTCGCCTCGACTCGGCGCACTGTGCGTCCCTTTTCCATTGCAGATTTTAGTACCGCCTCAGCGTGGCTGGTCGTCATAGCGACTGCCGTGGGCGTGGCTCGGTAGCATTGCATTTCCCCCGACTCATTTCCTGGTTCTCCTTCTCCGTAAACAACATGAAATCAAAGAGATAGTTAACTTTTCCTGCTCCAGATTTCCCACCGTGGTCAGAAAGAACAGGGGAGACACTTTGTTTCTCTCACTCTAGAGTCACTACTCGCTCCGGAGCTAATCGCCGGCACTCTCTCACTTCTCCCTCGCTCACCAGCTACACACACACACGCACACGGCGACTCGACACACACACCAGTGCACAGGTATAACCATCAGGCCACTTGTATGCTACTGAGAAAGCTCTGCGTGGAGCCTCCGGCAGCAAAAAAACACAGCTGGCTAAACTATTTAAAAATGCCGTCTGTCGCTAGCAATGCAGTGATCAGTGACGATTCTTTCCGACCAATCTGTAGCCTGCAGGGTTTCACGTCACCTTCTCGGCTCACCTCAGCTCGTTTGGAACCTTGACTGAGGAGGTACTAAAAAAAGTACCTGTTAGCAGGTACCAGGTACTTTTTTTCGTAATGGAAAACCAAAAAAGGCGAGTAGAGTCGAGGCGAGGCGAGTAGGTACCTTGTAATGGAAAAGCGCCATAAGATAAAGCACTGAGCCTGTGTGTCTCCCTCAGGTGCCCAGTCAGTGTGTGGAGAGCCAGTCATTCAACACCCCTCCTGTCTACAGCCCCGGGAAGCAGTGCACCAAAACAAAGACCTGCAGCATCACCACCAATCTGACTGAGCTGGGCGACTTTGAAAAGGTTATCATTCCCAAACGATCAAGGAGTAGCAAAAAAAGCTCTGATGGAGCCGCAGGTATGTGAGGGAAAAACATCAAGGGACATTGCAAGTTTTACTTTTTTCGCACCATTCATAGGTGATATTCTGTGCTGTTTCACAAATTTGACTAACTTTATACCGAATGAAAAAAAAACGACATGAAGGAAAATTCTCTGGACCAACATTTAGATTAAAGACACTATACATCTCAATTTAAAGTTCTAATACTACTACTGCCACTGTAACAGCTTCCAACACTGACATTTTTTTATTCCTACATACTACTACTGTTAAATCCATTCAAAGCCAGTCAGTTATAAAACGTATAGGCTGCAGTTAATAATTAAAGAAAAAATCCAACATAGGGGTTAATAACACATTTGTACCGAGTTGACCGCTCTCTGGGATATGTTTTCATGCTAATCGAATGTGACCGGTTTTAGCGCAAACTGCTAATTAGCTTATAACGCTAGTCGTCGGGGCACGGGTAAAGTAAAAAGAAATCTCTATTTCTATTCCACTAACAAGGCTCAAAATAGCACCACACTTCCACGGTAGCATAATGAGGGTCCCTACAATACATGTAAACCGAAGCATTGAGAACTTTGTAAGTGTACAGACAGTTTATTAAAAAGATAGATTATAAAGCCAGTAGCGTTCACGTATACAGGCAGGCGCCATCTTTGGAAAACAGTCACGATCAGTCGACCGACAAACGCCGTGCTTGAGCTGTTACTGGTTACTGGTTGCACGGCATTCGTCGTTCAACTGATCGTGACTGTTTTCCCAAGATGGCGCCTGCCTGTATATGTGAACGGTACAGTCTTTTTAAACTATCTTTTTAATAAACTGTCTGTATGAAAACATATCCCAGAGAACGATCGACTGGGTATACATGTGTTATTAACCCCTAGGTTCATTTTGTGCCGGATTTCTCCTTTAATGAAACAGCACATAATGACCATGGATATGAAATGTACGATGATGACCGTAGGATAAATATTCATGCACTTAATTTCTACTCCTTAGCAGAGCAGCTGAAGGGGAAAGTTCCAAAGCTGAAGTGTAATTTCTGTGACAAAATCTTCTCGAAAAACTTTGATCTTCAGCAGCACATTCGAAGGTGAGTTACTGGCCAGAATGGTAGACTGTCCCCCATCTAAAAATAGACTTTAACCCAGAAGAAATTGACTCAATTTCCTTTTCTAGTAATGGCCTCTAACCTTTTTCTTTCTACAGTCACACAGGAGAGAAACCATTTCAGTGCATCGTCTGTGGCCGAGCTTTTGCCCAAAAGTCCAACGTGAAGAAACACATGCAGACACACAAGGTTCTGAATAGTTTGTGATAAATCCATACTTATTTTCAAAAGTGTTTACTCCCCACAGAAAAAAATCCTCACTAGTCACCACAATTGGGGTTGATGTCATATGCATAAAAGTCTGGATAAAATTAAGCTTACAAATTCTTACAAACAACGCTAGCCCAAAATTGATTGTTGAAACTGTTGATTTCAGGCAGAGATCCAGCAGAATTTATCCGATGTAGCTATAGTTCGCTAATAAAGCTGACGTTAGCGTTAGCTCCATGAGTTAATGTAAAACCCAGTCTTCCACTGACCCACTGTATGTTTCAAGCTGACTCATTTAAAACGAGAGCCGTGTAAAAGGGTCACCAAAATGCAATTGATGCAATTGATACATGCTATCATGCTAAAGAAAACTGTGGTTAAAGCTGCATGTCCAAGGCAAAAAGGAAGCATCCATGTAGAAGTCATGGAAATAAAGAAACAGCATTGTTCTTGTATTGCAGTGTAGAACTAATTAGTCCTACTATTGCATGATAAGGAAAAAATGTAAGATCAGATAAACCCTGTTTGGCTGCTTGGAAGCTACAGTTTGTTTTACTTTTTAAGAGAAAAGGTATTCAGGATGAGGACCAGCCAATGTGTTTGGTGAACGTAACATTTTGCATGGGGGATGCTGGAGTGTAAACTCCAAATCAGACAATGAGGAGGACAGAGCAGCTACATTAGTCTAAACTCTGATACAGTGGCATTTACGACCTCACAGGGGGAAAATACTAGAGTGAAAATGCTTTTGAGATTAGACCTTTTTCACTGCAGACATGTTGACATGTCATAGTAGGAAAAGCACAGGTGTATTCAAAACCATTAATGATGGCTGCATTCCACTTAGGAGAGGCCCTGGTATTGTACATGCTGACTCACTGAAATAGCTTACTGGGACACTTGATGGAATTGAGACATTGTTAAGGTTATCAATTTCAACTGTGCTTTTCCTACTATGACAAATCAAAATGTCTTTAACCCCACAGAGTACGACATGCTCCATGGCTTTAAAAGTAGTGCTGGGTTACTACTGTAGGTAGTAAGCCAGCTAGCCAAACATGCTATCGTTTAAAGCTTACATTAACTAAAGGCCCTGGACACCCACACAGTTGTTTTCAGTTATTCTGGCTGATTAGCCCTCTTCCCAGGACTGTGTGGGTGTGTATAGACTGATTGATTGACATCTTCCGGAGCCTCCTGTTAGCTTTGTTGCACCAATGCACAAATAACACCTTTATCATTCTTAATTGGTAGATGAAACATAATAAATTCCCATCAAAGTTCCAGCCCACCTTCAATCTAAGCAGAGGGCTTATCAGCCAGAATAACTCCAAACACCTGTGGGTGTTCAGAGGCTTTAAAGGCACAAAAACGCAATGTTTAACTTTTGCAATGGTATTTTGCTCTTGTAAAGACCACGCTCCAAACTCTCCGTAAACTGTATGTACACGTGGTAAAATCCAAAAGGTTGACAGACCTGCTGTGTCTAGTTACAGTTGCTTAGCTATGATTGGACAATGACAATGACTGTTTGGGGGAAGGGTGTAGCGTAATAATAGTAAATTAACCAATGCCGGTAAAATGTATCGTAAAGCACATCCTTTGATTATTCCAATAAGATGTGAATGCAGCACAGTGCCAACAGCACATTCAAAATAATAACTTTCTTTATCTTAAAGGTATGGCCTATGGGCGTGGCCAGCACAGTGTCCAGATTACCAATCACAGTAAAGGTGGTACCAGTGTCATCCAATGAGGGGGAGGGAGGCGGGGAGCAGCAGCAACAGCGGCAGCAGGGTGAACCAGAGGAGGAGGGGTCACAGCAGCAGAACTGTCAAACACAAACAGAAGAGGGAGTTCAAACAGGTAATATCTGTTTACATCCTACTGATACATTCCAATAATCATGCATTGTATGTAAATTATATTAATGAACACATAGACTTGGTTGCCTGTTCATTAGGTACACCTTAGTCTATACGTTCAACTTCCGGGATTGCTCCTATGCTGCCGGAAATTCTGCTAGATGTTCCTAATTTTCAGACGGATGTCGGTTACCTTACCTTCTTTGTGTTGTTGCGGTCTATTTCTGAGGACTATGGTTAACTGCTCCTCAGATCTGTGCAGGGTAAATTGAGACAGCTAGCTAGACTATCTGTCCAATCTGAGTTTTCTTTTACACGACTAAAACAACCTTTAACGTACACATTCCCCCAAAACAAGTTCCTTCCCGAGGCTATTTTGCTGCAGCCCCATTATTGTGTCCGACCCTTAGCACCACACAAGACAAGTGTGATTGGTTTTAAAGAAATGGCAATAAACCAGAGCATGTTTTTCTCCCATCCCGGAATGATGTGTGGACTAGCCAGACCGCTGTGGAGGAAGGTCTGGCAATGTGAGACTAACACCTATGCTGAAAAAAACATCTGTATTTTATTGAGTTGCAGGTTACTTTCACTTTTGTCCTACATAGTAATAAGCGCTACTGATCCTTCATCAGATTTACATCTCCAGCCTTTACAGTAAATACTTCACTTCACAGATTCGCTCATGGACACATTTTATAATTGAACGGCAAGAATTATTTGCTATTTAACATCACATATCCATGATCGTAATCTTATTTTCCCAGGCCCTTCCTCAGATAATACAACAAACAGAAATAGATAGACTGTCGGTCAGTTAACAGTTAATTTTACATAGGAAAGAGAGAGAGAGAGAGAGAAGACCAAAAAGAAAAAGAAAATAATAATAATGATAACAATAAAGAAAATAAATGTATCTGGCAACTTAAATTGTCTAATTTCTTTTGTCTTATACATTTTCTTGAACTGAATGATATTGATTGATTACCCTCAAAATCATTATCCAATGAATGCCACAGTTTGACACACATACTGAAATACACATTTGCTTTAAAGTTGTTTGTGAATCCAATGCTTGATTCCAGAAGCTCCAGGAGAGTTGGAGGAGAGCGCGCCTGAGGCTGATCCGGAGGGCAGCCGAGGGGAAGCTGAGCAGAACGGGCTCCCTCAGCTACAGTCCAACCAGGACCAACAGTGCCAAGCTCCGAGCCAACAGATAGTTGTAATAGACAGCTCCTACCAGTGCCAGTTCTGCGCCAGCAAGTTTAAGACCTACTTCCAGCTCAAGTCTCACATGACCCAGCACAAAGGGGAGCAGGTGAGTACAGAGTCCATGTTTACTTACTTTTTGTCTCATGGGATTGATTATCTGATAGAAGAGCTCCTGGCCTCTCCCAACATTATCAGACATTTTAAAGGTCCCATGACATGGTGCTCTTTGGATGCTTTTATATAGACCTTAGTGGTCCCCTAATACTGTATCTGAAGTCTCTTTCCCAAAATTCAGCCTTGGTGCGAAAAAAGGGAGGTAACCTTTCCCCTTATGATGTTATAAAGGGAAGATTCCAGATCGGCCCATCTGAGCTTTCATTTTCTCAAAGGCAGTGCAGGATACCCAGGGCTTGGTTTACACCTATCGCCACTTATAACCAATGGGGGACCATAGGCAGACTGGGGGAACTCATATTAACGTTAAAAAACCTCATAAAGTGAAATTTTCATGCCATGGGACCTTTTAAAGTAGTTTTGACAAGAAATATCAAGTATGATCATGTACAGTACAGTGGTGTGAATCATTGGTCTCACAATTGTATTCGGGTTTTTGATTATCCTGTCAACGATTCCAATCGTTTCGATATCCTCAATATTATTATATATTGCTACACATGGTTTTTATCAACAAATTCAAGCAGTCAGATATATATATACAAACTCCCCTTTTTATTGTATCTGCTCTTAAAAAAAGACACTTCCTGAATGTAGTGGAGTCCGAACACAGCAGACAACAGGCAAAAGGCAATAACAAAAAAAGCAGCCACTGTAAAATCAACAAGTAACATCAGTAGGCAATAATCGATTATGGTCACTGCATTGACGCAGAATCATCCAGGTCCGCATTGCGTTGCATCGATGCAGTGATTCATTTTAACACCCCCTAAACATGTATTACCCTTCTCAAAGACGTTTTCAGTCTCTGCATGTTTTTATTCATTCCTATTCGTAATAGAAAGCTGTACTACCTAGAAGGTGGGAAGCACTCATGCAAAAATACATGTAAGGGTATGCTTTAGAAAATGGTGGGCAGTAATAATGTATACGTGGTTTGGATTAAATGGGATAAAACATAGAAAAAATGGTTACACTTTACTTGAAGGTATCTACATAAGAGTGACATGACACTGTCATGACCGGTCATAAACATTACATAACGCTTCTGTCATTATGTGTCATTCGGTTTTTGTCATGACAATTTAGGGTTGGGGTTAGAGTTCATGTGTTCATGACAGTGTCATGTCACTCTTATGTAGATACGTTCAAGTAAAGTGTTACCGAAAAAACAGTGGATGTTTTTTTTTTTATTTCTTACATGACAAGATTAATTAACCATGTTTACTTCCCAGGTTTACAAGTGTGTGTTGAAGTCCTGCTCCCAGACCTTCCAGAAGTTGGATCAGTTCCTGGAGCATATCAGGACTCACCAGGAGCAGCTGACCTACCGCTGCCACCTCTGCAACAAGGTGTTCCCATCACTGTTTGAACTGGGAGTCCACCAGTACTCCCACTGCTTCTGCCCACAGCAGAGCACACACAAGGAAACCACCATTTACAGGTCAGCTCAGTAACTCTTACTTGTGTATTGATTGCATCATAATTATAGCAGAACACTGGCATCCCAAAGTCAGCTGAAATGGCCTCAGCGTCTTTGAGTTGTGGCAGGTGAGAGAATGTCTCTCTCATAGATGAAGCTCTTGAAGAAGAGGAGACAAGTGGTATGTTACTGTAGTTGGGTGGTACGTTATTTTAACAAAAACGTGACTTTTTTTTTGTTCTTGTGTTTCACCTCAGGTGTGTGAAGTGTCAAAGCCGATATTCTACCCAGGAGGCATTGGAACAACATCTGCTGACTGCCACGCACAACTTTCCCTGCCCACACTGTCAAAAGGTAGCATACTGTACACACTGCTGTGTGCACATTCAAACTATACACCTTTGGAATCTGTTAAGCTAGTCCTCATGTGAAGAGCCAGCATGGTTAGCTATTATTGTAATGATATTTGGACTCTAGAAGTTACAGTAGTCATACAGTAGTCCCTCTCCCCTCAGTCAGCCTCACCAACACAGCCCCGGACCCCCACTGACACTGACTACATTTACATGCACATAATATCCCGGGTTTTGGCCTTTATTCCAAAAAAGACAATATTCCGACTAAGCTGTGGCTAATGAAGGTGAATATTCCACTAACATTTCCGTTTACATGTAGCTGTGCAAGGCCCTATTATAAATATCCAACCGGAATATGCCGTTTACATGACCTGTATCATATTCGGAATAATAGTATGATATTGGTGTGCAATATCATACCCCCACCCCCCCCCCCCACCACCATATGAAGTCACTACAATTGGCATTAATCTTCATCCTTGACTTTACATCTGCCCATTGCACATACTATATATTCTTTGCAAATTGTGCACTCAAACCATTCAGACTCTTTTTTTCAGTTTACAGTTTCTGTATTTATTGTTTATTTCATATTCATGTGTAATATGTTTGTTTGTTTATGTAGTCACCTTTCACCAAGGCAAATTCCCCAAAACACAATTGTACTTATTGTGGCAGTACAACCTTTTCCGATTCTGATTTTGATAAGTCTACCATGCTTTATATCTTTGCCTTAAAATACACAGTTCACTAGTTGAGGTTTGAGACGTTCAGGGCTTTTGTTTTTCATGTCACATTTTTAAGACCTCGGTGCCTGAGTGTCTAATCTGTTCTCTTGCTGGCCATCAGGTTTTCCCGTGTGAAAGGTACTTCAGACGCCACCTCCCCACTCATGGCGTTGGAGGGAGGTTCAAGTGTCAGATCTGCAAGAAAGCCTTCAAGACAGAGCACTACCTCAAACTGCACACACGTATTCACTCAGGTCTGAAAGACTTCCACAAAGCAGTCTTCTTGTCCTTCTGACATTTATTATTTTTATTTATTTTTATAGTAAGAAGACTTTAAGCCAAGCCACTCGATCAGATGGTTGGGGAGAAAATAATGAAATATTTTGAATGTAAACATTTTTTTACATTACTGTTCATGTGTTATATTCAGAGCTTCACTTGTAAATCAGGAGGCCCTGGAACACAGAGGGGGAGAGAAAAAGTCACAAACGCATCACAAGTCCACAGAGCCTGAAGCACATTGGACAAGGCTAGGTACTAGGTGCTAAAACTAAACTGCCATTAAAGCAAAGCATTATTTGTTTACATTAATCAGAGCATTCACAAAACTCACTCAAAATCAGCATGGGGGAGGCGTGTAGAAACAGCTGTTGACACTGTTCGAGGGTGTGTGTGGGAGGGCTGTTGAGATCCGGTGCACTAGACAATTGTACATTGTGTTGCGTAACTAAGTCAAGAGCTGATGTGTTGATTTATTTGTCTCATTGCTGGAAATGCTCTATGATGTTGATGTTTGAGTTTCTTTAAGTAGCACTATTTTTAGTGTCTGCTTAGCCACTTATGTGGCTGTCACTTCTCAGGTTAACAATCCAGTTTATTAGTCTTTATTCCTATCACACCAGAAAGCGACAGACGGAAGAACCTATTGTTAGAATAAATCCTTAACAATGTCTGGGTAAACTACTGATTGAACAAGTTGATGTTGATGTATCTCTGGCTAAAATCTAAGCATTTAAATGCCTTGGTAGTCTAGCCTAGACATCTAGATCCTTAATTTGCAGCCAGGGGGGTCTAGGCACTCAAACTCTAGTCAGGCCAATCATATCGTGTATAGAGTCGGTGGGCGGGCTTATGGCTGCTACTGCTGGGAAAATTCTTAAAAAAGGAAGTTGTGTTTGGAGTTTTGCCGACCGGATACAGCAAAAGTTTAATCTATCAACTAGCTCCGCTACCTTCTTCGTTGCTCTGCCTGGTTGTAGCGCTATCCTATTGCGTGCAGAGGGAATTTGAAAGACAACCATTTATCCCGCCCCTCGGATTGAGCCCTGTCAATGGTGAGTTCCCAGACCCAACATCTTGATGTGGGTCTGGCTTGTCAGGCTACTGGTACGCTATGCAATTGGAAGAATTTTGCCAGGGCAAAGATTTAGTTATACCTAGAGTTACGTTCACCCCTACTTGTCTGTCCCATAATCAAAGTGAGAACTGCACATTAATGACGATCAAAGGTGTGAGTTTGATGCTGATTCCATTTTCCAGGTGAAAAGCCGTACAAATGTTCCCTCTGTGAGGCGACGTTCAACAGGAAGGACAAAGTGAAGCGACACATGCTCATCCATGAACCCTTCAAGAAATACAAGTGTCCCTTTAGGTGAGGCTCTCAATGGAAAAGCCATATTAGCCTATTTAAATCATTCTTCCCTCCTTCCCTGCTTGATTCGTTAATTTTACTTTATCATTCAAGCCTTTTCAACTTGTCTTACTACTCTCTTTCTTTTCCTTTTCGTCCTCACTTGTGCTTTTCTGTCCCTTTCTTGTCTTTTGATTCTTTCCTTCTTACTTTGCTCACAAGTTCTTTAATGCAATGCTATCTGTAATGCTTTCTGTTTTTGTCATCAGGACACATGTAGGCTGCACCAAAGAATTCAACAGACCAGACAAACTCAAGGCCCACATTCTGTCACATTCTGGTGAGTCAATGATAGCAATAACACTTTTCATTTAAAGGAATACGCCACCGTTTGTTGAAATAGGGCTTATCACGGTCTACCCTGGCTGTAGATAGGTGGGCCAACACTTTTTTTGTGTCAGTGCAAGTAATTAGGTTATTTTTTTGTCTTTTGTTGGCTCATTTTTACTCACAACATGCTAACCAGCAACGTAGGATTCCATTCACTACGCTAAGCTAACTAGCGGCAGTGCTGCTGGTGTTGCACTGGACTAAAACAATGCATGCACAAAAAATGCGTTGGCCCACCTATCTACAGCTAGGGGAGACAGTGATAAGCCAATCTTAAAGTTATGTTTGCAGGGCCAAGTGATTAAATAAAATTATACAAAAACCATCTTTTGGCATATAAGCCAGTAGGGCTTCTTTCACGATGCAAGGGTGCCGATTCGATTTGTATTGCGATTTTCATTTATTGCGATTCGATAGTATTGAGTATTATGATTTTCTTTTCCTTTGTTAACAAAAACTAAAGTTGAATAATACACTTCTAGAGACAACATATCATGAGACATTTCTAAAAACGAATTGTTTTCTAAAAAGAATGTTCATCACATGTCAGTCAGTCTGATATTGATTTCGTTTGTAAAGAAGTACATAACATGTATTTTCTGCGGATTTGATATAGTCGCCGTCAAATGTACCGTATAAACAAAAAATATTTAGGTGATTCATTAATAATAATGAAAAAATTATCGATTCTAGAGAAACGAATGGATTTTAAAAATCGGCGCAAAAAAAAATCAGGACACATTTGATTTTCGATATTATAAGCCAGTTTCTTGTTGTTCAGAATTGCTTGTATCACTGAAACTTCATACAGTACATTTAACAAAAGACATGAACTGAAAGTGGGTAAACCCTTCATTGGTATCTAAAACGAAAAATGGCATTGTTACATTGATTCTTATAAACTCCTCTTTCCTCCAGGTATCAAACCCTACAAGTGTCTTCTTTGCCAGAAGGCGTTCAGCCGCAGGGCCCACATGCTCGAGCATCAGCAGTCTCACACAGATAACTACCGCTTCAGATGCTCCGCCTGCAACAAGGGATTCACCAGACAGAGCTATTACAGAGATCACAAATGTCCCGCGGCAGGGAACGGGACAGGACGTGAAGGAGGGACTGGAGAGGCAGAGGGCGACCAGGTGGCGGGAGTGCCCATGGCAGAGGAGAAGGATGGAGGGGAGGACGGGAGAAGAAGCAGAAGAAGAAGAAGGTTCTTGAGTAAAGAAAAAAGGCCAGGGGGAGATGACGAAGAGAATGATGACAGCTCAAAGGACAGCCAAGAGCAGGTGGAAACACACGGGGAGGAGGAAGAAGAGGAGGAGGGAGAGGAGGAGGAGATGGGAGAAGAGGAGGAGGAGGAGGACGAGGAGGAGGAGGACGAGGAGGAGGAGGAGGGAGATGGGAGGAATGACGAGGGCTGTCAGGCTGCGAGGACTATCAGCACCATTGAAGGGCAGACGGACAGAGAAGAGGACGGGATAGAACATGGTGGCGTAGCACTGGAGCAGATTCAGAGCAACGACCAAAACTGTTTGCAGCAGCCATGTTTGTAGTTTTAAGCATCATCTTTGTAGGAATTTTTGCTGGACATGGACCAAACAAAACTATCCATTATTTTTTTTCCCAAGTCTGGGAAAATGATTTAATTATTTGTTTTAAATTAAAACGTTATTTAAAATCATACACACTGCTTTTACTGTAAAGTAAGAACAGTATGTTACCAAGTAGTATATATTTTGCCAAAATAACCAAGGGACCATTTCTATGTTCTTGTTTACACATTTTGTGCAAGTTAAGCCACAGTGGTTCATTAAAAATGTCATGTCAAAAGCAATGCCAACATTGTCTTTACATTTACTTTTATGTAGCAAAAACTGAATTACTTTAAGTTAACCCATGTCTGGAAGTACATTTGTGTCCATATAAATGTTCGGTAACACTTTACTTGAAGGTATCTACATAAGAGTGACATGACACTGTCATGACACATGAACTCTAACTCTAACCATAACCAAGGGGGTAAGCCAGCCTCAGCAAAGCATGCCTACTCTGGAGCCATTTTGATGCTACCTAGCCCTCACCCGCTGTTAGCATTCCATTGACTGCCATTCATTTTGGCGTCACTTTGACAGCAAATAACTTTGCATCTGAAGCGTTATGGCTCCATAGCAGGTGTTTTTGTAAAAATAGCGTAACGATTGTGTCATTACCACGTGACTTTCTGTCGCATAATAGACAAAGTACCGTACAGTACAGGAGAAGCTCGCAGGCAGTTTCGACTTTTAGTTGAATTACTAATGTTAACTAGCATTTTAATTAGCAATAATTAGCCTGTGTAATTTCCTAACCTATAACTACGTTCTCCGTCTCTGAAAGATTGGGAATGATTGAGATTTCTCTTGGCACAGCTACCAGAAGACTTCCAACTTTTCAGACAGGTTGCTCACGTCACATCTACGTCTTCAAGCTCACTTGGAGGCTGCGCAGTAACGCTCAGCCAGCACCGGAAAAGTGCTTCTAATAGACTTCACTGGTCTCCTGCAAGTCTACGGCGTCGCTTTGTCCATTTCTTTAACGGTCTAGGACCATAACTTGTTATGACAAAATCTGAATGACACTCACTGACTGAAGCGTTATGTCATAAACATTTATGACTTGTTTATGAGAAGTGTCATGTCACTCTTATGTAGATACAGTCAAGTGTAACCAAATGTTACTACATTGAGTAAAATGCCACCCTCTGATACTCTTTTTCTCTGTGTGCCATCGTCCGTCCCTCAAATTTCCTTGTGTACTTCTAGTTCAGTTGGAGATTTATGATTTCTGAGACTACTTAATGTTAGCACAAAGAAAAGGGCTTTCTTCAAATGTAAATATAGTAATGTAGACATCAACAGGTGCAAAGTGGTTTGGGCTGCCAAATTCTACCATCTACCAAGTCCACAGAGGGGCTCTTGCAGACATTAACAGATGTATTCCTGCTACTGGAATAACCCAAATTTAGAAATAATAAACACATGGTAAAATAATCAAATGCTTTCATTCATCAAGGCACAAACACACTTCTTTTAAATTTAATTTATTAAGGTGACAATTTCTATATTACACATCTTTCATGTACATCAGCAATTTAACGGAAAAGAAAATATAGTGTTACCATAAACCTCTTATTAAAACCTTTCTTTTACAAAAGAAAATTAGTTATTGACACCATTTACAACTTGTTTTCATATACAGGAGAGTGAGAGTGGTTTAGTTGTACATGGAGGATTCTGAAGAACAAAAATAAAAAGAAGTGGTGAATTATGATATTCACATATTTGCTTAACTGCTATGTCCCTGGGATTTTAGTATGTGGTTGACCCAGAACAAGATTAAAACACTCTGCATTCGGGATAACAATCTGAGGCAAAGATGTAAATAGGCAACTTAGTCAATCAAGGTTTTCATTATGATACATTCGTAATATTACACTGACTTTGTCTCAGTAGTTGTTATCCCAGCTGAAGTCACAATTAGCCACCGAAACAGGGCATGTGTCACCAGCTCAAGTCTTATAGCTTTTCCAAACTAGTGCATTTTCTTTCAACTTCTCAAACTCCTCTTGGTCTGGTTAATTCTCCACAGCAGGGTCAAGAAGGACTGATCAGCGCCAGAGTCCAGACTATTGATAGGACCATAAAGCCTATGTGGTCAATCATTTCTGCTGGCATCAAGATGCTTAAAAGGTAGTCTCGCATTGCCAGACCTTCCTCCACAGCGGTGCGGAGGAGGGTCTGGCTAGTCCACACAGCATTCCAGGATGGAAGAAAAACGTGCTCTGGTTTATTGGCATTTCCATTTCTTGGGGCTAGCTGGAGGCTAATTGAACATCTTTTAAAACTCTGTTACTGATCAGAGATTGTGTGACATCAACCAAACCAAAAATGTGTTTGCAGTTATAATACAATAACACGCTCAATGTTGGATTCCACGTTGTTAAAGCATCTGGAGGTTTCTTTGTGCACACACATCTGTAATCAATGAACGGTAATCTACCAAAATTGGCTGATCTTGGGATCCATAATCAACATAACCGGAAATCATATCTTTAAAAAATCCTTAACATTTAACACCTATCCAAACACCGTTTCACTGTGTTTCAGATCTTAAATTTGGAAGCAGTTTCTTTGTAAAACAAAATGACGTCAGAGGAATTTTGACCGCTACGAGGTGAAAATACTCCAAAGTAAAATGTTCCTTTAAGTGTAAAAGGGAAGACACAACTTTTAAATACCACACTGCATCTTTTTGAAAGCGATTTTTAAATTCCTAAGAATTTTATTTTTCCCCATTGACTTTGTGGATGGCTGTGGGGCAAGAAGAGTTAAAATAAGGTAATTACCATAACTCACCTTCAAATGCTACATGCGTATTAGGAGCTACAAGCAATTCTTAAAATGTATTTGCAAATTATGCATTCAAAATGTTATTAAAAGATTTTACCTAAACTTAAAAGATTTAGTTTGACTTGCATTTGGTGTTTTTCACTTGTCTTTTTGTCGTTTTTTCAAGTTCTGATACATTAAGTCAAGTACATCTCGAGTACTAAATACATAAATATCTTAAAATACTTCATCCCAAATGGATATCTTCAGATCGCCCAATGAATTCAAATTAAGGAAGGTGTAAAATGTTTCTGAAGCTGATATTAAGATGAATAACTTATGAAATACTCCCAGAATACTCTAATCCAAGATGTCCCATACCCCATCACAGCGTTAAAAACTACAACCCTATAAAACTAGGGTCAGTCTTCCACATTTGCCACCACTATAAATAATGGAGGCTACAACACTTTTCACAATTTTTAAGTGATTCGTAGATCACATACTACAGAACTGGGAACACATAACACTTTCTTTCTTGTGTTTTATATTAGGCATGATGCCCAAATCTCTTTGCAGCACGAAGATTGTCTTGTTAGTTAAGCATTATTTTGGGGAACTCTTTATAAATTCACTATGACGTAGCTATCATTTTATATTGTCACACGTTACTTTAAAAAAAATAAAAAATAGAAGCAAAAAAACAACATCCACTTTAGTCATGAGTAGATATGCAGATGAAAGTGTGAGAGATTTGAGGATGTGATGGGGAATGACAATGTGGATGATGCTAAAAGTGGATGCAACAAACAATCTTAGAGCAACAAAGTTAGCTTTTTGGTGAAACTTAACCCTTAGAAAGAAAGAAAAAAAAAGCACACCCTCTTAATCTTGCCTTAAAATAAACCCTGACATTTACCAGATGCTTTAATGCAGAGCAACTTAATAAGAATAAATCAGCTAGTCAAAGACACTTTGAGGAGACGCTACTGTTAGAACCTGGGACCCTTCTGGTTATGAGATTTCGACTGTAGCCCAAAAAGGCCACCCGGTTGCCTGTCACTGCATGATGATCATGTGCGGGGAGGAAAAACTACTGCAGTCCCATTAAAACGGATGTCAGGGAGGGTGAGTTTTCAGGATCCCATGCATAATTTGCCACACATTCTGAGAGATTCGGAGCACCTTCTGTGTTTTGGTTTCAAAGAATACAAAATTTCCACGTACCAATCAAGCATTGAGAGGCCTGCTGCGAGCATGGCGTAGACGCAAATCCCAGCTCCTTTGCAATAACATGCAGGCAACAGTCTCACACACACACCCATAGAGAACCATACAGGTGTGTGCATGCATGCATGAGCAGAAACACATAAAACACCCGCTTTTTTTCTGAAGGGGCTCCCTGATTTGAACTCTGGTGGTCTATACTCCTTCAGACTCCTGCACCCACTATTCAAACTTCTCCTGGTTTCTCTCACTCCTGCCCGAAGCCTTCTGTCTCCTCAATGGCAAACATCAGCTTCTCCTTCAGTTGCTCGTAGCTCTTGTAGGGTGGCAAGTCCAGTCTGTTGAAGCTGGGAAAGTAAAAAATAAACAAATAAATACTGGATTTTAAACTTAGCATTGGACTCCTTCTCTGGTGTTTATTCAAGGCAAGACCTCTTTTAGAATGAGCTGAATGAGCATCATACAAGACCCATGAAGAACTACATTCTCCTTATACCCATACATCCTTGCTGCTAGGAGGGCTTTTCTTGTGCCTGCATGGGATTATGTCCCCACAACTAACCAAGCAAACAAACCAAACTAGGAAACACTACCGCTTCCTACAATGAACTGCTACAAACAAGGCTTAGTCGGATCAAAGCTTAGTTAAGTAACAATGTCAACTTCAGGCGGTTGATCCACCGAGTCAATCTGCTGTAGTTTGCATGAACTCACCACGTGTGGCTTCTGGGAAGCCAGTTTTCTTTCCCCACCTTCTCCAGGCAGAACTTCTGGGGACCATTGCTTCCTGTAAAGAGAAGCACAGGTCAGTAGGAGCTTGAATGATCATGGTTAATTTAACACACCATCACCAGTATGACAGAAGAAACTGGGACAAACATAATCAGATCCCACAGATACACAGCCTTAAAATCCAAGTTAGAGACGGCTGCTTCCAGCTCAGTCTGCTCCGTTTTTAAAACTGACCATTTTTACTGTCTTAAGTATCAAAACAAATGGTGTCTATTTCACAGTCATGGTAGTAAATAAACAGAAGACAGGCAACTGACGTATGATGTAATTATTACCCATTAGGTCGGCAAAGCCTCCTACAGGCAGGCGACAGGTACCAGTGACAAACTGCAGAAGCCTCATCCTCTTCTCATTGTCCATCTCCTTTATAAACTGCAGGACAGAGTGGCATGCTGTTTAAAACACTGAAATGTCACCAGACAAATTATACAAATATGCATTATACATACACGAATTATGCAAAATATAAACAAAATCATTAAGAAAAGAACTGAGCAGGGAAAATGGGTTAAGGGAATTATTTGCTTTCTTTTCATCTAACTATAAATCGAGGTGTGTGCATGTGTGTGTGTGTGTGTGTGTGCGTGTGTAAAACAAGCAACTTATGTACAGTAGCAAAACTCTTTAGAAGAGACACGTCAGTATTGTCCGGAGAGAGCGAGGTCTTTCTCTGTGTGATCATTTTACAAGTAAACAAAGCCCAACTCACAGCACTGCTGTTGTCATTAACTTATGTGTTTGGTGATTTTGTCAGATAATGTCACAGTTAGGAAATCATGATTTTAGCACAACAACAAAAAAAACATACTGGGAACCAAGCAATCAGCCCTTTCCGAACAATCACGCGCTCCAAATGGGCACTGCACTAGTATACCAATAATAAACAGACATATTAAAAGTATACACAATTGTCTATTTTTTGGGGCATTTAAGACCTAATTTATAGGACAGCCGAAGATATGAAAGGGGAGAGAAAGGAGGAATAATATGCAGCATAGGTCGCAGGGTGAAGTCGAACCTGCGGTTGCTGCGTCGAGGTGTGTACACACACACACACACACACACACACACACACACACACACACACACACACACACACACACACACACACACACACACACACACACACACACACACACACACACACACACACACACACACACACACACACACACACACACACACACACACACACACACACACACACACACACACACACACACACACACTACCAGGTGAGCTACCCAGGCGCCCACAAATGTCTTTTAACACAGTCCAAAACATTTTGCCATAATTTCTTGAATTTGTCAGAGGAACCACAAAGTATGCATCTTAGCTTCTCTATTTGAAGGTGCTGCATTACGCAATTCACACATTTAAATTGGAAAATATTAAGGCTCACAACAGATTAGATTTATTTGGACTTGTATTTATCATATCCTTACTGTACATTACAGTAAAATAAGTTAAATCGGTGACCGCTGCTCATGCACACCGACCTGCCAGAACCAGACGATCTGTTTGCTGCTTCGAGCGTAGTGTCTGTAGATAGTGTTTCTCTGCCAGTCTGCAAGGTCGATCTCCTGCATACCACACAGCATCACCTGGACACAGAGATTATTAACGTTAAAAACTTCACAAATTCATTTTACAGAGCAGTAGGTGCATTCCAGATGTCAAGCTCTTCTGTGCATCCTGTAGCACACTGGGTATCACGTAAATGATGAGTTTCCAGCTCATCCATACCTCAAGCTCTTTAGCATCAAAGTACTGCAGGTACTGCTGAGGGAGGACTTCGTTGAAGCCTTCAAAGAAAGCCTGTGTCTGCTCTTCCACTCCTCTGGACATCCTCCACTCCGCTACTAGTCTAGGGGGCGAGACACAGCAAACACACACACACACACACACACACACACACAAAGATATTACACTCCATCTCATTAAACTCACAACACAGAAACTACATTAAAGCTATAGTGTGTAGTTTCTGTCTCCCCCCCATGAGGAATTCTAAGTAATGACAACACTGTCGTTGCATCCACCTGACGCAAGCCTTCGGTGGTCGCGCCCCACCCCCACCCCCCACGATGTTGCTAGTAGCCAAGGAGAACACGGAAGATTAAGAAAACATGATGGACTCTTCAGAAGAGGTAATGATAGTCAAGATTGTGCATACACCAAACAGTCCAACATAGGAATTCTTGTGCAGGCTCTTTAAGTCAAGTAAACAGAGTTAAGGGCAAAGAAAAGCACACACACACACACTAAAATAGAAAAAGATTATACAAGGTAAATAAAATAAGACAAAAAACAACTTAGATACTATACAAGAGTGTGAAAAATATAATAAACTATGAAAACTGTAACTGGAGTGTGATTACTACTGTAAACCAGGAGCTTGTAGACATACTATACCAAAAAGAAACAGTTGGAATAGAAGTAATAAATATATACAGGTTATAATATTTAAACATTGCCCTAAGGTTAATGTGCAATTAACAATTATGGGGGATCACTGAAGCAGTGATGACTACAACTTTTTGTAAACATAGCCATACTGAGAAATACAAAGAGAGTTTTTGTTGGGCTATTATTATATACCAAATTAAAAAGGCTGAATGAAAATGACAATAATCCACCTGATGTACTCCTCCTTGTTCTCCTCAGTGACTGGGAGGTCTCCTCCATCTGGTTTTAGCTCGTGGGTGGAGATTTCCCCCAGGATCTCTTTGTCAACAGAGAAGTACATCTCTAGCCCACACTCCTCGATGTTGTTATCCCTAAAGAGTAACACATACATTTACAGCACAACTGTTCCAACACTGAACGTCATCCATTCATACATCTAACAGTAAAAAATGGTTTGAAACGACATGGCAGACTCACAGCATGTCGGTCAAAATTAAACAAGTTGCAGAAATGTGAAGAACTGTAGCAGAGGGGGCAACCAAACTGAGGACATCGCTAGTGTTTAGTGGTGCTCTACATACTACTGTAACAGGACCTGCTATAGAAGAGATTGGAACTCAGGTCGTAAATAATACTTTAACAATTTTAACCAATTATGTTGAGTTCAGATTGGACTTACGGACAATGACAGTAAAAAATAATTCGCCCACAAAGCAAAATCTAACAATTTTAGAGCATTTTTTAAGCTCTAATCCTCTAAACGCATTAAAGTGATCTATTATGTGTGCTGTCATCACTGCTGACTCCTCTAACCGAGCCGCTCATTCATTCCAACAGCTGGCTTCATGGAGGCGCTACAGCTACTAGACAGCTTCTTATGGTTTTCCCAGAAAATTGGTTAGCAGAGATGCTAAGCTCTAATAGCACCATCTAATTACATGATTGGTGATATTAGATGGGAAACAAACTCACATTTGACAGAACTACAACATTAAAGAGATTTTAAGTTAATTTTCTGGTATTCTGGTAGTTTCAGATGTATATAACCAGTCCCTGTATTGTGGATGAGCAACATATGGTGGATGCTGGGCTTCCACAGGATGTTTTGGAGGGGCAGACAGAGGCAGAGGGGTAGCTCAGTGCTCTTCTTTAAAATAACTGTAAGCTTTTCTTTAAGTGTCACTGATGCAATTAATTTAGGGCCTACTAACATTAAAAATCAAGGTCAGTCAACGGACTTCAACTCAATGCAGATCATATTGGGTAGAAGTTGTGTCCAGGTGAGGATATCAAACTTCAAAAACGCCTTTCATGATCTGCCCAGAGAATTCACCTGTGTTTTTGTTGCTGCTGTGTACATTCCTCCTGATGCAAATTCAAAAACTGCACTACAGGAATGCACCACTGTTTTTGTTAAAAGGGACTACAAATGCACTTCATTGTGCAACCCTGCGTTATAAAATGACAATAAATGAACTTAGATAAAAAAAAAAAACTTCTATATAATAAAGTCTCACTTTGTCAGACCCTCCTTCAAAGCGCACTGGAGGAGAGTCTGGCTACTCAACACAGCATTCGGGGATGGGAGGTAAACGTGCTCTGGTTTATTGAAATTTCTTTCAACCAATTACAATCGTCTTTGGAGATGCTAAGCACCGGAGAAAAGAAGCGGTGCCGCAGCAAAATAGGCTCAGAAGGAACTTGTTTTGGTGGAACGTGTACGTTCAAAGGTTGTTTTACTCGTGCAACAGAAACCTCAGATTGGACAGTTAGTCTAGCTAGCTGTCTGGATTTCCTCTGCAGAGATCTGAGGAGCAGTTAACCATAGTCCTCATAAATACACCAGAGTTTGAAATGCCAACACAAAGGAATCCCAAGGAAACGGATATCCGGCCTAACTTGCTCTTAAAGTAGACTACCACCTCTCTCAAACTGCTGTCCACATGGCTCTGTGTACTCACTTGATCCACATGAGGGAGTTGTAGAACTCCTCGTCTATTGACTCCAGATCTTTGAGGGCCAATGCCTTGTTTAGGATGCGCTTGTAAAATGGCAGTGAGAAACCAGTGTCGATGAACTTGCCATGGAAAAGAGCCTGAGGGACAGAAACAAACGCCGCTTACTTGTTGTACTTGGTACAGTACAAAACCCTAAAACTACTCTTACAATTATCTTTCTGACCATACTAATTGACATAAACAAACGACTAACCATGGCAATGAAGCGTCCTATGAACTTAAAATACTTGAGGTGGTCCGGGTTGATGTAAGAGGCAGGGTTGATCTGCAGACAGTAGTTATCTTTACCGGCATATTCAAACAAGCAGTACATGGGGTTCAGAACTTCATGGGACAACAGGAAGAACCACTCCCTGTAAAAGAGGAAACCACAGAAATGAGACGAATGAATGAGAGCATGTGTGTGTGTGTGTGAGACAAAGATGAAAGCGCCACATAGCTAACCAGCTATCATCTTGCTACATACATACATATTAAAAAGTAGGGACCACTTCATTTAGTGTAGATATACATAAACCGTGTGAACTTTTACAAGAAATACTGCAAATGGATCAGGTAAACTGCCAATATCAACAGACATCAGGAACATATACAACAAAAGTCCCTTAATGAGCCAAAAGTAGCAACACATTTCAGAAAAAAAACATGTTACAAAATCTAAGAAAAATCATCCATATCTAATGGAGACTTCTGTTGTAGAGGTTGTGGTAAAGACAAACATTGCCTAAGAAATTTGTAGCAAAAAACTCAAAATCACTGGTTACAAAACAAGTTACAAAGTACCCAAATAATGAATGAGGAGGACCACAGCAAATACAATAAACATGCAATTTATGAAACACCATAACACTTTTTTTATATTTACTACGTGCGCGTACACATTTACAACCATGTATGGTGAGCCACTTTAACTACCTTGCCACGCCTCCGTAGTCAAGGCCTTCTTCTCCTGGGAAGATTATCCATAGTCTCCTCCGCAGATCCTGAGCATTGAAGCTCATTATCTAAAATGGAGACAATGATTTGATGAATTGGTGGTGCGGTCACTGTAATACACAACAGTAAAACGGGTTTTATGCGGTCAGCGCGGTCGGAGCGGTGCGAAAGGTGCGCGACTGCGCGTGGTTGCCGCGAATTGTCTGTTTAGAGCAGAGGTCAGAGCGGCTCCAAGAACGGAGTTCCTCTCTTTAGCCAATCATCGCAACGCAGAGTCCGTGTTGTTACAAAGTCTTGGAGGTGCACGGCACGGACCCTCGGCGCACAGCCGTCCAGGCTGATTGGGAATCATGATTTTCATTCAACGTTTGTGCCAAAGCAACTGGAAAAAAACTGTAAG
Organism: Perca flavescens; assembly: GCF_004354835.1. Classification (NCBI taxonomy): domain Eukaryota; kingdom Metazoa; phylum Chordata; class Actinopteri; order Perciformes; family Percidae; genus Perca; species Perca flavescens. Next base: position 28,872,948 of record NC_041337.1, read on the forward strand.
GTGTAAGAGAATTAATTACTGTGATTTAAAAAACAAATTATTATTAAAAAAAATAAATATATATATATATATATATTAATTCACTCCCTGCACTTATCCTGTGTCATTGTGACATTGATAGATGACAGAATAGTCTTCTATTAGTTATGTTCAAGTTCAGAAAAACTGACTTTGAAAATATTTTACAACTGCACCCCCATCCCTGTGGCTTTAAAAATGTACCATTCTAAAATGCAGTGTTATTAACAGAGGTTAAAACATTGACATAATTAAATGTTTTTGGGAGGTAATTACACAGATTATAAATTCCACTATGAAAGTATAACGACAAAGTCAACCCCACTTCAGCTAGAGGTAGAGTAGGCACATCTTCTAAATACCAGACAAGGCAATGATCGGAGTGGTAAAGCAAATTTTCCCAGAGTTCAGGGAGCTCTGTGTGACTGCGCGGGCCACTTTACCTGCTGAAAGGAGTCCTCAAACAGGGTTTTTCTGGTTACGGTGATCTTGATGTGTTGAGGCAATGACAGTTGCTGGAGAAAAGGGGAAATGTCAGAAACATTTAGTGGTCAAATGTGCTTTCAGCTGTGACACGAAAACACATAGTGTTATCGCGCAGGCACCATGATCGGACTGGATTTGTGTGCCACAACTCTTACCTGGCACCAGAATCTGAAGTACTGTACTTTGGCTTTAAAGTCTCGAACGTAGGTGATCTGAGGTCCGTTTTCACTACGAAGGGAAAGAAGCACACACTTTTAGTGTGTGTCACACACACACACACACACACACACACACACACACACACACACACACACACACACACACACACACACACACACACACACACACACACACACACACACACACACACACACACACACACACACACACACACACACACACACACACACCTAAGGGTGTTACACCTGTGGGAATGACGAAGGAAAGTACAAGAGACTAGGTGGCCCATTAGTCATATTAGGATACTGCGTCACAAGTTCTAAACATAGAGAGGGATTTCAGAGACAGTGACTCATTCTGCGTAAATAGAACTACCTGGGAGAATAGAGCTAGCTGGTGCTGTATGTTCAATATGGTTAGTGTCAAATAGAAGCTAACACAAGCAAAACACTTTGGGTTGATTAAAAGAATCTGAAAGAGAATTACTTCCCTATTTTGCATCAAGTACACATTTTGTCTCCAGCTTTCAGTTCATTTTTAAAAGTTCATTCATAACATAATGGCTCAAGCACTCTGTGGTTTTCTCTGGTTGGAAACACACATCACTCATGCATCTCTGGCATGCAGAAGGGTTGGAAAGGCTAAAGCCAGAATGTGACACTGCCCCGACAAGATGTTTTCAAGTTCTAATAGTTACATAGTAAGGAGCTAGTAGTATACGGGTTTTGCGATTTTTTTTCTTTCACCTAAAAAGAAAACTCCAGTAATAATCCATTACATTTATTCAATCATCCCAGTTATTTAGTGACGTTAGAGTTTAACTTTTTGTTTATGTACCCACTTCCTCTAAATCTGTCCTTTCAAACCTGTCAGTGATTTCCTAATTTCACAGAATGTCTTTGGAAAGCAGGAAACGTGTTTTTAAAAGCTTACTTTCTTGCTTGTGTTTGATTATTCCAAAACCAGTGGTTGGAAGCTGTGCTAGAATGTGGTTCATTTGTTTTCTAATAGATGCTGGTACAAAGTAATACTGCTGTGTGACTCTCAAGTCTCAACATTTTAAGGGAGGTAGAAAACTAAACTGTGTACAAGGACATACAGTGAGGATTTGCCAGTGCGAGGGTCGATGTAGGTGGTTGTTCTCCTGTTGTGGTCTACGAAGTAGGGAATGCCATCTACAGTGAACCTCATCTCCCAGCCCTCTGGAAGTGGCTTCTCATTCAGCACACTAAAAAAATAGATAAGATTAGCATTTAGTGTTTCAGGAGAACCTAAAATCATACAAGCAAACAAATGCCATAACTGCCATATGGAAGTGTAGTGCTAAATGCACTACGCTACCATTTTCATCTGATATGCAGGTTAGCTGAAAAGTGGAAGTGGAACATGCAAACTAACCCCTGTGTTCGTGGGTCCTCCCACTGTGTTGTCCGCGTAGAATGATGTACAAAATAAACTCTGCCATTTGTGTCTGTTCTCTTCTCTGAAAAGACCGTAACAAAACAGAACAAAAAAACAGAACAATTAGTCCATTATTCAAAAAGTGTCAATTTAGGGTGCGCACCAAGGCATTTAACTTAATTTTTTAGACATTGGAGGGATTCTATAATTTCCCCCATGCCCCCTGTAGTAGCCTTAATTTATGTACTTGAGCCTCTATACAAAATCATCCCCATTGTGTATTGAGATGCAATAGTTCCTGTTGTACGTTTGTTATATTTTACCATTTGAAGTGAGACGGGACACCAACTACTTTATTTGTAAAACAAGGTACATTCTCCTGCGTTGCGTGTTGTTATGAACATTCAAATAAATAGTCAAATCAAAGATAAGGACTCATACATACACCTACAGTTTAACAGAATGATATTCAACGATTCAAATGAGTACCATGGCAAACATCTGGAGGTATCATCGTGTATTAACAGGGCTCTAAGAGAAGGAGCCAAGTCAAGTCAAGGTCCAGTTCAGGACAATTCAATTGTGTAATAGTCAGATTAGTCCACAGATCAAGCAATAAATGCAGTAAATCTTCAGAATTGTTGGTTGAGAAAAGCGACAAACAGTTGTTTTTGGTGAACAGGAAGAACTGCAACACATAACTTTCCTGTTGAGAACACAGACATGCAATTTCACAGTATTCAAGTATTATATTTAATCTTCTTGTATATGGCATTTACGTGAAAATGTGTAGGATCCCGGGTTTGTTTTCACAATTGCAGAATTTTAATGAAGTGGGCCACCTTGTCTTAAAAGGAATTTAGCTGCAATTCTGAGTTACACGGGTGCTGGAACTCATTGTTGAAAGCTACTTATCTTAAACAAACAACAAACTCCTTGATTACGTTCTTAAAGGAAAAGTAATATGGTGTAATTTGACACGTTAGTACACTGGAATACAATCTCAGTGAAGTCTCAGCAATGAAATAAATGGTGAGTGTTTACTGTAGGTTAAATGATGCCTGTGTCTTACCCCATCCATGTGGCAGAGGCCCGAGAGGATCAAAATCCTTATTCTGAGTGGCTGAGCCCTGGTCTTGTAGCTGCACAGCAGAGAATCAGAATCATTCATATGAATACAAGAAGTACTTAAAAAGGACAACTATAATGTTTTGGGAGTTGATGCACAAACAAATAAAATGGAGTTACTTTGGTTAACATCTTTAAGCTAGTTGTTTGACAATCAGTAGGGTTTGTCATTAACCGTAATGTCACACACAAACATAAACACGTTACTGCAGACTACGTAAATATATACATATATGGGTAGAATGACATGGGGGTGTGGTGGAACGACGTGGGGTGGCGTATGGGGGAGGGGCACAGATGGGTGTGTCTTGTATGTTTATGTGATTCATGTATTTTAATGTGGCAATGTTTAATGTTTGTTTTTATGACTGTTTAAAAGCCCTTCTGGGGACGGGAATTGGAAATTAGCAATAGCTATAAATTCTGTGATACTGTACATTGGAGATGTGTAGCACAAGTCGTAGCATCTGTCCCTATTCAAATAAACATGAAATTAAAAAAATAAAAATAATAATTTTACCTTAACTATAACCTTGTTCTGCCTATTGACAGTAACTGGGTTATTATTATTAAATATTATTAAAGTATCAGCCCAAGGTGAACATAGCCTGCAAAGCTCATTCTCAGCTAAAACCTTTTAAAACACTTTATCTCATGAAGTGATGGAACGGACGCACTACTGTTTAATCATAGGACATCCTGAATGCTGTGTCGCCATATTCCGGTTTATTAAACGGCCACATAAACACACAGTATCTCATAACAAAGAGGAAGTCTCACCCCAAATATGAACCTCTGGTTGAACTGCTGCATGGCACCCTGTAGCTGGCTGCGCTGGTGCTGCCACTGCTCGTAGTTACGCACCGTCTCCATTGTGGGACGCTGCCAGGTGGTGGTTCGCGTCATGTGATCGACAAAGTAGACCCGCCCCATCTGGTCGACACGACGTTCCCAGCTAAAAAAAAAACGACAAGAGGAGAGGAAACGGCGGGAGAAAGGAAAGAGTGAGTAAGGGTAGACTGGCTAAAAACAATCTCAAAACCATTATGGAATATTTAAACTAATTATTCCAGCAGTGATTTTAAATATAAATTGTTACTGGAGTTTAAGAATCTAAATTTTGTGTACAACTTGTACAATACATACAGTACAACTAATATATTTGATAATCAGTCATGTCAAGAAAGACAACATGTTAAAGAATAGTAGGGTTAAAATACCTACTGGTTCAAATGGGGGAGAATAAAACAAAGTAAATGATCAACGTGTTAGATGAACAGGGCACATGATCAAGCCGTATGCTGCTCTCAGCAAATTACACAAGACAGTCCAGCCACAGAGAGAAAAATCCAGAGGCCCTAGTGATGGGACTGTTGCAGCATTTTAATATCCGCAGGGTTTGTCCTAACAGTACAAACTGCCTGTAAAATTATATTTTTAAAGCAGTTAAAAAAAAGGTACCCTGTGGCGTTTTCTTGTATACAAACCATTTATCTTTGCATTTAATGTTTCTTGGCATGTTACAGCCACCAACTGCAGCATGAACCCGTCACCCTCGTGACATGTGCATCCTTGTGCTCGGGCAAGTAGAGCAGAAGATGCAAACAAGACTCCACAGGTAGTTACTGATCAAATGCAACGCTGTCTTTCTGCCAGCATCTTCGCCAATTCATTCGGATGATGAGGTGTGGCGAGCAAAACTGCTAGATAGAGGATTTGCGTGAGGAAAAATATCCAAGTTGGTGGATACAGGAACACTGGACAGCAGTTACTGTAATTCATAAATACATGTAATTGGATGGAGATAGCCTAAAAATAAATTATATCCTATAAATAGAATCCAAAAAACTTCAAACCAGAGATCTTCAACAGCAGGTCCTCATCCATTGATATGAAGCCTACATATTACTATTAGCTAAAGATAAAAACGGCCTATTCATGGAAAAAAAATAACATGTAATTGACACAACACTGAGGATAGGCTAAGGTAGCCACCCATACAGTTAAGCTTAAGGATTCACTGTGCCTTCCACATGTGCGTATGTTTAACATTAAAACCTGATTTATAAATAATATACATCATAAATATACAATATATGTAGTAGGGGGTCCCCTCTCTCTCTTACAGCTAAAGGGGTTCAAGGCCTAAATAAGGTTGAAGAGCCCTGCTTTAAACTAAAGTACTACTGTGTTAGTGTCTTATGAAAAAAAAGATCAAAAGGGAAGCACTTTTTACCCCGGGGGCAGTGGTTCAGGGCGTTCCCACGTTGTTCTCTTTTCCACGTGATCGACAAAATACAACCTGCCGTTCTGATCCACCCTCTGCTCCCACCTAGATAAAACAACGGCAATAAAAATTGAGGGCATTAGGTAATGGTGCTCGGCCCCAGCCATTTAGATGATGTATGGATTTAAAAACAGCTGTCACAACATGAGTCATGCCACTACAAGAGCTATTGAATAGCCAGGGAAGGTCATGATGTTGTCATACTGACGTCCCTAAAACAGCTCAAAAGGGGTATTTAAGGATAATAGCCTTAATGAAAGCAAAGAGAGAAACAACAAGAAAAGACAGTGATGGGAAAGGAGTGAATTAGTCACAGCCGCAGTAATGTTCAATGTTCAGACACATCGGTGTTGTTTTCTACAGACAAAAAAGGTAACATACCGCCTTTATCTATTAATAATAATGCTCCTAATGTGCACGCACTTCCATTTATCCATACATGGTTTCTATTTTTCTATATTTTTTGCTCAAAGATGACTCAGTTCTTTGCAACACACTAATCCTCCTGAGAGATTAATACATTTTTTTCTCTTCTTGAACTTTCTATTGATGAAGTTTGTGTTTTTGGAGCTTGCACTCCTGTCTTTCTCCTGCGTTTCTTTGTCTCTACAAGGTAGCAAAACATATAATCAATTGTTTGGCTTGGGCACTGTAATACTACTATTGCTCAGTGGGACATTGGGAGATCAGATAATACTGGTCATTTATTCATGTTAATGACACAATAATCTTGCATACGGGACATTTGTGTCAAACGTTTTGAGTATTCTTTATCTAAAACAATCCCCTCAGTTCTTCTGCAAATAATGCAAAAAGAGAGCTAACCCAGGGGGCAATGGCACAGCGTTGACAGCGGGGACTCTTGGGATGACAGCAGGGGTGATGCTGCTGGCCGGCGGTCTGGTTGCAGCAGCTCCAGAGCTGGAGGGCGGTGTGGAGTTTGTGTCTGAGCCTGTCGACGGACTTGATTCTGGGGCTGGTGAGGGTCCTGAGGCCGGTGTACGCACTGGTGTATCAGTACCAGACTGACCATCGCTGCCATCAGCTGGCGCAGAGCCATTAGTGGACGGTGCTGAGAAAATAAGACATCACAGATTTAAAATCGTAGATCTTCAGCAATTACAGAAAAACAAACAGTTGGAGTTGAGTGGCTGATGGTGAGGTTTAGAAGTCAGAGAGACTAACGTTGTTTATTAACATCAGCAACAAATCGCCTGCAGAGCATTTTAACAGCTACTCATAATAAAAACAACTGGAGACTGTGTACAAGCTGATATATGGGTTTGATAACATTTTCATAAAATCGGACATTACAGGTTGCAAGTGTTTCTGTGACTTCCTGTTCAGACTGAAGGCTGATGGAAAACGGCTGGAAACTGTCCGACTTGGCCGCGCCTTTTTGTCACCGCCCCCAGCTAACATCGCCTGCTCTCGTCCGCTTTACAGGTGAGGCGCAGTTCATGTCAAAGGAGCCTAGTCTCTAGAACAGATCTAAAAGGGACCTTCCTGCAGTAAAGTTCTGACCTGGTGAAGAGGTGGGTCTGCGTGGGGTTGGAGGAGGAGGTCTGGAGGGCCTGGGTGGTCGGAGAGGCCTCGAGCCCCCTGATGACACTGAAGGAGACCCTGTGCTGTTGGCTGACCTCCGGCCACCGGGAGAAGACCTGTGCTCTACAGCGTCCACAGCTGGGGAGCTGTCCCGACTCCGCCTGTGAGGAGGAAGGGTCGACAGAGATAAAGCACAACAAAAATCTGAAACTAGAAACGGGACACTCGTGAAAAACCAAAAAAAAAGAGGAAAACTAATCTACTGTACCTTATGACATGATCCCCATTGGGTTGCGATGACTCCCCATTTGATGTACCTAAAGTAAAAACACACAACATAAATGAAGCAGAAATAGGAGTTCCTGTTTACACACATAACAAAACCTTTTTCTTGATTATTCCCCATCCTTGAACTTCAAGCAACTAAGACATGACGCAGACCGAAATGTGCTCATTTCATGTTTTTCGAGGACTTTTCAACTAGACAAGTGCACAGGGAATAACTTGGAATTTCTTACAGTTGAAATGACAAATAAACCACAACTTGAAAATACTCAAAAACTCAGTAAAGCTTGTGGCTCTTCTGAGACTCACTGTGATGGTCGGCCTCGGCCGCGGCGAACATCTCGGCGTCGACAGTCATGCCGTCCAGGCAGACCGACAGGTCCCCAACCACATCTGACAGGTCTCGGTCTGCACACAGCTGTAAGGTCTGCACCACCTCAGAGACTACATTGAGACGACAAAAATATAAGATGGTCCGAGTAAGTCCAGGACAACTGAAATCGACGTCTGCCAATAATGACGCAGGCATAGCGGGAGCCAATCAGTGACAAGATGCATTTAAACTTCAACAAAGTCAAACCAGCAAAATACAGTTGCAGTTCAAAACTAGTTGTTTCCTTTAGGAAACCAAATGGAGCCTCCTCCAAGGCTGTGCCCTATCTCGCAATGTTAACAAATGAAAAACACTGTGTGTATCTGCCCCGTGATTCCGATCTGCTCCAAATGTAAAGGCTTCTTCCTTGGCCAATGCTGCACCCTTCCACCAAGTTTCTTTAATTTGGGCTAGCAGTTTTTACATACTTCTGCTGACAGACAGACAAACCAGTTGGCTTTATTGCCAACTGTAGATTACCGAGTTAGTTGGGAGGTCATATAGTCGCCATGAATGTTTTGAAAATCATTCATTTACAATAAAAGAGTACGTTACAGATGCATTGTTGCATTTCAAGTGTTGCATACGGTAACTTAGAGCTAAACTGGGCATCACTGACAAGGGAAAAATAAACTGTAGGCAAACACAAACAGACTAAAAAGGAATAAAACGAATGAATGAAAAGGGGGGGGGGACGTAATTTCATGTCAGCTACTGACGTACAACCACAACGCACAATCTAAAGTTTTTTTTATGATTGAAATACATACCCAAGGGCCAATTCAGGGACGTTTTTGAATCACTTACAATCCCGTAACTGTCTCCCATCTGTTGAAAGCCCGACCAAGTGTGACTTGGATTTTGCCTGTTGTCTTTCACTTTCCCTTTTAGCTTGTAGTTGTTCTTTGTTTAATTTCCTTCTTTTCTGTGATGGCCCTGCCCCAGTATCAGCCATAACTACAGCCGATAACTTCTAAAATAAAATTAAAATACAATTACTACTTTTACATACTCACTAACACAGGCTTCTCTATCTGAGACCCATCAGAATGTGTGCTCTCTAGCGCTGTCTACCTGATGTAAATCATTTTGTGACTATCTTCTAACCATATACATACTGGGAACTATATTCTCAGAAGGCGAAGCACCAGAAAAGCACAGTTGTTACTCTCTGCTCCTAACCACAGGGATTCCCATGTGCTGTGAGCAAATCACTCTGCCCAAGTAGCAGAAGTTGCAGTGCTTCGCCTTTCTGAGAATATAGTTCCCAGTATGTATACGGTTAGAAGATAGCTGTGTCTCATATGACCTTGTTATTTGTACACGCTGTGACTATACAAATCACAACATGTAAATAGGAACATGTTGGCGTTATTTTGTCAGTAATTGGGAGCAGTAGGCTAGTTGGAGCTGGCTACCTCCAGGATCTGTGCTAAACTAGGCTAGCGGTGGGTGCGCCAGACTGCGTTACGATACGCACGGAGATAAGAAGGGTATGTATGGACTTATCTATCTCTGGGGGATACGGGGAATAAGCTAAAGTCCCAATAAGTCGGCGTGTTCCTTTAAGAATCACAGAAAATAAAAAATGAATTGTATATTTTCCGTGTCACCACTGTACAACAATACCAGTAGTATTTTACTTGGCTCAGTGTTGAGACCACAACATTGTAAGATCTGCGGTTTCTGTTCAGGCTGAATGTTGTTCTTGCTGAGATAATCAAGGGCTCATTTGTAACAGAAACATTTCAGATCTAAAAGTAATTCAAGATTACAGTTATGGCAATCAGTGTGTATTTTCCTGCTGTGACATGGAACATCAATCAGCTGTTTGACAAGTGATTTGTACTCCGAGTCCTCGGTCATTAGCACTGCAGAACAAGGTCCATGCATAAATAATGATCAGGCAGAGGACTGAATGGAGTCTTTATGAGAAACACACCAAAGACAAACAGCCCAAAAATCTCAAAAGGGCAAAAAGGGGATGACAAAAAACAGCAGCCTCTTTCAGGAATGTTAAGTGGAGTGCCTTATTGATTAATTTAATAATAAACCACATCTGTAAATTATTTGAAATAATTTTTTTTAGGTTTGCAGGTTTGAAATACTGTATTTTAGGTTTGCCCGATTTTCAAAAGAGGCCTTGACAGCCCCAAACAGTTTTATTATAATAAATCTTTTTCATCTGGCAGTTGCAACGGCAGTTTGAAATAAATGAAAAAAAGAAGTGGGTAGCTGGTTGTAATAGTGAACAGAAAAAAAGCTTTCAAGGAGGAAAACCAAGGAAACCCCCTTACACTATGAGAGAAACCAAAACAAAATAACGATCATATTGGACAAAGATTTTCCACAAACGTTGTTTGAATTAGTCTCACATGGTACTCCAGCTACTAGAGTACTAATCTACCTAGACCATTTCATGACACATAATGTCTTTGTACACACTGCAGGCCTCTGAGATCAAACAGAGGTTGGCCTTGTACCATTAATCTTAGATTAGTTTGAAGTGGAGAAGAGTCAGCATGGATTCGGTTAGTCTTAACAACTAACCAAATAATTCTGAAATAGTTTTTGAATGAATTTCATCTGGGACCAATGTATGCCTTATTACACATCTCTAAACATACAGTAACACAGAGTGTGTATGTTAATGACATGCGAGTGTTTTCCAGCACACGCACACGCACACACACACAAAAGGAAAACAGTGAAGACAATAGTACGGAGTGGGCCAGAAAGGTAAAAAATAGAACATACGTGTGTCACACACTCACTTGTCATGTCGTTAGACTTGAGCGTGTCACTGACGTCCAGCGTGGCCATGCCTAGCAACACGTCTGACTTCAGGGTCTGGTGGCTCCAGACGCGAAACACCAGTTTGCTGAATGGAGTCACAATCCTGTTGATACAAACAATTCAGTTGATACGTGCAACGCACTGATACTTTTGAAAGACAGATGTCCACTAAGGATCTGAGAACAGAAAGCCCTCCACGGTCTTACTATCAGAACCACAGTTTCAAGCTCAGTGGGCTTTCAGGGAGCGCAATGTCCTCTTTTTCAGCAGGAAACTTTTTATCTGGAGTTCTCTTCATAACAATTTACAAAATGTAAACAAAAAAAGGTATTAGCTCAATATCACGACTCCCACCACCATCCAAATGTATAAGCATTTTTGTTTAAATAATATTGTGAAACAAAGCGGTACTACTGATAGCAACAAGGATAAACAATGAACTTCATCATTTTAGTGGGTGACACACCACAGGTTCTTTTTGCAGGCGAAAAAGTGAATGCAGCTGGTAGTTTGTAACCCATCAGCCACTGTGGCTTTGTCCTGTCGTGAAAGCAACCTGCAGACAATAAAGTTTAGAAGCTATTCAGGGACAACAAGTGTCTTTAAACATCACTATGGCCGTTGTTTAGCTAACACCCAGGAAAAAAAAAATAACATTTTTGAACACATGGGCTCAGGTCCGATTATATCCCATAGTAAACATTCGTTACGTAATAACTAGGCCCCCATGGGTTCAAGAGAAACTGTAGGAGAACTCTGTATTAAGAAGGTCACTCTGCACAGCACACAATCCTGTATATGCTACAGTGAAGAGGACGTCTGATGTGTTAATATGTCGGACTACAGGACTGTGCCAGTAAACTGAATGTACAGTATACATTTAGAAACAGGATTCCTGTAAATGAACCGGACATACTCTCTCACCGCTGTGTGTCGTTTTCCTTTTACGTGCCAATCACTTGGAGATAGCACACCCACACACACCCCCACACACACTCTCTCTCTCTCTCTCTCTCTCTCTCTCTCTCTCTCTCTCTCTCTCTCTCTCTCTCTCTCTCTCTCTCTCTCTCTCTCTCTCTCTCTCTCTCTCTCTCTCTCTCTCTCTCTCTCTCTCTCTCTCTCTCTCTCTCTCTCTCTCCTGGTGACTCATTTAAGCTGCAGGCAAAACATCTGGCTCATGATCGTTACACCAGCAATTTTATACAATTATAAGGAAGTCTATTTTGTATGCTTTGGAGAAACCTCTCAAGGTCTGCACAGTTTTCTTAGGAAATGAGGATGTGCAATGCCACATACTGCAGTCAGCAGTCATTTTTCAAGATGGGTTTCTTCCCTGAAGCCAAACCCCAGCTAACTACACTGGTTTCCTTAAGCCCTTAAATCAAACTCTGTGGAATATTAGCAATCTCATGAACAGACACCAGGGTTTATTAGGCCAATACCATCAACAGAATTGTTGAAGTGTTTGTACATTTCGGCTGAACTGTACCTCACCCAGCTGCATGGATGTTGATTGGTACAGTAGGTTTCCTTTACAAGCTTCTCAACAAATTTGAAGTACTACAACATTCTGCTATTGATAATACTGTAACTACTTGTCCTCAAAAACCTCCAATATTTCTTATACTGTATCAATAATGGATAGTCACCAAAGGATAGTAGTTATTAACAAAAACAACACAAAAAGTGCTAAGTGCTGCTTGTTCTTGTCAAACACTTAACTTCAGTGTGTGCTCACATAAAAACTGTGCTGGAGACAAACCTGAAAAAAAATATGCTTTTGTAAATAATAGGGTTGTTTTTGAGCAGCCTGAAATAGCAGACTGGTAATATTTAACACATGGAGGGTGAATAATAATAAGGGTAAGATGTCTACCAAAAGATAAATAAATTGCCTCCAGGATTTTTTCTGTGAACAATCAAACATTCACTCTGTGTCCTATGTGTTAAATTCCAGCACAGCAACAGACCGAACATTTGCATTTTAAATACTATTTGAACACAGGTCTGGCTGGAGTAAAGACTCTCTTACGAGTAGGGTTGGGTATCGTTTGGATTTTTACGATTCCGATGCCGAACCGGTACTTTTAAAACGATTCCGATTCCTAACGGATTCCTAAACAGATTCTTGAAAAACTTCTTTTTAGTTTTTTTAAATTGAAAATTATTTAAATTGAACAATATATTAACGTTTTAAAGTACTTAAATATATAATAAGTAAACCTAAGTCACCTAACACATAACTACAATAATTTAACAAATAACAGTTACACTATTAACAAGTAACAACAAAATAAATGTTGTTGAGTTGGTGAGTCTTTTGCAGAAAAATGACCATATTTGTCTTCTCTGGCAAGATAGGACACCTCTCCTGACTTATGGCAGGTCCTGCACAGTAGAAAACTCTCTCAGACGGTGTCCTAGAGGCCTGTACACACAGGTATGAGTTTGAAAGGGAAGACAATTTTGGGAGGCTGTCCCGCCTCCCTCACCAACAGGCTACAGAGTCTTGTCAATTGACTAGCAGAGCGAGTGTAATATGTTTACTAGCGATCACGTGCAGTAAATGGTCAGTTTTGGTGCGCCCAGAGAGAAAATATGCCATTTTAAAAGTAGCCTCCATTTACGGTAGCTAGCTAACGGTAGACTACAGAGAAAGTGGGATATTTTACGTCTGTTTTGAAGCGTGTACAAAAAGCCGTCTATCAGCAGTGATTGTAGAGCGCAGGTCGGAGAATAGCGCTTCACGCTGCAAGCGGGAACGTGCGCCACTCGGCAGAAAAGGAAGAAAGAAAAGAAAAAGAGTCTGCCGCTGTCCGGAGCAACAGAGGGAAAATATTTCAGTCGGAACCGAAATTTGTTCTAATCTGGTCCCAATACGACCGTTTGCGTAGGAACCGGTTCCATAGTGGAACCGGGTTTCGGTACCCAACCCTACTTACGAGTAGCAACAGAACAATAACGTTCTGATCATCAGAAATATGTGATCACATGTCATATGGGGTTGGTAATCCCGGCAAGACTTTGACTCACACAGTGAGCGGCTGCTTCCATTTGGGGCTGTGGGTGTTGTTGCATTTCTCTGTTTTCTTGGACTGGCCGTCGACTGTCACTTCCACATAAGGACTGGGACCAAACCAGTTTTTCTTGTTCTCTTTTAGTTTTGCTGATAGCACTGAAACAGGGAGACAGGGAGAAGGAACCATGCAGTGGGCAGACAGTCAGACAGCAGTGATGGTGCAGAAAGAAAGAGAAAAAGGGAAAACAATAATTCAGGAACAGTGCACACTTTTAAATAAAAAAGCAGAACGGGGGCTCAACACTGCAATGAAAACTGGATTTAACCAGTGCAACATGGTTTAGCTGGTGAGGCAGCGTCAGTGACTATATCAAGAGGTCACTCAGGCAATGCAGTGATGGACAAACACCACCACACAATTTAAAACACACAAGGCAGAAAGGCAAAGTTTAGGTTCTCACAATAGGCCGTAGTCACGGCAGACATTTTGACTTGTCATAGTAGGAATAGCACAGGTGTTACTGATAACGTTAACGATGGCTCAGTCATATTTAGGGGTCCCAGTAAGCCATGACAGTGTGAAAGTGAGCCAGCATGCACAATAGCAGGACCCTGGAATTGAAGCAGCTAAATAGAATTCAGCCATCCTCAATTGTTTTATAAACACGTGTGCTTTTCCTTGAAGAATACGTCTGAGAAATTTGAAAACATGTTTTTGACCTGGACCTCTGTTCCTTTTGACGAAGACTTACCAATGATTTGTAGCTGTGCCTTCATAGGTAACCCGTTGGAAGTGCTCGACTTGGTGACTCCACTTGCCATGTCATAGGGCTGGGGTGAAGGCCTGCAGCATAGACAGCATATCATTATGGTGGTGACAAATCACTTCCACACGGCTGCAAATTTGCAGCGTACAGATGAGATCATTTAGATCAAATATATTAAGAAGAAAATGTGAAACACTTACTAGGGCTGCACAATATAAATATATATATATATACACATACATACACACACATACATATACATATATATATATATATATAGATTTATAGATTTATATATGTAGATTTTTTGTGTTAATGAAAAAAATGTTTAGTTACTAAAAATGTAATTTTTCTTTTTTTGTTTTTCTTTTTAGTGGTGCCATTTATATTCAATTTAATTTTATATTTGTTCCATAAAAGAATGTTGGGAATTATTTCCTCTGTTTTGTTTTAAATTCAATGAGCAAATATAAGATATTAGTATCAAGTATGATTTAACATTCAGACCCATCATACTGACTGCATAACAATCAGTCAGTCACCATTAGAGACTGACCATGTAGACTTTCAGACAAGAGGCATACAGCAAATTACTGTTGCCAATAAGAATAACACACAATTATGGTCTTCTTGAGACCTCTAAATTACCTCATGTGCACATCCCACATGTGCACTTGTTTTTGCCTGTATTCATGTCATTTTCATCAGTTTTCTGCTTGAACCATGAATAGGGCTGCACAATTAATCGCAATTTTATCAAAATCGCAATATGGACTTGTGCAATATCAAAATCGCAGATAGGCGCAATATTTGTTAAAAGGCAAAATATGTGTCAAACTATTCTGAATGAAGTATTGTGGTGCAGAGACATCCCGGCCTACAAATCGTATCCTACAGACTAAAGAAAACATCTTTGTTTGATACAGATCATGTTGCTGAAATGTGCTATACAAATAAAGCTGCCTTGCCTTGCCATATCAGTCAAAATAATCGCAATAAAATATTTTCCTCATATCGTGCAGCCCTAACCATGAACCAATATTGAGCCATAAAGTCAAACATAGCTTACCGAGCCTCCATAGTACCCCATGTAGCCCTCAGCTACTTGAAATACTACTAATATTGTATTTTTGATGACATCTGACTTTCCCTTGGGAGGTCAAATGCACTAACTCTAAGTCCCTTTTGGAGAGAAGCGTCTGCGGAAGAAATGTAATATAATGTCATGTAATAACGCTCATCTGGAGCATCAAACTTAATAGATGGGGAGGCAACATTTATAAATTGTCTTCCTGGAATCCATCCTCAACACTCAAACAGTGTTGTTGACATTTGCATTCAATACAGTAATAACAACAGACTGACTGTGAACTCAAAATATATAAGTGATGTCTAGTCAAACAAGCCTGCCACTCTCTTGGAGTCAAATTGCTGCACCATCATGGAAAGTAATAAAAGGAGACAAAGGTCAAGCCTGCAGTCTGTGAAATACTGCCTGCATTAACCAGACTCAACCAGACCAAAATACCACCTGTGCCTATGCTCCTGCCTCCTGTTCGGTCTAACTACCTGACTGCAACCTGAGCCACAAAAGCGTACAACTGACGATGACCTAGATGCCGTTCTGAACGAAGATTTACTTTATACTGCAACTTGAATTTCTACACATCAATCCACGGTTATCTAGGTATACCAGATTACCACAGTGGGCATGTCATGTACTTACAGTTACTGATTTCCTACATTTCCCAGCCTTTTAGCAACACACTTTGAAAAGGACCACTAATTAGCTGCTGTGGTGTTCTAACCAAATCCTTTCTAAAACAGTGAGAAAAACTGCTTCACTTATTCACTGCTCAATCCTGACGATGAAACTTAGGGAGAAATGTGTATGTCGGCCTCTTCTGGGATGGATTGTGCCGGTAACTTTTTATAAACAAAACATTCTTGTAAACAGCTCTAGAAAGAAGCCTTAAGGAACTGACACAAACGCCTAATGTTTATGCTTTCAGTTTTAGATCACTTTTGTTTGTTTTTCTTCACAAAATCCACTGTAACTGTAATGGAACTATTATTACAAGACACACAGACAACAAGGTTACTTGGTTTTGGGGATAACAGTGCCTTTAAAAATAAGCTGCACCACTGACAAAAGGGTCAATCAAAGAGAAAGAGAAAGAAAAGGGATACAATGGCACAGGAATTAGGTCCTGTAATCTTTCCTAGATCCTGGTCTGTGCATCACTGAATAATGCATGTCCCTCAGTCTGTCTCGTCCAGTATGCACATGGCCGAGCAGAAGAAAGTCAGGAGCTCCTGGGTAAACTTTCACTTTGCCTGCTGCTTTAGGCTCCGTCAATAATTCATTGCAATTGCTGACTTTGCAGCCTCGTGAGCAGGCAGACTGTGTGTGGTAGATGAGGGTAACAATTCGCTGAATATTAAACTCTACATGGCTTGCCTTGTCTTGGATTTTTTTAACCAGCTAAATAGCATCATCCACAGGCCACTTAATTATGTTACGGGAGTCTGTGAGGCATTATAAATTGAATTTGAGCTCAAATTGCACCATTTCCTTGGTTATAAAGCTCCAAGTAGGGTCTCGTATAGGGTGTTGTGCACTTGAACAGCCCACTTTGAATAATATCACCTGAACTCCTCTAAAGATCAGAAATATCTCTTAAATGTGTCTAGGCTATAATTCTCAAGATGCTTAGCTCCTCGGAGTGGTTAACTCAAACTGTTACACCATGAGCACACAAAACAGTGGTGCATATTTCCAAAACATGCCTTCATGATGACCCACTTTATCACATGATAAAGAGAGAAACAGGTTATTCTGTTATAATGCTTCAAGGAAACAGCACTCAGGAGTTTCGGGTCTATTTGATATTCTTCACCACCCATACTTAGACCGGTAACAGATTGTCATCTTTGATTTTTCAACCGAGATAATTCATGGCTTTTTTGTTTTGTTCTGAAGTACACCACGATAGCATATAGAAACCTGACGTGATCACAAACAAGGTCCCAGATGGAAATCAAACATGACTTATGTCATTCAGGTCAGGAGATGTTGGAGATATTGTGCTGATTATTTATAGTGAAAACATTTCCCATAACAACCAGAGCCCCAGCCCAAGAAAACAGACAGGAACATAGCAGTCAGCCTTCCTGTTTGGTCACCAGATGACTAAACATTCCATACTACTACATAAAAAAAAAAACAATGGCAGAGGAGGACACAAATCAACACAACCAACCTTGCCAAGTTGCTGACGCCTAATAACCGTGACAATAAAATCATTGTCTCTTTCCTTATTTGCTTTATCTGTTTTCCCCGACATAAATAAAATTATCCAAGGATACCAAACTCTGCAGTCAGAAGTGATGCGGTTGGGAGACACCGTTAAACTTCAATCATGAAGTTGAACTTCAAGGTTTAACTTCAATAATAAACAAGTTTGGCAGCTTTAACAGCTCTAATTTCAGTTCAGTTTTGCTTAGCAGCTTGATGTAGAGAATGTCACATATGTCGTACTGATGAGTGGCTCCTAACATTTTCTTAAAGTCATTTAACTGAAGAGCGCATAACATTACCAGCTATTAAATTGAGTTTGACGTACTGTTCTCGTGAAGACACGTAATTTAGCTAAGGGAAAACAACTCCAAATCCAATCCCTTTAATTCAAACTGTAGCTACTAGTAACCAGCATGTATGTCAATAACTGACAACGGCCACCTATTTGTAATCATTATCCCTCCACATATTGCCTTTTTGGTACGCTAAACTCTGCTGGTAGAAATGACATAATTAGTTAATCCAACTAGGAATAACGTTAGATAACGAGCTAACGCAACGTTAGCCGTACAGTGAGGAACAGTATGTCCTGGTTAGCTATTAGACTGCACTGACGCTAAACCCTGTGAATATTTACAACGGCGGTGTGGTCACAGGAGTTGCTGAGTAGCTAGCTAGCTACATGTTGAATATCAACTGGTCACCAGTTCTGACAGCCTGCTGCCATGTCAGCCTGGCTAACTGCTAGCCTACTAGCTCGTGTCACCATCATGGCTGGCTGGTAATCCCAAAGTCCAACGGCTAGAAAAAAACAACAACCAGATACGACCGGTGAGAGATCTAGTAATTTGTAATCACTTACCCAGATCGGAAGGGGGGCTGTAAAACCAAACTGTTAACACTGCAGTGAACCCCCTACCCTAGGTGTGCAGGATGTTGAGGTTTCAGTCGGGGTTTCACTTCAAGGAAGAGGAAACTTCCACCATCTTCGTAAAATCACGTCACGTGATCGAAACAAGGTGGGGCGCACGCTTCTCCCCTTTGCGCTGGGATTGGACCAGAGTTGGAGTCGGATGGACCAATGGGCGGTCAGTAAACATGCTGATGCATTTAGGGTCCTTGTTGGCAACAAGGACCTTAAATGCAACAAGTTGTTGCAACATTTTTTTTCTCAGTCTACGGTTGAAACATATTTTTCTTTTTTCGTTTGTTGCAACCAAAACCAGGAAACGGAATGGATTATGCATCTAATTTATTTTTTTAAGTGCCACTGAAGTATTTTTCGTTGTAGTGTTAAAGTGAACGAAATAAAATGCAGCATTAGCGGGAGCATGTTTGGTGGTCTAAAGCAGACAAAAATCGAAATAAATAATGTATGGATAGATTCAAACATTGGTTTAATGAGACACAAGGATATGCACATTCTAACAATCGCTTCATTCATTAAGCTGAGATAAGAGAGTGAGGATGGGAGGGAGGGTTCTCTCAAGGTCTCCTCACACAGATAGGAAAACAGTGTTGCACTCTAGGATACATGAAATGGATGAAAACAACTCTCTTCAAACTTTTCACAGAATGGAATGTAACATTATTCACAACGATCTTAAAATGTGAACTGCATCGATGCACTCTTGTTTATTGTAGCGTATGCACAGCCCATGGTCTTTTGAAGTGCAAATGCATTCTTACCGATTTACAAAGTAACACAAAAGTCACAATTTTTCCTCCCGGGTTACATCTGTGTTATCTGATAGGTTAGGCTACATTCCTTCTGCCCACAGGTACCGTTTCCCAGCAGCACATTAATCCTGTAGTAGGCTATCATTTAGTAATTTCAGACTCCTCAATTGACATGAATCGTATTGAACTTACTATTACATGATGTTAATTGAATTCTACATTCCCGATATGTTCTCCTGTTTTTAGATTTGTCCAGATTTACTGTGTCGTTAGACACTAGCGGTCCAACTAATAACAGCAGATGGCATTGTTGTACTTCACAGCAACTGCTGCTGCAGACCATAGTGTAAATCAATCATTTTTTTCTTTTCAATCGGGACATGAAAGCGTACTATCTAATCTAATGATTATTCATTTTGTTTTATAATTTATGAAATATTATTGCCTATCACACTACAATTAACTGAAAAAAGCACTGTTTTGCTGTGATGAAAAAAGGGATATCATTTTGTTTTGCTTTTTGTTGGATCGTAACATAGTGGCTGTTTTTTCATGTTTTATTATTACTAGCATATTATTATTATTATTATTATTATTATTATTATTATTATTATTATTATTATTATTATTAGTCTATTATTATTATTAGTCTATTATTATTATTTATTATTATTATTATTATTATTATTATTATTATTATTATTATTATTATTCATAATATAGATATTTTTCCGTTATGGAGTTGATTAAAACAAATCCAGCACATATCTGTCTAACCTCTGATATGTTGTCTGTACCAGCTGGTTTTTGAAACGACTGCGCTGAAGTGTCAAAATATTAAACGGAGGGGAGCACGATGATACCGGAAGTTGTTCTTTACCTTCAAAGTAAAGGCTTCGAATTTGTCACTCGAGATAGCTACACTTATCATCATTTCATTAGCCCACATCACCTATCATGTTCTCTCTTGCCTCCAACAAATGATCGTAAATCCAATCCATGCTGCTGTTCATGTCCCACTCCCCTCCCCCCTGGACATCTACCGAACCCGCCTCACCCACAATGCAACCAGCATTGTGGGTGACCCCAGCCCCCACTCACACGGCCTCCTGCCATCTAGGAGAAGGTACCGGAGCCTCCGGGCCTGTTCCGCCAGACAGTTTCCCAGGCTGTCAGGAAGCTCAACACCCTCCCCTACATCCCCTCCCCCTCCCCTCTGCCCCCAAGACCTCTGGTCTCTGACACCACCACCCCACCCCATCAGAAACAGCACTGGCCACTTTATAAAATAAAAAAAACTCAGGAACACTTTTTCACTTTTATTTTATATTTTTCCTTTATATTGCACATGTTCAATATCTTTAGATTTCTATGCTGTTTGGTTTTGCCTTACTTTTGCACTATTCGGAATTTGTTTATTGTATTGTATCTTTTTTTAAATCTTGTTTATTGTAGCCTATATATACATTTTCTTTTATCCTTATACCTGTTGTAGGATACCTGTGCTTTTTGCACCGTGGGTCAGAAAGAAACTTATTTTCGATAACTCTGTATGTCTGGCACATATTGCAGAAATTGACAATGAAGTTGGCTTGAATTGACTTGATGTAGGCCTGCATCAGAATGATGTGAAAATCATCGGTAGCCATCAAGTTTACTACACTGTTTTTCTGGCTTCCTTGGTGTCTGAAAAGGCTTCTGGCTATTGTAAATACTTTGAATTGGACTCTTGGCGTGAATATATATTTATGAAAAATGCATCTGCAGTGTGATAGGTATGATCTGACTAAAGTAGAAAATACTTTTCTACTGGTCACTCTAACTGTGTTACTAAAGCTGAATTTGTGTGCTCAATAATGACTTTAAGAACAGTACTTTAAAGTCATGGAATGTAATTGTGAACTAGTGCCTGAACTTCACTTTGGTTCTTTTTCTTTTGACGTTTCCCAGTTAGTGTTTTATTTTGAAAGTAATAACAGGATTTGATGTATTTGCTATTGTGTCTAGCTTGACTGCTGTAGCTGGGTGGTCGAGGTTGGTCAGTGTTGTCAGAAAGACAGCATGAGACCCTACTTTGCTCAGACCATGCAAGCATTGGAATATTTCAAGGCAAAGACAGTTTGACAGCTCGCTCAAAGAAAAGGTAAGCATCAAGTCTCTCCTTTTCACTCAAATGCCAGGCTGCCAGATAAAGAAACAGTCCAGGCGTCACTTATTGCAGTGGTTTTATGAGGCTTCACTAGAATGTGGTTGTGTAAAATGTGTCCATACAAGTCAGGATGTGATGTTTTACCCTCTTGAAAAAGAGCTATGGCTTTTCAATAGTCATTTATAATAATGATTCTCAATAAATGAATACTAATATTAAACAACTTGACTTTTATATCACAAGCAAAGTTAAGTGACTTTAGGAACATTGTGGGGATTGTAAAGTGTAAGTATAGAAAAAAGTGCAATACAACAAATGTACATTAAGATATCTATACATTCAGAATTTAGAATAATAGTTAGAATATTAGTTCCCATAAGGAACTTATATGAATATTATATGAATGTGTTTATTATCAAAGACCCAATTGAGGTCACAATAAGATAGGATAAGAAACTTTTATTGTCATTATACTGTTGTGCAAGACGACAACAAAATGAAATTGCCATGGCACTCCCTGATATAAAAAACAATACAAAATATTAAAAACAATATAAATGGAAGTCAAAATAGAGCAGTACTCTATGTACAAATAAACAATAGCAGCATAAAAGTGTAAGAAAGGAATATAAACACGTATGGGCAAAAGTGTAATAAAAGACTCATTGACTGCCACAAACACTAGAAGTTACAGAAATATTAAAGGAATGTAACTGTTTTTTTCTGTACAGAATCTTAATGTATCTCATTGAGGATGAATGCAGGTTGAAGGAAGGTCACACCCTGAGTTGGCTTGTTGCCTGCTTCTACAGTTGCAATTCTAAGTACCATATGAATAGAAATAGAATAGAGTTGAATAGAGTGTTGCTGTGATTATCTCCACTAATATGAAACACAACATATGGCCTATGAGCAGGCCATCAGCCAAATGGCTATTGAATGTTAAAATTTTACCAGCCACTCAATGTATTACCATTGTTTTTTGGCAAATCTACCAGCCACTGGTAAATTTTGCTAATTGTGTACCCTGCATATACGTCCTTGATCAACATACAGTGAGTCAAAAGGGAATTAATGCGACAGTAAAGATGGGCAATATTGCAGTGATTTGGTTATTTACTGGAAGCTGGTAGAGTTTCCTGTCATTAGCAGAGCTCTGAGACTCAATCAAGCTATATACAGCAGCTTTAAAAGCAGAAGTCATTTGAGCTTTTGTGTAACCTGGGGTGCAGTGGTGTTGTAAATAAAAAATAAGTGAAACTTAAAGTTTAATGACTGAGCGTTTCAGCTTTTCATTCAAAAATGATGCACAATGAAAATGAAGCTAAAACATATCTTACAGACTTGCAGTGCAGTTTGATAAACTAAAAAGAACAGTGTAAATTAAACAACGGAGCTGGATTCCAGTGACTGAGTATCTTTTCCATTTAACATTTAGCCCACTTCCAGATCAGCAACGTAGAGTATACACATCACATGGCGATGTAGATACACAAGGCTACCTTGTTTTTTTCTCTCAGAATTTGCATTTCTCCTGGCTGATTTTCATTTACTTTTACATGCATTGGCAATCACAAGTAAACCCGACAGACTTGCTAGGGTTGCTCTCTTCGTAGACATTTCATGTCGCTTGCTGTGCCTGACCCACATAGAAAAGGAGACCTCTGTACTTCATAAATGTATATTCTTGTTTAATTCAATTCAATTCAGTTTTATTTATAGTATCAAATCATAACAAGTCATCTCAAGACACTTTACAGATAGAGTATGTCTATACCCTACTCTTTAATTTACAAAGACCCAACAATGTCCCACGAGCAAGCATTTGGTGCAACATTGGCAAGGCATAGTAGGGCATAGCGGGGCCTTGCGGAGCATAGTAGGGCACAGCAGGGCGTCAAGCAAGACCATGGCAGCTGCCACCATGATTTAGGTGCAACCACAATCCAAGGAAAACTGCGAGGCGAGAAAACATAAGGACTCCGGGGAATAAGCTCCCCGGAAATTAGTTTTCCTTACTTGTCACTCTCTGTAAGTGTGACACTCACTCATATTATTTTAATACCATCGTCAGCCTCGTACTTGCCTCTGCAAAATAAGCAAGGCAGCTTTTATCTCACCAGCAGAGGCTATTTCCATAGTTGTTTTGTGCGTTTCTATCTACAATTGGCTCCATTTCAGTGCAGTGTCTTCAGGAATACCCTTTACCCCCTCTGCCTAGTGATGCCAAGTTGTAATCCTCAAACCCAAAACATCGATCTTGGACCTCAGATCCTAAATTGACTTTTGAATGCCTCCAAATGATTCCTTAACTCTACAGTCTGACCGCACGTCTGTCCGTGGGAAACTTTCTCCCAACACGGGCCCCAGTGTGTCTTTGACTGGAACAGCCTGCTCTTGCCAGGCAGCTATGAGTTTATTAATAAGTGTTTGGCAGCTACTTTGGTCCCAACCCCAACTTACTCTCCAGTCCCCCCCACCCTTATAACACAAACAAGCCAGAACCCCCCCCTCCTGCAAGTACCTGAAATAACATATGTTTATTTTAGGCTCAGGGAAGATAACTGACACGTCAGGGTTGCATACTAATAGTGGCAGGGGTTGTAGTTAGAGTGGCAAAAATGTCCTATCATTTTGCACAATAGGAAATAAAAAGGACTCATCACATGCTTGATTACTCTATTGTGTTTATTTTATGCTATAAAGCTATAGAAAATACTTGTTGCTCCTTTAAGGGATTCAAGAACCATCTTGTTGATTAAAAATTGTAATTGCATCCTAATTTTTACAAAAAGGAAATGTGTGAGGGGAAGTCAGAGCAGGACAAGGTTTGCTTGTTCCCAGGGAAACTAAGGAAAGACCTCAGTGAGATGAAATGAGAAATGGGATGAAAAAAAGAACGAGGGTAGATGCTTTGGTGATGAACGTGGTGTCAGGCTGACCATATCAGAGAACTGTGTCAGGATGTGCTGGCTCCCACACTGATTGACAGGTGGGAGAGACTGTTGTATTGGTGCAGATCTTCTGCTGTCTGGTGGAAGAGCTCCCACAGCGATGTGGAGTTAAGGAGATGTGGTTGGGATCATATCATGGTTTGACCAACGTGTCTTGGGAGCAATGCCTCTATTCTCTGTTCTGCACTCTGTTTTGCTTTTATAACCCCAGGGACAAAAAATACAAAAATACACATAGCATAGCATAGCTCCAAGCTGGAGGGGCTATTTTTGGATCCAGCTATGGGAAAATAACCAAGTCCGTAATCACTAATACATCTACAGCTCAGTTTCTATGAATCCCGGTGCTGCTGGTGTGCCGGCTCTTGTAAGTGTTTTACAGGATCAGACAGTGTAAAGAACCCACTTTCCACAGAACTAAAGGTCAGTAACACTGGACTTTAACACTGGGGCAAGTAGATGTGCGCTCATTCATTATGGAAAATGGATAAAGAGCCCCAGAACCAAAACATAACACTATATCCTGTGCAGATCTACTCAAGTACATCTCTTTAATGTTCAACTGGGAGAGACAGAATCCAAAACATTTGTTCTTTGAAGGCACAGTGCATCCTGTTGTAATAAAGTACCCAGTTTGACCTGTAATTGAACATCCTTGTGGTCATTGGTTGCATCACAAGATTTTGTGTGTTGACTGGTTTTTGACTCTCATTGTGCTACATACTTGGTTAGCACAAAATTGTTTTTTTATGTGTATTGCATTTTTAAGTAGCTGCCCTTAAAGATGCATTATTACATTTATTTATTATGAACATTGAATCAGTTACGAATGTGTATTTTGTGAAATGTTTTGACCTGAAGAACCTACGGAGAATTAGCATCGAACTCTAAAGGTCAGTACTGTCTAACCTCTTTTAGCGAATTGTTTTGGTTTTGCTGCACGTTTAACTAATGTGTGAGTCTCATGGCTCAAAACAATCTCCTTTCCATGAAAATTTCATGTTCACACAGCTGAATGATTGTTAACTTTCTCACAGCAGACTTTTTTTTATTTGTCAAATACCATGGTAACCAATAATATAAAGATGGCTGAATTCCATTTAGTTGTTCCAGGGTCCTGGTATTGTGCACGCTGGATGTCTTGCTTACTGGGATACCTAAATTTAACAAAGCCAATGTCAGTTTCATTTAATTGTTCAGAAAAAACGCTCTTGCCAATTTTAGAAAGCCCCCAAAACTGTTTTTGTGTAGATTTTTATTTTTCAGTGAAAGCTTAGTCTATAGCCTTGATGAAGAGATTCCACTTCCGGGATTGCTCCGTTGCCACTGGAAAATCCGCTGGATTTCACTCACTTAGGCCGGATATCCGTTGCCTTGAGCTTCCTTTGTGTTGGCATTTTAAACTCCGGTCAATTTATGAGGACTATGGTTAATTGCTCCTCAGATCTCTGCAGGGTAAATTCAGACAGCTAGCTAGACTAACTGTCCAATCTGAGTTTTCTGTTGCATGACTAAAACAACTTTTAAACGTCCACCAAAACAAGTTCCTTCCGAGCCTATTTTTCAGCAGCACCGCGGCTTTTCTCTGGTCCTTAGCACCGCCCAAGACGATTGTGATTGGTTTAAAGAAATGCCAATAAACCAGAGCACGTCTTACTCCCATCTCCGAATGCTGTGTGAAGTAGCCAGACTCTCCTTCAGTTTGCTTTGGAGGAGAGTCTGGCAAAGCGAGACTAGTGAAATCTATACATTTTCAGCAGCACCATCTTTAGAATAGAGCTGCAATGATTAGTCCATTAATCAATATTAGGGGTGTGAATCTTCAATGGTCTCACAATTCAATTTGATTACGATTATCATGTCAACGCTTCAAATTGATTGATGTATCACGATGCATTACCTCCTCAATATTATATATTGCTACACATGGTTATCCAATCGACAAATTCAAGCAGTCAGATATATATAAACTATACATAGATAAAAACTCCCCTTTTATTGTATCTGCTCTTAAAAAAAGACACTTCCTGAATATAGCAGAGTCTGAACACAACAGACAACAGACAAAAGGCAAAAACAAAAAAAGCATTGACTGGAAAATCAACAAGTACCATCAGTAGGCAATAATCGATTATGGTCTGTCTGCATCGATGCAGAATTGTCCAGGTCTGCATCACAATGCATATGTTGATTGTCAGAAAATTATCTTTCATCATTATTATTATCTTTCAATGTCTAACAGAGACTTTGTGTTTTCATATTCAAAGGTTATAGAGATGTTAGCTGTGTCCTCTCACTATGAAAGTCCCTTCCATGTCCCTTTGTGTATGTTTAACAATGGCTTATTTTTAACCTGTTGGGCTGTTAAGAAGTGCAGAGGGGAGAGAAGGGAGGAAGTAGTTGCAGGATGACAGAGGAAGATAATAGCATCCTCCTCAACCGTTATCCTTCCTCCGCCTTCCCTATACATACATACATACAGACAGACAGACAGACAGACAGACATACATACAGCCATACATACATACAGAAATACATAAAGACATACACACTCTTGAGGTGTGTAGTTCTCTGGATCTCCCACTGGAATACCAATAAATAGGAATAATGTGTGACATTCACCACCAGACACACGCCGGATGACACCATTTTCTAAACACAGCCATTCTGAGATATACAGAAAGAGTTTTGTGGAGCTGATAGTCTTAATTAGCTTTGGCAATGGCTTGAAACGGACGTTCATTATTATAAAAAAGTACTAAAGCTTTAACAATTCTGGTTCTAGCTTCCCAAATGTGAATATTTGCGGGGTTAATTTGAAGAATATTAGCAAATTAATTGATAGTGAAAATAATAGTTAGTTGCAGCCCTAGTTTGTGCCATTGGGTCTGTAGTAGGGTTGGGTATTGTTTGGGTTTTTTCCAATACCAGTGCTAAAGCGACACTTTTAAAACAGTGCTGGTGCCTAAATGGTGCTTGAACCGATACTTTTTAAGAAAAAAAGAAGGGTACTAAACAACAGTCAGCGACATTAAAGAACAGCTTGTTTATTGCTAAGACCATATGGTCAAAATTAAATGATTTAATAATATAGTAATAACTATAACTTATAACAATAATGTATTTCACTAGTAAATTGCTGAATGACAAAAACAACCACCAGATGGGAAAAGGTGTTACAATAACTTTGAATGCACCACAAGGCTACCAGTTTCAAGTGTGTTGTTTTTCGGCAGCTGCAGACGTCCCGCTGTTGGAATCCTCTCCAGTGAAATTCAGTCCCACTGTTTAGCTGTCAGCATTTTAACCTTTTTTAATCCAGCTGCTAGCTAACGGTAGGCTAACGTTAGCTGCTGTCGAGTATAGTGTTAACTAGCATCACGTGCAGCGATGCAGAACTGTTGCCTCTAACGTCTGTTTTCGGAGCATCAGAGAGCAGCACAGGCGTAGCAGTGGCACCGGAATGAGGCACCGAAATCTGCGTTGCTGTTCGGTCTGGTAGATACCGGTCGTTAAGGCACCGGTGCCGTATTAGTACCGGGTCTTGGTACCCAACCCTAGTCTGTAGCGAGTTGAAATGTAAGGTGAAGCCCATTGTTTCTCATTCTTGGTCAGATCTGAAGTGATGGCTGTGTATTGTTGTTCCCTTTGGTTCTCCCTGGTGTTGTGTTTCTGGCATTTTATACTCTCTCTGCTAAACACGTTATGTTCTCTTTTGTTGTTGCCAGCAGCACAGTCTCTTGTTATTTTAGGCCAAAAAGTGTTTTCTCCATGCTTTTGTTCTGTTCTTTCTTAAGCACATATGTTATATCTGTGTGTCTGGATTTTCTCAAATTAAGTTCAATTCTTCCCAAAGTCAACTTCATCCAATTACAGCATTTGTAAGGCAAATGCACATGTCCCTGCAGCTAATATCAAAGTCTTTCCAACCAGCAAAAATAAAAAAAAATGCAAGCATGGAAATGGTGAGAATGTTATGGATGCAACACATGCCTTATCTTTTAAATCACTGATACTTATACTGTACCTTAGGGAATTATGACCTATGGGTCGGGCCAAAATCCTGTTTTACGTCACAGCAGCATCTGCAGTCCATTTGACTGGGTGCAATGGCCATTAAAGCTAAATCTGGTGTAACAAAACAGCAATGTTTGGATTTCCCATCATTCCATGTGAAGACCCATGACCCCATGAGGTCAATACGACTCTCACAGTGAGGTATAAGGATGTGGAGTGCTGGCCTTTCTCTAAAAGAATTGGGATCAAGAAGAACAGGATTCAAAGATTACAGATGTACTGGGTTCGGACAGATATTTAGCAATGATGTTATGGTCGGACTCGGTCACATCAGCGCGATAAGGCATTGAACGTTTTAAATTTAAAACAGCTTATTTATATAGGTAGCCAATGGGCCTCTTTGTTTATGTAGCTGTGACGTACGCTTGTTGCCCCGTGTGCGCTGATGCGCTCATCTGTTGACATTTACGAATTACTTCCTACAGTTGCTTAATAAAAGTGGACTTTACACACAAACAAACGTGCATGTGTCATTAGTATGAGAAAAAACGAGATTTTAAACTGTGTCGGGCTTGGACATAAATATCTTAATGCCTGTCGGGCTCGGGTCGGGTTCGGTTCATGCTCTGTCGGACAGAAAAATGCTGCCCGATCCACACTCTAGTATACAATACATGAAAAAAAAAAACATAGTCATACAATACAGAAGGAGATGGGGGGATTCCAGTGGGCTAGAAGACCAATAATAGTCACTGATGACCGACTTTGACATTTCCAAGTGTACAAAGCACAGCATCAATAACATCTAAAAAAGCAGTAGAATGAGCTACAAATACTCACAATAAAGTGAAAAGTGACCAGGCATCTCTTCCATCATAACACTAATTTTCCACATCAGCAGCATAGACATCATCATTATCCTAATCATCATCATCATTATCATCATCATACCCATCACCACAAACCACATCATATCGCTTACTAAACTACACACTAGTGAGTTGGGAGTTACTATTTGTATACATACATGTATATGTACGTGTATATATATGTATACATATATATACATACATGTACATGTGTGTGTGTGTGTGTGTGTGTGTGTGTGTGTGTGTGTGTGTGTGTGTGTGTGTGTGTGTGTGTGTGTGTGTGTGTGTGTGTGTGTATATGTATATGTATATATGTATATATTTGTATTCATGTATTTCCCGAATGATTTCTAAATGCGACAGGAAGGCGTTTGCTAAATAAGTAAGTTTGTGGTGTCTTGTAATCCCATGTGGGATGGGCCAAAATGTTTGGCATGATACAGAAATGAAATATAACTAACTAACTAACAAACTAACTAACTGTACCTCCTCCCCCGGCCTGAGTTCACTATGGCTGTGGGGATGAAGGAGTGATTCTCCCTGTTACTCATATTGTAGAAAGGATAGGGGAAATTATTGGAGCCACTCTTTCTTTATTTTGAACATCTGGCTTATCAACAAATCCTTAGAAACATATTTGTTTTAGCAGGGGAATGCCATAATACCGCTGACATTGACTTGTCCTATGATCGTGAGGCATCATGTGAATTTTTGACTCAGGAGATCTGTGTTTAATTTCCTCAGTTGAGGTTTGTCTCCTTTGGAATGCTTCTAAATATAAAGTGAAGGACCCTGAGGCTCAAACACGGGTCTCTCGTTCTAATCAAAACCAGTCAAGATGCACTGATGTACTGTGCAAAGGATATTAAGCCTCCCTCTTTCCATTAAATAGACAGACGTTTGTTAATTTTGTCAGAATGTCCACGTCTTTGCCTTAAACCCTTGTGAAATAGCAGTTTACCCCAATCACAGGAAGCTGTTTGAATGTTGTACACATCTTGGCAGCATTTTTTTAGTTCATTCAGTTTGCTTTCAAAACCAATATGACTGGTGATTTCTGCATACAAAAGACACATTCAGTTTATCTGTGTTTTTTGCCCCCAACGGTGCCTTCCAGGCAGCGTTGCCTGGAAGGCACCATTGGGAGGTACTGGTTAGGGTTAGGGTTAAGGTTAAGGTTAAGGTTAAGGTTAGGGTTAGGTGCCTTGAAGGCAGCTGTCGCAGCGCTGCCTGGAAGGAGCAGTTGGGGGCAACAAACACCATTGAGCACACATTCATAAGAAACATCACTTACCACTGCTGCAGCTCTTTCAGCCCTCCTCGTTCCTCAGCAGTTGGTTTCAGCACCTGGCAGTAGATTTGACAGCAGATTGAATTACACAGATGACAGGTTATAGATGTGGATTTTGTAAGGCTAACACTCGTGTTAATATTTTTATAATTAAAGCTGCCGATAGTGTATGACTTTCTTCTGTATTCTGATGTGTTATTATGCATTATTAAGTTTCCTAGGCATGGTGTACTCGTGTGGATCAGTGTTGTTTCTACAGCTGTTAGCAGACAAGCATTCCTGTTTGACAATGACTGCTTTCAGACCATCTAAACATCGCACTGGAGAAAGAAATCAGGACTTAAAGGAATGCGCTGAGATATAATCGGGAGATTAATCAACTAACAGAGACACCAACAATTACTCATGATTTACTTCTAGATCATTGGCTGTGGTGCTGTTAATACTTAAGCAGACACTATTGACTTATTGTTAGAAAGTCAGAGGAGGTTAGATATGCAACTCAATATGGCTGTGTTTGAAAAATAATAAACAGAAAATACAAGAGAGAAAATACTAAGGCTAACTAACTACTAACTTAGTACTAACTATTACCATACTTGTAAATGTTCAAACAGGAGGACATAGTGTATTTGTTAGGCACTATTTATTTTTTAAGATTATTCTTTGGGCACTTGGGCCTTTAATTGATACATGACAGTTGTAGATGTGAAGGGAGGGACAGAGAGGGGGTAGACATGCAGCAAAGGGCTGCAGGTCGGATTTGAACCCTGGGCCGCTGTGGTAAGGACTGAGACTTAGTACATTGGGGTGTATGCCGTACCATGTTAGCTACAACGGCGCCCCTTCAGATCCAGGTTTACGGCAGCAGAACGGTGTATGTGGGATTGACTCAAAATAAACTACATGTTCAATGTGCATTGTAGTGAAGTAGAATGTCATCCATTGTGGCTCAGTGATGTGTTTTTTTGTTTTTTTTTGTTTTTGGACAGTCATAACACAGAGGAATAAGCTATATCAGGCTTTGCATACCCAGGCAATAATTTTTGCTGCACATGCACTAAAAAAAAATTGATTTTGGTTTTGGTGTCGTCCCTCCAAACCCTACTTTCTCCTTGCAGGTGTTGCATATTGCAAACGTGTTATCTTCTGCACACGCGCTGAAGAATTCCCAAACAGCTGACGTGTTGCAGGTTAATTCACGACGTTCCCGACATGTGGGAGAATAGCACGGACACGCGCTTCACACCGCGAGCGGGTACGCGCCACACACGGCGGAAAAGTTTAGAGAAAGGAAAAAGAGACTGTGTGCCTGTGAGTGCTGTGTGCCTGTGTCTTTGAGAATTGTAACTCGTATAACTTATGGTGTCAGTTAATTGTAGAGTTGACCGGCATGAAATCGGCATATGTCACACTGACCTGCAGTTCGCTGAGCACGTGAAGCACGGCTTCGGTAGCCGTCATGTTGAATGTAAACAAAAAGCTGCTCACCGTCGCTGCGCTATCGTCGTCACGTAAAAGACTCTTTTACGAGAGTCGGTTCAACCGGACGGTCGTTGGTTGGCCTACCGAGATAATAAATGCGACCACCGGTTCGCGTGCCCGCGGCGGTGGGGGCATATCTATCAAGATAACATTACGTGTATTTTTATGTGATATAGGCCTAATACTTTCCCCTTGGTAATGTAGCATATGAATTTCCATGAACACAATTCTAAAATGCACGAGACATAAAGGCTTCTGCTATCGGTTGATAACTCAAACTTGCCGAGAACCTAGACAGCCGTTTGAATATAGACTCGTGCAGTACCCTCGGTTACGGTCCTTACGGTCTCGTTCAGTAGCCTGGTGCGCGGTCTCCTTGTGACAGCCTAGCCTAGCTACCACATAGCAACATTCACTTCTCTAACATTTAACTTGACATGACGTGTATTTGTATGTTTGGCACTCGATTCTCCCGGCTCAGTGACACGAGTCGGGTTAATTAACCGGCTCTTCGGTCAGTTCGCTAACACTAATTGGTGTAAAGCCCGCCTCAGCAGTTGTGATTGGTGCCTCAATTTTGTGAACATTGGAAATGGGTTTGAATGGGTTCTTCGCCAGACTGACTTGCAGAGCAAATCTCAAATTTGCCGGAAGTTCGTCAGGGTTTACCCAGGCTACCTAAATGAGGGACATTCGGCGGAATTTTCGAGAAGGGTCCAACTGCAGCTTGCAGCAGTCGCTCACGCCAGCTGCAAGCTGCAGTTGGACCCTATTGGAATTTTCGGCGGCATCTGAGCAATCCCGGAAGTGGAACGTCGTAGATATAGACCACTAATTGCCCTAAATGGCCATTCCGGACAACTAGGCACACAAAGCTGGCTATATGCTGTATTACTACATTTAATTCATATGTATATGTCAACTATAATAAAAAAGTAAAATGTCTAGAATATTGATTTAGAAATGGAAATTTTTAGGTTCATAAAATTTAGCCTACCCATATTAACGAATATGTTGGATATTACTGCAGACATTTATGTAAACGTTGCAACGTCTGTTGCATAACCATCGCTCTCTAAGCAGACAGAAGCTGGTAGGGTAGATATATATGTGTAAAACTCCTGTTTTCCTCATGTCCCCCTACGGGGAAAGAATGTCTCAACGCAAAAAAATAATTTATCCAGACGATGAAAACATAGACATGCATCTGAACATGGAAAAGATTTTAGACACAAATCAAACACACACTTTGTCATGTACACACAGACCCGTACAAATCAACATGCGCAAATATGTGCACAGATTAAGTCTGTGTAAAGTGGGCTTTATATCATTGACATTCAAAGCTCAAATATTAACCTAATTCGAACTGTTTGCAAGACATGTTTTGATTTCGCTGGGATTTTTGTGTCTCTGCACCTTCCTCAGTTGCTACAGTATTGTCAGTGTACTTGCTTTGTTTTTTTAATATTACTTAGTATTTCATTCAATCTAATGCTCTCGGTCACCTCGATTACTGATTAGAGGTGATGACCCTGAACAAAATAAGGGACAAAGGAAGTGACAAATGTAGCAACTTTTCCATTTGTATTGTTCCCAGAAAACAAAGACAAACCAAACTACTTGGCTGCAGTTCACAGACAGACTGTGCGCTATGCTCGTTGGTGAGAAAGGCATACAGCGAGCACTGCCAAGGCATTATAATGTGTGAGTGTCCTTGGATTTACAATGTCCTGATGGAGCACAATACATTGCTAGAGGCAACTGTGTACACAATAGATAAAAAGGCATTCATTGTTTAGTTCTCATTGAATGGAATTGTGATTATAAATAAATGTCTGTTTCTAGGTGTTTGTGAGTCTGTGTATGGTTGTCGTAGCCAACAAAAACTCAAACTGCAGGCCAAGGGAAAAGATGTAACAGTATTGTGTGAAATGCGCAATAAGTGGCCAGCACCAAGGATGGGAACACATTTACAAGCAGACGGTTAGCTTAGCTTTGCACACAAAGACTGGAAATAGGAGGAAACGGCTGTTCTGTCCAAAGATAACAAAACCCACCTAACAGCTCCTCTTAAATTGATGGTTCGGAGTAATTTCACCCTAGGCTGCTTTGCACCTTGACCTCAAGCCAAACAACCCCCCATAAGCTTTTTTCCCTTGTTATAACGTTGGTCGAGTTAGCCTTATCAGCTGGTTAGCTTAGTGCAGGCGCTAATGGATCCACGTTTGTATCTTGTAAAGTACCCCACTAACAATGCCTGGAATGATACCAAACGTCTACAGTAGTACAAATAGTTTCTGTACTTATAAAACGAGGCATTAGAAAGTTTGTAACTACACCAGAAGTATATTTAAATAACACTTGCCTGATGGATACTTCTCTTGGCTGCTACCGCGCTATCGCATGAGATCCTGCACAGAGCCCTACAGGTTGTCTCATTGGAACTACAACTCACGCTACCTGACATGAGTTGTAGTTCCAATGAGACAACCTATAGGGGGACCATCCCCCTACAGGTTGTCTCATTGGAACTACAGCTGCAGCTAAAAGTTATATAGTGTTGCTTTAAGCTCTTGAACCCTAATGTTTCCAATATTAAATTTAAATTTCTCTCACAGTTTTTGAGATAAAACATTTTGACAGTGTCAAACCACAAACCATTTTTTTTACATGTGCACTTTAAGCTTAACTTTAAAATTCTCAATGTGCAATCATTTAATACATTTTGCTTGTAATTCAGTTGAGATGTTTACACGTATCTTGATGTAAATAGATTTTACAGTTCTCTCTTTAAAAATTTAACTTTTTCTTTTATTTTTTTGATTATTTATTTTGTATCTGAATATTGAACATGTCATCTGCACAACATTACTTTTAAATCATGGAAAATAATGCATGGGGATGACAGAGGTTCACATAAATACTGCTGTGTAGACAAATTCAGCTTTTCTCATCATTTTGAATCAATTCCAAAGAGAAGGCAGGGTTTACTACTGCCCATGTGAAGCTGATCAACTCCTTTGCCTTTATTTCCAAGGCCAGCATGTGCAGCACAGAGCAACAACACAAAGACCACTTTCTATTGCAATTACAAGGAGGTCCAAACACAATGTAGCCAGTTTCCTCCATCATAGATAAACAAAGCCCAATATGTTTTCCCACCAAAGAGACACTGTGTGCATCATGTGTTAGTTTTCAGAAGCTCTGTCATCCCTCTCTCTATCTTATGAGTCCTTATGCTGAGTATGTATATCACCTTATGGATCATAAAAGAGAAAACACTAAGGGGAACTTGCTTCACACAAAAATAATAACACACGTGTTTCTCTGACCCTGAGTGGACAGTGGAAAGCTGTAAATAAACATGCATACAGTAAGCACACTTACAACTCACGCAAACTATTTGAATTTAAATCACTTTTCAAGTTTCTTCATTTTAAGGACTCTTAAACAGATACATTAGGGTCATGGACTTGGTCCTTGATCTGCTTAACATCAACATGTTAGCATTGTTTTGGTGAGCATGATAGCATGCTGATATTAGCATTAAGCTCAAAGCACAACTGTGCTGAAATACAGTCTCAGAGAGCTGCTAGCATGGCTGTAGACTATTAGTATCATTAGTCTTGTATGTGTAATACTGTATATTGTTTATTGTAAGAAGCACAGTTTTGGAATAAATAACAGTTCATCACATAGTAGTAATAAATGGTTACTTGGTAAACTGGTAGGAAAATGTCTAATAATTGCATTTTCCTCGTTCTTGTTTCCCTTTTAGAAACATGTGGAGGACTCTGACACTTTCACTGATAGTTGCACTGACATTGGGCACAGAGGTGAGTGTGATCATGTGTGTGTGTGTGTGTGTGTGTGTGTGTGTGTGTGTGTGTGTGTGGTGGCATAGCCATCTCCTTTTCATGTTATGCAAATAATGGCTAATTACTGTTGACACACTGATTGCCGTGTTCATGAAAACCTTTTTATTTAAACAGTTTGCTCTGTTCTTAGATATACCTCATTCCTTTTTTTTTGTTATTTACCCATCACTTGCCATATTAATGGCACAATTTCCCCCTGTGCACTGTTGGTGGTAGTTTCTAATGTAGCCTAACAGAAAGTAAGATTTTAGTCTAACAAGAAAGATAATGTCATGATGAGACATTCAGGTAGGTGAATTTTACCCAGGTGTCCCAGTGTGAGGATGTCGGGCCCATGGTGGCTGGTGAGAATGCAGTGGAGAAGCAGCAGGAGAACTTCAGCGACATCTCCAACGTGCTAGGAACGTCTCGACACCAGATCCTGGCTGCTCAATTTGAGTGCTACCTGAAGATAATCCATGATCCACCACATACAGTAGAAGGTGATAAGGCTGTACCTATTGTTTGGTTTTGACATAAAAAATGTACAGACATTTCTTTTGCCATGTAAGTCTTTGGGGGGAAGTCTTTTTGGGCCAGGGGACATCATGTGATGTAATTCCACTGTATGTTCAGTTTGCTTCAAAGCCTGACACACTTCCTGGGGGGCCAGTATAAAGCAGACACAGCCTGTCCCTTCAGCTTACTTCCATCTGTCACTGTTAGGTTCAAAGTAGAGTGCAGATGTGTGTGTAAGTGTATATGGACTGCATTTATATAGCACTTTTCTAGTCTAACCGACTTCAAACAGCAATCGAAAGCAATTCTGGGTTCAGTGTCTTGCCCAAGGACACTTTGACATGGGACTGCAGGGCCAGGGATCAATTGCAATTGCTAGACTACCACTCTACCACCTGAGCATTTCTTGCATTTCTCTTCTACTCAGCATCATTTTTAGTGAGTTAAATTTCAAACAAACATGAATATTTACATAGACGCATTACTTACGGTTGTCCTACCAATTAACAGTTTCCAGTGTGCACACTGTGTTGGAGAGAGAGAGAGAGAGAGAGAGAGAGAGAGAGAGAGAGAGAAGGAAGTGAGTCTGAAAGAAAGGAAACTTGCCTTTTGTCTCTTTCCCAGTGCCCCTTACTCCTGCTCAGTGCTTCACTGCCTTTGAAATGTTATTTTGTGCTCCTTTTCCCAGCATGCCATAGTACAACCTGGTACCGTCAGGTTTCCGTCTATTGTTGACAAGCTTTGTACGGGCCCGCTGCAGTAAGACACATTGTTGATATAAGAATAGATAATTTATATGATTCATCCTGCCACGGATCTTATTAAAAATGTAGGTTCCTACAAACCTATTATTGCTCAAATACTATGGTATAATCATATACTTAGTGTTCTTAAAGGTTAAATCAGACAAGCTGAAAGTTAGTCTGGATATGTTGCTCAAAATAATTTAATCCATAATACCCTTAAACCTGTTTATAATAAAAGAGCACAGAGAGAGAAGAAATTGAATAGTAAAAGAATATGAATCTGTAATTCCTGGCTATTTCACATACAGACAACACAGTAACCTTCACAATTTCTCAATAAATGTCAAATGCGGCCCCATTTTAATTTAATAATACTTTAAAGTAGTGTGAAGTACTATAGCCATGTAGCCTATGTCTAAGACATTATTTTTCAGGAATGTTTCATATTTTATATTAAAAAAAGGACACCAACTTTTACTTTTGCTGTTGTAAAAAGAGGAATCCTCCAAGGAGACAAACAGCTCCAGCTGCAGAAACTCAAACTTCAACAAAAAATGCAAGACTGTATATCATATACACTCATTTTCATCTCTTTATTTCTAGCCATCAACCTGTTTGGGATTGCAAGAGACTGATTGATATCTAAAGGCTGCACTTGTAGCAAGCAGTGTTACATTAAAAGCTAATACATACACGCACATCTGGAATCTCGGTGTCTTCAAGCTGTGCAAGTTCAATGTTATGTCTGTACTGCCCTCTGCAGGGAATTACTGTAACCGTACGTGGGACGGCTGGCTGTGCTGGAGGGATTCAGCTCCAGGGACTGTCATGCAGATGTGTCCTGAATACTTTTTGGACTTTGACCCTGCGGGTGAGGCAGACACACACACACACACACACACACACACACACTTGTCTGTTTTGTATGTCTTATATTTTCCTTTTTTTTGTATTTGTATGTTATGAAACAATCCAATCATGATTGTTTTATGGTTAGACTCTAAAGGCAGTAATGAGCACTCGGAGAACAAAGTGACACAAAGCAGGATTCAGTTCACAATGCTAAAGGTAGATAAGAAAGGGGAAGGTAGTAGATAAGAAAGGGCCACCAGATGAAAGGAAAATTGGTTCAAGGTTGGTTCACGCAGATAAATCTTCAGGGAGAAAAACCGTGTAACAATTTATGATACCAATTAAGTCCCATGAGAAAAGCTTGGTGCAGAGTTTTTCCATAATGGAATGTAAGAGCTTCACAACAGTATTGATATGTACTTTTACTTCACAAGACATTTACATTTAAAAAAAAATGTATTCGTGATTTGGGGGGGATGTCCACTTTATAAGCCTACAGTGTCTTGACTGCTCGTCACATTGAATTAAGGGGCACCGGCGAAAAAGTGAGTTTTTCATTGTCCATTTGGCACCTGAAGTCGCCTGCATCAAACCCTTCAACAATGTTTGTGTAAATTATAACGTTGTCATCAACAGAGAAGGTAACCAAAGTGTGTAATCCTGATGGCCAGTGGTTCCACCACCCGGAGAGCAACCGAGTTTGGTCTAACTACACCCAGTGTCAGGCCTACACCAAAGATAAACTCAAGGTAAAACACAATGCAGTGAAACTGTTAAGAACAGTTAAAAACACATTTAATTCCTTCGACCAAATTAGAGTAATTACCAAAAAACAAAGCTTGTAGCCCTCTTTCAAGTGGACAGATGCATAGTTTCTTTACTTGAACAGGGACAATGCATAAAGAACATTAAAGCGTTCAGTATACTCACCATTCCCAACCTGTCGCGCGACAGTGTGACGTCATGGGAGCGCCGTTACTATTTATACTCGCGCGTGGTGGTCGCGACACCAGTTGCATAGACATAACCCTGTTGCTGCTTTATTTTGCTGGCTTCACTCTTGAACGTTATATACACTTCACATACAAGTTTAGTACAGATTGAAACAGACTTACAGTCTGATTTTAATAACTTACAAAACTGGCTTGCTGTAAATAAGTTACTTCTCAATAAAACCAAAACACATACTATGATTTTTGGCACTCGACAGAACATTAAACTTAAATACAAATCACATTTATTTCGTATTTCTTGTCTTGATGGCATTACGTTGCAGAAAGTTGACCATATTAAATACCTGGGCTTATACTTTGACTCTGAACTTTATTTTAATTATCATATTAATCATATTGTACATAAATTGAATTATAGTCTTAGTCTTCTTTTCCGTTCACAAAACTGTTTTCCATTTAAGGTCAGAAAAAGAATTGCCCTTCAACTTATATTGCCAATAATGGATTATGCTGATTCAGTGTACTGCATTGCTTCTAATTCCTCTCTTACTCCTCTTACTAGAGTTTATAATAGATTGTGTAGATTTATTCTTAACTGTGCATTTACAACTCATCACTGTATAATGTATGAACTTCTTGACTTGCCCACACCATTTATAAGAAGACAGATTCATTGGTTGCACTTTGTCTTTAAATGTGTTCATTTCAATTATCCTATTTATTTAAAACAGATTTTGGTTCCTTTTTCCTCCACTCATCGTTTAAGACATACTGTACAGCTTTTCTTTTCAGTACCTCATGTTTCTAAGTCTAGATCAAAAAATGCTTTTATGTTTAAAGCACCTTCTGATTGGAATAATTTACCAGTAAATATTCGTTCGATTTCAACTTTCAGACTGTTCAAACATGCCTTGTCAATTCATTTTCATACTGAATGTACATGTAGACTTTAATTCTTTCCAGTCGTATCTCATTCTTCACTTTTCTTTTCTTATTGAACCACTTAATCACACTCTTTCCACAGTAACGTTTGGTTATATGTTGATGTATCATTATTCCCTGTTATTTATTATGTTGTAATTGTAGGCTCTATGTGTTTTTTTTTTTTTTTGTGTGTAATGTTTTGTTTATTATGTTTGTATGTCTGTAATGTTATTTTTGTTGTATTTTGTTCAGGACCCCCTCGAAAACGAGATGGTACATCTCAAGGGGTTATCCTAATAAAAGAAAGAATTTCAACTTAAAATATAACAATTTTTAATAAATGGTGAATTTATTTATATTTATAATGAATAAAGAATTTTTTGTCCATGCAGTTTACATTGAGTCTCTACTACCTAGCCATGGTGGGTCATGGCCTGTCTATTGTCACCCTGATCATCTGTCTGATCATCTTCTCCTACTTCAAGTGAGTCATGACTTTTCTCATGTATGATCTGACTCAACACTTCAACTAGAGCCCGACCGATAAAGGATTTTTAAGGCTGATATCGATACAAATATTTTGTGATTTAAAAATCTGATATTCCAATTTATCGGCCGATATAAAATTTATAGTTAAAAAGAAATCCAGAAACGCGTAACAAAACATAAACAGATTTCCCT
Source organism: Perca flavescens (assembly GCF_004354835.1). Classification (NCBI taxonomy): domain Eukaryota; kingdom Metazoa; phylum Chordata; class Actinopteri; order Perciformes; family Percidae; genus Perca; species Perca flavescens. The sequence continues at coordinate 28,913,514 of NC_041337.1, forward strand.
AACATTAGTTATTTGTAGTTATTTATGAGTCCTTACTAAAATAATATGATAATGCAGTTTAAAAATAAACTTAATAATAATAATAATAATAATAAATTGAATTTGTATAGCACTTTTCATGGACTCAAAGTCGCTTTACAGGGCAGGGTACAAAACAAAACAAAATGAAGCAGAACAAACAAAAACAAAACGAGGTGAAGAAATGGGTCTTGAGGCGGGACTGGAAGATGGTGAAGAACTCAGAGGTGCAGATCTCTTGGGGGAGGGGGTTATAAATGCCGTTACCGATAGTTTGGAAAATGCCTAATATCAGCCGATAATATCAGCCCGCCGATATATTGGTCAGGCTCTAACCTAAAGGTCTTCATATACCTTTCTTACTTTTGCTTTCCTATTTCAGTGTCAGTTGTCTACTTCTGTTGAGCCGGTCGAATAAGGTAATAAATCAAGTGAGAAGTAGGGTCATTTTCTCATAGACTTCAATACAATCAGACTTATTTTTTAAACCAGTGGAGTTGCTCCCTCCTGGCCATTAGAAATAATGCAGGTTTAAGGCACTGGCACCACATCGGCTTCACTTTTCAGACCCGGCGGATGCCGCTCGGTCACATAATTGTTTCAAAGGCTTTTTTTATCCTGTGAAATATCTAATGAATGTAACTGTGAAGAAAAAGTATATAGTTTAAATTGTGGGTATCTTTACAGCAAACAAAAAAAATGGTATGGTCAGATATAAAAAGCTATTGCAATTTCAGTCTAAAAATGTTTGTAAAAGCCCATAAAAATATAAAGAAACCTTAACTAACATGCCTTCCCTCTCTCTGTCTGTTTCTCTCATTCAGGAGTCTTAGTTGCCAGAGAATCTCCCTCCACAAGAACATGTTTCTCTCCTTCATCTTGAACTCCATTGTTACAATCATGTGGCTCTCACTCACTGTGGACAATAACCAAGCCATAAGCACCAGCTACCCTGTGAGCCACTGAATCTTTCATCTGTATTTCATTCCATTACACTAATGCATTTCACTTCATTTATCTAATTTCCCCATGTTAAAAAAATTCCCACACTTAAATGGTGTGCTTACTAGAAATCATACTCCATGTCTAAGTGTGGGTGGCTTTCTGTTTGTAATTAGTTTCCTTTTGAAGTGAAATTGTCCTGTCCGTCAGGTGAGCTGCAAGGTCCTGGCTGTGCTGACTCAGTACACATCTACTTCCAACTACTTCTGGATGCTGTGTGAAGGCATCTATCTCCACACGCTCATCATTGTGGCCGTCTTTGTCGGGGAGCAGCAGCTCTTCTGGTACTACGTCCTGGGATGGGGTGAGTCAGGTGGATCTGATATTTCACTGCCATTTCCTTTTGCGTTTCAGTGGGAGCTGCTTCTTTCTTGTGGCCGTGTCCATATCAAATGACAAATACATACAGTATATTTACATTGGGGAAAATGACTCAGAATATTCAAACAATGTCTACATAGACAGCGTTTAAGAATCATAGTGCTTAATGTCATAAACCTGATTCTAGGTCATAACAATAATCAGTAACATCAGTGGCGTTCATGCGGATGTGTGTAAAATGGATGTAGGATGTTGTAATGCAAAAATGGACAACAGAACAAACAAAACAGCAACAGGGCTTCGAGTAGAGCGAGAGAGAAGTCCAGGAAGCTCGGCCCTTTATTTCCTGTGGAGCACTGGGCCCAGGTGCTGCAAATCCGGTTGCATCAGCTGATACCTTAAACACAGTTATGCATAGTTAGAACAAGCAGTCACACACAGCTAGCAGGGGCCGTCACAATATGCTACCAGCAGATTGCGAGACAAATATAAAAGAAATACATTAATACAGTACATCACAGTTACATTCTTTGGGTGTTTATGAATGATGTCATTCACTCACAATATGCTAATAATGCTACCTCATAATACCTTATGAGCAACACTCCAAGTGAATAGCACTATGCACAGCCAATAACCGACAAGAAGGAGCTGTTTGAGTCATGAATACGCATTGTGGAAGTAGCCTACGTGCTAACGCTGCTGCAGTGATGGCTCAACCAGCTCCTTCTTGTTGGTTATTGGCTGGAACACTGTTTGTTATGGTTCGTGGGGCAGGTTGGTGCAGTTTGTTTGGTTGCCATTTGTGGAGCCTGGGCTCCACAAATGGCATAAACGCGTCACATCACTTAGAGCACCTTAAGTATGCCTAATTATATATGAGAGCATCTGCGATGTTTGACTATATTGTAGTCCTTAATTCCTGTGTTGCGCAGAGAACATCACATTTCCACCCTAATTCGTTGCATAAATGTAACCTTGAAGCCTGGATGTACAGTACCTGTGCTTATATAAGTGGGCTTCATTTCAGCTCTTATCCAGGCACCTAGCTCTTATATATTAATAATGCATTCTTTTATGTCTCTCTAAGGCTCACAGCATTTTAGAGCTGTACGGTATAGCGTGCCTGTAATGAGCATGGCACATGTCCCACTCACTATTGTACTGTTGCTGCTGGTATAGTAGCTGAAAGCTCTCTGACTTGAGCTTTCTTTAACTATGTATGTATGTAGTAGCAGTAAGTTTGGTCAAGGAATAGTTTTTCAGGAAATATGCTTATTCGTTTTCTTACATTACATGACAAGATCGATACCACTGTCATGTCTGTGCGATCAATAGGGAGCTACAGCCAGCAGCCACATAGCTTAGCACTGAAAACATTATATCTTGCACAAAAACTGAAGTGTAAAATCAACAATACATAACCCCAGTAAAACCAAAAATTGACAGAGCCAGGCTAGCTTTTTGCCCCTGTTCGGTTTCCTGGTTCCAGCTCCGGATCAATGAACTTTAGAGGTGCTAGTATTCACATTATGTGACCTTCGCACAAGCCAGGTTAGCTGTTTCCCCGTTTCCAAACTTTATGCTAAGCTAAGTTATCAGACTCCTAATTCTAGTTTCACATTGAGTAGACAGATACCTACCAGTCTCGTCATCTAAGCCCCGGCAAGAAAGTGAATAAGCATATTTCCCAAAATGTCAAACTATTCCTTTAAGGTTAGTTAAAAAATACTGTATTTTGTATTATATAAAACACTTTTATGACTCATCAACATATGAAAGCTATCGTTTCTGTCGCCCCCATGAGGAATTCCAAGTAATGACAACAAAACTGTCAGCGCGTCGTCATGATACAAGCCTTCCGTGATCGCGTACAGCCCTCGCCCCTCCTCCACGCAGTTGCTAGTAGCCAAGGAGGACACAGAGGATTAAAAAAACATGACGGACTCTTCAGAAGAGCTAATTATCTTCACTCAAGTTTCTGCGCATGAAAGTCGCCGGACGACACAATCTTGTGAACATAGCCATACTGACAAATACAGAGACAGTTGTGTGGAGCTGATAGTCTGAATTAGCTTTGTATCAACTCATTTTGGCAATGGCTTGAATGTAACGGACGTTCATTAATATCAAAAAGTAACGCACTAAAACTTTAAGGTGCTGCATTACTTTTTCACATTATGTTTTTTATATTGTGATGCAACTGCAGAAGCCTCTGTTGAGACTCAGGATGTTACAAGAGTCTGATATTTCTGTCTGTTTCTCTCTCTGTCCAAAGGTTTTCCCATTGTTCCTGCCACCACGTATGCTGTAGCACGCGGGCTCTTCTTTGACGATAAGTAAGTATGTAGTGTGTTTGCTTCTTCTATTGTCACAACCGTGAAGCCCAAGTCCAGATCAAGGCCAGGAATGTTGCAGTATGTAGTCTACTGTAACATAACTACAGGCCGGGATTTCTCCCTCTCTCGCCTTCCCCTGACCTTCTACTACTCTCTTTGATCAGGCTGAGAGGATTTGTACGATATTGATTTCCCTCTAGTGGTATTTGTGTGAGCCCTTTGTTTGCTGAGTCCAGCACTAATGATGAATGACTTGGGCTTTGAATACCCTCAGGCTTATTTATTATATCACTGTGTACAGTATGCGAAAGGTCGCTGGAATAGTTTCAGGTTTTTTTGTGCTCTCTGTTGGTTTCAGGTGTTGGATCAGCTCACACACACACCTTCACTACATCAGTCAGGGGCCCATTCAAGCTGCACTACTTGTGAGTCATTAATAAAAGTACATAAATATAAAATATGTGTCTTATAAATGTTACAAGATTATTATTATCAACAGATGCTTTTTTTTTTTCTTGCTCGCTCAAAATTGACTCTCAAAACAGTTTTTCAAATACTAAGTGACAGATGCAAATACACAGTCAATTTTAAATAAACTACTGGCAGTTATCAGTCAGTGTTTAATTGACTGCCTTTATTGGCCGTACTGTTCATCAGAATCAAAATTGCCAAACAGTACTGATATTAACCCTTGTGTTGTCGTCCCGTCGACCATGCAAAGTTTTGTTTTTCTGGGTCAAAATTTAAAATTAAAACTTATTTTTAACGTTTTGGTCAACTTTTTGACACTTTTGTCGCTTTTCCAGATGTTTTTGTCACCTTTTCTGATGTTTTTGTCACTTTTTCCGATGGTTTTGTTGTTTTTTTCCCTACGTTTTTGAAGCTTTTCTGACATTTTTGTCACCTTTTTCATTCTTTAATGAATTTATTTTCAAATGCAATGGTTGGAAGAAACTCAAAATTTCTGATATAGAAACTTTTTTAAAATGGGTCAAATTTGACGCGATGACAACATGAGGGTTAAAATGCCACTGAGATGGGAGAGCAGTTAAAAATATTGACTTTAACTTGTGGTAAGTAATATCATAACAGATTTCTATATATGTCTCTCCCTTCTCCTCTACTTTCATTTAATCTACTATCAATCTATCTAGGTGAACCTTTTCTTTCTCCTGAACATCGTGCGGGTTCTAATCACCAAGTTGAAAGAGACCCACTGTGCTGAGTCCACAGCCTACATGAAGGCGGTGAGAGCCACCCTCATCCTGATTCCTCTGCTGGGAGTCCAGTTCATCCTTTTCCCCTGGAGGCCAGAGGGACAAATCAGCCGGGCCGTCTTTGATTTCTTTGTAAATATCTTCAGCCACTTCCAGGTATAGTCACAATAAACTGCACAATAGAGTTTGAACAAAAGGCTGATGCTGCTACTCGCCCACAGAGACTCATTCAGATCACGGCTGTATTAAACAAACTCCTATGGTGAAGTTTACTATTACCAATTTTACACTAATAATCTGCATGTTTTATTTCGCATGAATACATCTCAAGACTTTACATTTGCTGTTCTAAACACATTTGGTGTATGGTATTAAGGCTTTCTATGATAGAAATACCATCCAACTCCTTCCATTTTCATTAAGCAACAACATCAATCTAAAGAGCACTTTCAACAATTTCCACTACAATGCAAAGCATGGCAGAATTTGAATAAAAAAGTTATATTTGGCCTCTTGCTTTTGGAAATTGGACCTTCAGTTGCTCTGTGTATTAATATTAGTAAAACAAGTTTATAGTGATTGCCAGTCTCAAATTCACACATCTTGAGAAAAAGACAATTTACCTTATTTGGTCTTTTTGGGTTTTCAAATAAAACATAATGATTCATTTACATTTATGATTTACAGGATTATTTCACTGACATCTGTTCCTGTATGCATATTTAATCAATGTCCAATTGTTTTACAGGGACTCCTGGTGGCAATTATTTACTGTTTCTGCAATGCTGAGGTACATTAAAACTATCATAGTTAATGTTTCAAAGATACTTTAAACTGCTAGGACTCAGTTGTTATGACCCAGATCATGTAAACTGTTGTGTCATATACAATATACTGCATGTAACATTAAACTGGTTAAAACTAGACTAAATATAATATAAATAGTGCTGTCAGTTAAACGCATTATTAACGGCGTTAACACAAACCCATTTTAACGGCGTACATTTTTTATCGCGAGATTAACGTTCTGTTTGGCCTAGCAAACTTTGTAGTTTTTTTTCACATGCTGTTGCAACAACTAGTAACATTAGAAAAACTACAACACCACACCGGATCTAGCTAGACCGGAAACAAAACAACAGGCACGCCGCACACACTTCTTTGGGCTTGCGAGCCGGCCAACAAGTAGTAGGCTAACGTTACGTTTTGAGTGGATGACGAGCGCGAGGCGCCAAAACGGATGCCAATAAGATTCTGAATGGAAAATTTACTTTAAAAAAGTTGCCAAATGGTTCCACTGAAAGACCAAAGTGATCTGTGTGTTGTGTGTTTTGTCGTTGTGAACTGAGCTATCATCGTAGCACGTCCAGTCTGAAATACCACTTGATGGCCAAGCACACAGCTGATGCCAATTCTCCGCCCCCTCGTCAAAGCCAGGCGACAGAAACACATAGCAAGCCCATCCACTTTTCCATGTTGATAAGAGCATTAAAATGAGAAAAAAATAATGGGACAAAAAGAAATCAAGGGACATTTAGAATAGATAAAAATGTGCGATTAATTGCGAGTTAACTATGACATTAATGCGATTAATCGTGATTTAATATTTTAATCGTTTGACAGCACTAAGTATAAATAATAAACTTTTTTGACGTCCAGGCCCAGTCAGCTCTGCGGAGGAAGTGGGCACAGTGGAAGTCTGCCTGGGGTAAAACCGGCTGGGGAAAAACAACCACCAACTACCACTTTAACTCCCACAACAACTCCTCCATTACCGAAACCAGCCGCGCCACCATCAGCTTGGAGCAGCCTGCTGCGTCTCCTACTGAACATAAAGAAAATAGCCACTTCCTGTTCCAGGTGCCGCAAAAAGCCAACGGGCAGCAGAAGACATGCAGCAACGGGGAGGTGGACATGCTCAACCAGTTGGAGACCACCAACATCTGACTGGAGAAAGGTGATGGTTGCGGTGCTTAAACACACACACACACACACACACACACACACACACACACACACACACACAATCCCTTATATGTAGACACAGAAAGGCAGAAGAGTAAAAAACAGAGAGGTTGCAGGTGATTTTTTTTAACAAAGTTTGGGCAGTTTATGTACAGCCTGTACAAAATATCTGAAAAGCACACATACACGTTTTTTTACAGCTCCAGCTTTTGGGCCGTATGAACTGATGACAAAAAAAATATTTATATCATGGTGTCATCCTGTAATCCTAGTATAGTAATGGTTTCTGTGTACGTGTTCTGTCACTGTCACATTGTTTTTTTTTTATGTATTTAGAGAGTTGCAGATCCCAAACCTGCCATTGTGATGTCACAAATGCAGAGCTGTTTGTATAATCTGTTGCCTTATGAAGCCTGAGTGCTTTACCCGTGCACCACTTTGACAAATGAATGTCATAGCCCACTGATGTGATTTATATGTTCTTTTACATGCTTTTATATAGGGAAGATGATATAATCATCACTGGGCTGCGGGAAAAAAAAAAAAAGCCAGGATCTCCCTTTCAGAAAATCAAAACCACACCACACCACACTGAGAGAATGTGTTAATAAAAGCAACACAATCATGGTTTAAATTTAGATTTCCCTATGACAACAGAAATAGGATTTACTCTCAGTCAGAGGAAGTCTATGATGGCAGGAAGGCCTAAAGTTTTTAATAAACACTTACAAACTTAATTTTGTAGCTCATGTTAGACTCATCAGCCCTTGAAAGGCAAAATGCAGTAAAGACCAGAATCTGACTTTGTGACATCTGTTTTACCATACAAACAAGTATAACTAGGTGTATAATTGCTGCTAAAACATGGTTGTAACATAAAAACTAAGCTAAAACCGAAACTGCAGTAATTAGACTCTGGTTTGCTAATGTGTTGGCTCTTGATTAGAAGCCACCGTCACACTTAGGCCTACTGCACTCTCTGTCACAGATAGACAGCCAACACAACAGCTAAAGAAAGTGACGTACTTCAAGTGCAAGCTAGCTGATGAAAAAGCCACAGCTAGCCTTAGCTAAAGCTAAAACTAAAAGTATTTACTGATTTTTCCAAGCTGTTATCTGTAACTGAAAAATATCCATTTTGATGAATCTGATAATTCAGTTTGTTATTCCACATAACTAAATGAGACAGTTGTAAAAGTCAATGATGATGGAGAAAAACATCAAGTCATGCTAACTTGGCAGATATATGCATGAACAAAAGAAATGCTATATCCCAACATTATTGCTGTAAAATAAGTTTGTTAAAGTTGATGGTCACTCTGCATGCTTACACAAATCTTCAGGTTGCCAAAATAATGAATTTACTTTTATGGCAAGTAAACAGACCTCATTTGGATGTGGAATGTATTATGTTGAAAGGGCTTCTGACTTTCATGTTTCATATGCACAGATCATGTAGTTGAGCTAAAGATAAAACCGTGGCAATCTCCTGGCTGCATGACAGCTAAACATTATGTTACATAGTTTAGCTAATTTTGAGCCTCATCTGATTAGAACATATTTACCACCTGGAACGAAATGATGTGCTGAACATTATGGGTTACAATTACAACAATAATTTAAACTGGGAGCAGAGCTTTGAGTGCAGTAGGATTACTGGTGCAGAGATAAAGCTGTGGAGTGCTGCAATAATTCCACTCCTACTGAATCTCAGTCATTCTCTTCACTCACTCCATTAGAAACATTGGGTTTGGGGGGTATTTTGGCAAAAAAGTAGCACACATGCAATAGACATACAGTCACTGTGGTGTGTGTGAAATAATTTATGTGAGGATGTGCATGTGTTGTTTCACAAATAGTTCCTCCAACTTTGTTACATTTGGTGGGAAAAAAGGTTTTCACAATCCCACAATCTTCACTTTATATTATTTATTGTAATACAGTGGGAAATCGTAATGTGATATGAACCTTTATTACACTGAAAGTTTAGGACAAAAATAAATATTCCATTTTTAAATTATTCTGTCTCAAATATAACCTTTGACAGAACAAGACTGTGCCAAATTAATGTATACATTGTTAGGAATAAATGTTTTTTTTCCATCTCTTATTAACTCCACTTCACTCCACATTATTTTTCTATTTTTATTATAGTTAGTTAGTTAGTTAGTTAGTTAGTTAGTTAGTTATATTTTATTTCTGTGTCATGCCAAACATCTTGGCCCATCCCACATGGGATTACAAGACACCACAAATTCACTTATTCAACAAACATCTTCCCGTTGCATATACAAATCCTTCGAACAAATACATGAATACAAATATATAGACATACACATACATACATGTATATACACGTACACACATACTACACACAAACAACTAGTTCTCATTTACACTCGATAAAGAGCTTTTTTCCTCTTCTCCCAGGCTTTATTTAAATAATTAGCCAATTTATATGTTTCATATGTGAACAGCCATCTCAATCTTTGAGCATCATCCATATTTACCAAATCAATCTCTGCTTTTATCCTACAAAACAAAAAATCACGCTGCTCACGATAAAAAGGACAATAGAAAACAAAATGGAACTCATTTTTACATCATTCAAACAGCCCATAGGACAAATACGTTTTTCCTCTTCTACATTAACATATCGTCCTGTTTCAATAGTCAAAGGCAAAACACCAGATCTCACTTGAGCGCATAAGGATCGTTGCCTTTTTGACAAATTATATACAACATAATTCTCAGTGCCATATTCTGGTTTTATCATTACAAAAATACGCAATTTTGGCTTAGCCCATATATCATCAGCCCACTGCTTTTTGTCTTTAGCAAACACAGATTCTTTAAACAAACCAATATTCAGCTTTTCATTATTAAGAAACAAATCCCCAAAACCATAATTACAAAACAATTTGCATATGTCGTTAGACCAAAGACCAAGAATGTGTTTATCCCAGAGAAATATTTTCCTTGTCAACCTATTTGCGTCCATATCTAATAGACGATTCCATAACTGGGCCATACATATCTTCCAGCGAGCCTCACATGATTCCCATCCCATGTCTCCCACTATCGCCAATGTAGGGGTATACTTATGCACACCCAGAAAATATCTTATAGCACTATTTTGCACTAATTCACAATTAGATATATTCCTAAGTCCTCTAACACCCACAATATAATCAAGTATAGGGCACACACAGGCTTGAAACAATTTAGAATACGTTTGAAAACTTATGTCTTTCAGATTCCTGCTTTTACCAATAATTCCTCCCAAAGCTCTATGTGCTGAATCAGCAAGAACCTTAACACCATTTCTAAAATTCATATTTTCATCAATATAAAAACCTAGATATTTATATGAGTCTACAAAGTTCAGCTTGTGTGACCCAATTTTAAACTCATAAGTGCTGCGAGTAGTTAAAGGTTCTCTAAAGTGAATTATTTCCGTTTTCTTTCTATTGATGAACAATCTCCATTTATTACACCAATCATCAATATAAGAGAGCATGCGCTGCAGATTATCTTCAGATGGAGACAGTAGTACTATATCATCCGCGTACAAAAGGATACTTATCATTTCATTTCCACATCTTATCCCACAATTCAATGCTTTAATTTCCTTTGCCAAATCATTTATATAAATTGCAAATAATGTGGGAGACAAAGCATCGCCCTGTTCTACCCCTGATGATGTTGGAAACCAGTTGGTATGGAGTTCATTCAATCTTACACATGCTATGGGCTTGTGATAAACAGACTTCAGTGCCATATAAAAATTTCCATTTACCCCATACTCCATAATGTTTATTGTTTTAATGTCCCTTTTGCTTTGTAATTTTGTAATGTTCTGTGTTATTATTGCTGTTAAAATGGTCTGTTTCACTATTTCTAATGGATTGTATAATTGTTATATGCTTTTTTTTGCAAATACAATTCACTGCCACTTCAATGAGATATAATATAATAGCTTTTCCATTGCATGTGTACCATGCTGTATGTACACTGGCAGGGTACAGTACCAGCACCTTTTCAGTTTCCACTGGAATACTGAGCAAGTCTTATAAAGTGAGCTGGTAGTAAATGTATTTTGGTGTTCTTCCAGGATGCATCCAGACACAACATACTGGGAATACTAAGTACTAGTGTGAATACAGCAGGCTACACTGATGCATAGGGAATCAAACACAATTGTGGTAAGAAAACAGCAGTATGAGAAAGCTCTGTGAAAGAGCGGTGGTTCTCTCACTCATTCTGCACAGGGATCCCACCCTGTACACTTTTGCCAATGCTGCCCGGTAGAGAAACAGCTGTCATGGGCATATTTGTAAAGAAAATTGAAAAACATTCCAATAAAACGTCAAAAGAAATCAGTTTAAACATATTATTGTATATATATATATATATATATATATATATATATATATATATATATATATATATATATATATATACATATACATACATACATATATTTTCAACACTGCCATTAATGTGTGGAAATAAAGTTGTTTGTACATACACCTGTGGTATTCTGGGTGAATGTTATTTCTGAGTGAAAATATTTCATCTGTGCCACAGTATAATTGATGTTACAGTACTGTACTGCACTTAATAGGTATTTCCACTGCTCCTTTACTTCTACTTCACAATTATAGTGGAAAATATTGTATTTTTTTATATTTTGCTAGTACATTTGCAGATTGATTTTCATACAAAATAATTAAAACATTTGATGGTTTGCTATAGATTTAAACTGACAACATATTAAGTAGTTAAAATGACCTTCTAGTAATTGAGATTTTATATTGCTCTGATTGGATCTGAGCACTAAAATAGGCAGGGTGTGGAGCCAGAAAGGGCGGGGCTGGGCCCATGGTAGACAGGTTATGTGAGGACAATATTTCTTTTCCATATATAAGAATATAATAAGAATCTTTTATGGAATCCCCTCTTCAAACAGAATTCATCTAAGCAACATGTCAGGGAAATAGTCAGGCAAGGTGGGCAGTCAACCATTATCTGATTCTCCACAATGCTGTTTTGTTGTTAGTGGTAGTTACAGATTTGGCTGCTGCTGATGGATGGATTGATGGATTGATGGATTGATTGATTGATGGATGGATGGATGTTGCATGGACTTCTCGGCAACGTCATCACTGCTTGCGCACGCAACCTGGGGGCAGAAAGAAGATGTGTTTCTTTATTTATTTTCTTTTATATTATTCTTTATGTTGGTTGGATTTGTGATTGTGCCTTGTTTGTTTGTATATCTGTATTCTGAAAGAATGAACAATAAAAAATAAAAAAGAAGAGGTGTTTCATGTAGCTAGTAGTAGTAGCATAGTGTAAGTCAAAATGCCAAGGAGTTGTGTGGATAATTGTACAAACAGAGCCAGTGATGGGGGCCTGACGTTTAACCTCCCTAGGGGGAAGCATGCTTTTGCCAAAAACCGGCGGAGGTTATGGCTTCAAGCCATAAGAAGGGCAGATTGGGGTCATATGCAAGAGTCAGGCTCCCATTGTATCAATCAGAAAAGTTGCAGCTTGTTCAGTTGTTCAGTTAAGTGCTACCTACCTGTCAGGACTGTAAGTACTTGTGCTTTCCATGGACTGTCGTTGCTTTAGCCTATTATTTCAGTTGCAACCCTGGCAGTGGAAGCGATGGTGAGAGCAAATAAAAAATATAAATTCAAACCGCTGTGCACATTGGCGACACACGGCTCAAGTAGACGAGAAATAGCCGATATATAATCCCCTCCCATTAAAATCTATAGATTTCATAAATATATCCATCAGTGAATGTTAACGGGGTTGTCTGTCTCTAAATGTTTTAACTTTTGTGAGCGCACCCCTCCCTCTCTCTCTCTCTCTCTCTCTCTCTCTCTCTCTCTCTCTCTCTCTCTCTCTCTCTCTCTCCCTAGCACCGAGCTCCGCTTGATCTTCTAAGAACGGTGACGCCGTTATCAATCGAGTATTGACTGGTCAGTAGGCGGTGCTTTTACACCGTTTGATCTCTGATCTCCAACTTAACCTGCTCCCGACCAGGTTAGGTGTTCAGCATGAGTTACCACGGCGATTGAACCCGATAACAACTGATCCACCTTCGTGGTAAAGAAGTTTAGAAGAAGTTACCTCGTTAACGCCAAATCCTGCTCACCCAGTAATGTTTGTAAACAGGAAACCCGTGTATTAGTTTTTGCTGTTCACATCCACATCATGGATGTATTAAGAGAACGGTTCACAACCTCATCTTGGGTCCAAATCGTGGTCCAATTCAAATGCACAACTGTGCAGTAAATTACTATCGTCTCGTTATACATTGAAGAAAAAGGTTGAGGTCTCACCGAGATTTGAACTCGGATCGCTGGATTCAAAGTCCAGAGTGCTAACCATTACACCATGAGACCTAACGGTACCGTCGGCACTGCTCGTTCAGTTCTTATTCACAATAGGAGCGTCTGGAAAACCATTGACGTTGAAATTGACGCTTTTCACGGGCACATGGCATATTATTTACAGGATAATCAAATAGTTCTCACTTTCAATTCGTGGCGTGGCGTATATATTGCAGTGTTTGTGCTGTGCTCGACAGCTTACGTTGCCTTGCCTCCAGTAGAGGGAGATAGCGTGCCGTTGGAGTGGTGTGCCTTAAACCGCCCTCTGTACTTGTGTGTGTAGTGGATTTCACAGTTTAGTGCGAGAGCTTTTTGGTGTCCTGGTGTAACCTCCCTATTTATGAATTGTTGAATGGTCGCTGTAACAAATTATATGGTATTATTTTATTTTGTATTTTGTTGAAGGTGAAACTGTGAGCTGAGGGGCTCCACTCTCAAGAAGGCTGTTACAACAATATGTTGGAGGCCCCCCTGAATTGACTCTGAGGACCCCCTAGGGGTCCCGGACCCCCTGTTAAAGATCCCTGGTAAAACTGAACCTACTGTGGATGCAAAACTCGCAAAAAAACACAAATGGGTCTCTCTTTGCCAGTGCTTGGTTTGTCCGTTCTAGGCTACAGTAGAAACAAAGGTTTGCACCTTTGTCAGTAGCAGGGCATGGATGTATTATAAGAGCAGTAGCAGGGATGTAAAGCTACCTGCTAACTGGAATAGCTTCATTGAAATGGATGAAAACAAAGCCGACCTAGTTCTATCAAATGAGTTTGAGAAGCATGTGCACACTCATGGTCAGGAATTTGTTAGTGGAAGGTTGGATGAACCTGAAAAGGTGGTATCAGCAGCTGGGCACGATGTTTTTCACCTACAGGCTGCACCTGAAGCTGATACCCGCATACTTCGACATGCAGCTGATGCAACAACCAAAGGTATCAGAGGCTCATCATTCAGTGCCGGGACCATAGGCCCGGGGCACAGATGTGCTGGTGTTACTTTTTTGCGTTTCCACACAAACCGAGCCAAGAAATTTGGATGAAAAAAGGAACAGCCAAGAAGCCATCAAAGTTCATGATATCAAAATGCCAAATGAGATGCTTGATGGTCTGTTGGCACTTCAGGCTATCGCTGGATGTGAGGATGAAGTAACAAGTCCAGCTAGCACCAAGTCCAGCTACTCTATCTTTGCAAAACAGTGTGTATGCAAAATCAAGCAGCAACTCAATCCATGTAGTTTGCTGTGCTGTGTTTACGAAACTAAAAGCCAGTGTTGATACTTTACCACCAACAAGGAATGCCTTGACGTTGAACATCATGAGGGGCCACTATCAAACAAAGATTTAGAAAAACACAAGGTGGATGGCATGCTGGTCCCCTGATCCTGAAGTCTGCCACAATACAGCTTTATGTGGTGGTTGACCTCCTCACTGATGAGATACAGAGACGCAGGAATTGCTGCAGCCTCTCAGGCCTCTGCTCAAGACATATATGAATGTGAAGGCTGTACTTAAAGAAAAGAGGCTTAGGAGCATAAGGAAACACTTTGCCAATGAAGCCCACAGACGAGCCTATCGGAGATGCCATGAAGAGGCTGGAAACTGCATTCTTTAATGTGGTTGTGGACACCACCATTGAGTCATGAAAGGAATGGTTTGAAACACTGGGTGAAGTGAGAGCAAGATTTGGAGTGCTCCTTAAAGGAACACGCCGACTTATTGGGAATTTAGCTTATTCACCGTAACCCCCAGAGTAAGACAAGTCGATACATACCCTTCTCATCTCCGTGCGTTCTGTAGCGCTGTCTGGCCAACTCCAGCATTAGCTTAGCCCAGCACAGATCCTGCAGGTAACTGGTTCCAACTAGCCTACTGCTCCGAATTGTGACAAAAGTGACAAAATAACGCCAACATGTTCCTATTTACATGTTGTGATTTGTCAGAAGTCTGGCGTGTACACAAAACAACGTAACATGAGACACAGCCATCTTCTAACCGTAAACAAACCGGGAACTATATTCTCAGACAGGCTTGCTGCGAGCATATCACTCCGCCCAAGTACTATATTCTTCCGCCTGAGAATATAGTTCCCGGTTTTTTTTACGGTTAGAAGATGGCTGTGTCTCATGTTACGTTGTTTTTTGAACACACTGTGACTCTACAAATCACAACATGTAAATAGGAACATGTTGGCGTTATTTTGTCACTTATTCGGAGCAGTAGGATTACTGGAACCAGTCACCTGCATGTTCTGTGATGGGCTGATGCTGCTGGAGCCGTCAGACAGCATTACAGCACGCACGGAGATGAGAAGGGTATGTATCGACTTGTCTTACTCTGGGGGTTACGGTGAATAAACTAAATTCCCAATAAGTCGGCGTGTTCCTTTAACTTCAAAAAGCTAGACGGTGAGGCATTGTCCAACCAGCGCGACAAGCTCTGCAGCACATTAAGCACTGGAGATGAAGATGATATTGATGGAACCGGCTCTTGCAATTCGAAACTTGCCAAGCCTGCCTTTGGATCCCGTGTCTGCACTGGAGCTTTTCTCTTTCATCCACAAAAAGTAGCTGACAAAACTTTACCCCAGTCTGTGGATTGCCCTGCAAATTGCCTGCTCTCTCCCTGTGACTGTGGCCGCAGCCGAGCGGAGCTCTTCAAAGCTGAAGCTCATTGCGACCTACCTGAGGTTGTCCTACTCACATTTCACTTCTTTGTTAGGCTCACCTCCTCGACTTGGAAATTTGAGATGTGCTACCTGTTCACAATTTTTTTTTTTATACCCTCATTGGATCCTCAGATTGAACCGGAGGTATGTCCCTCCCTCTTAGCTTAAATATGTCAGTAGTTGGGTTGAAGTTTTATACCAGTTTTGAGGTTAGATGAGGTTAAATGTCCAACAGAGCTGTTGCCGGTGAAGTGAATGTTCATTTCACTACTATAAGCCATCTCCAATGTCGTTTTCAAGAATTTGGCAGTACAGTACATCTAACCAGTCACTACTGCAGACCACGTAACCGTAACCTCTCCAACCCAGGACTAGGGGTGCGATATTAAGATCTGATATCGGTCCCAATATTGACAAAATAGCTGGATCGGGGATTGGAAAAATTAACAGATCCACGGGCCGATTCAGTTTTGTTAGTTTTTTTCCCTCTGTCGCACGTGTGTCGCATGCTGGAAGAGTTGAGTGTACAAATAAATAGAAATTCAATACATTACATCTATGTTATTTTGTCTTAGTTCGGAAAGTAATGTTTAGTCTGGTACCTTTAGTCTCTTCCACATGGTGGAAGGAAGGTATAAGGTGAAAGGTATACAGTGTATTATTAATTCAACAACGGTATCGGATCGGTATTGGTATCGAGAGATACACAAAGCTCAGGCATCGGTATCGGGACTGAAAAAGTTGGATCGGTGCATCCCTACCCAGGACCTCCACATCTAGCGCCTTCACTTGCAAGACTATAGCCACCTGGACAGCGGATGCAACAGTTGATTTGCACAACCAAAAACTTTCACCAAAAAACGTCAGAAACTGTCTCAGGGAAGCTCATCTGCATGCTCGTCGTCCTCAGCAGGGTCTTTACATGACTCCATAGTGGGCAAATGATAAATTAAAATAAATAACAAAGTGACGCATGTTTGTCACGGAAGTAAAGGCTGGACTACAATAGAGCAGTTTGGAGCAGTTTGTGAACAGTGTTTTCTCTAGAAGATGGTAAGTCCCTTTGGGGTGGACTTTTTCACTTTGTAAACCTATAACGTGCACAAAAAAGATATATAACGCAATAAAGGAAAGGGAAAATGCCAAAAAGCATAATATGAGAACTTTAATATAAAATAGTTGCGCAGTATAGGTTTAAAGTTTAATATATTCTAAAATAAATTCAGATTACCACAGTCACTGAACTTCTGCATTACAGTCAAACAAGTGTGATTGTTTTGCTGCTCTCTGCTTCTCTCTCTCTCTCTCTCTCTCTCTCTCTCTCTCTCTCTCTCTCTCTCTCTCTCTCTGTCTCTGGCCCATAGCCTACAGCTCCATCCACTGGTAGGTGCTGCGAGGACACGTTAACCTGATGTCCCAGAGCTTAGTCTATACTAACAGCTTAATGCACACACAGACTCAGCTCCCTAACACGTGAGCAGACAACTCCCACTTGACCTGCTGATTGTTTAGCCCCATTAAACACCCGCACATATACACACGCATACAGACCGAGATGATTAGGCATCTGCATACACACAGACGGATACACAAACACGTTTAACCAGCTAAAAACGATGTGTGGTAAATCAATGTGGTGCTGGACTATGGCTGCAGGAATGTGACTGAAATGAATCCAGTACATGTCAGGCTGTCTGATTAAACAGAATGTCATCACTGGTTCAACCTATACCCATATGCTGGAAGTAAACCATACAGAAAGACAATAATACTGTATGGCTATTTGTTTTAAATCCTCCCTATGCTATGTGATTTATAATTTCATACAATTATCCTAAACAATCAATCCTGTATAAGAACATGTCATGAGCAAATCATTTTACCCATGGGATCACAAAAAAAAATCAAATCACTACAATTCTATATTGTGAAAGTGGTCCAGACAGAATATTTAAAAAAAATTAAAAATGAAATGTTTTCTCATAATGGAATTCCAGTTTGCTCTGTTTTCTTGACAGATGGCGTGAAGTGTCCAAGAGGGAAGAAACGTAAGCACAGGTGTAAATATACCACATAGATAGCACACACACAACATGCTGTACAGGCATACTCACACATACTGTAAGCACACACATAAATAGACGAGTCTCTGTTTTCCTCTCCCCCCCGTGTAATCCCAGGCTGTCTAATTTGGGCTAAATCCTATTTTAGAGATAATCTCAATTTTTGCCTAGAGTTGGTCACCATTAAGACCCCAGTGAGATAAAACGGATTGTGTGGTATGCTACAGTACTTGTCTTTTCTTCTTTTATTTTTAAATACATGATTTTGTTAATAGTAGATCCTTATAATATGTATAATCTAGTTTTAATTAGACAAAGTCATTTATCTATGATGCATCTATACTGCTGTGACACTTCAATTTCTCTGTGTGAGATTAACACTAAAACATAACACATTTTCAGGTCCTGTTTTTAAATGTTTTACGCTTCTTTCCACGTTTTGCTTTTTTCTACGTTTTATTTCAATGTTTTTTGCACTTTTTTCCCCCCTATTACCACCAGTATATTCACCACTAGAACTAACTTATTAACACTCGTTTTACACTCATTTTCGGAATTCCTGGTCAATGAACCTCATGTATATGAAATGATCACATTTTTGTGTAAGAAAAAAAGCAGAAATTATAAATGATTTTGACTAAAAGTTAAGATGAATGAAGGTAATGGATAATGACAGATATTTCAAAGGTTAGTCAGGATAATGCTATAAAATTAAATAAAACACCCAGTATTCCATGAAAGGAAAGATTCGATCCTTCATTTCACTTGTGAAGAGCGTTGTATGGAACCATCCATGTTATTTTGGGGCAATTTAGTTGAAAGAAACCCAAATGTCTGATGTAGAAAGTTTGAAAACAACAGGAGGGTTAATAAAGTTGATCTTATTTTATCACTTGCTCGATCAGGTGAAGAAGAAGAAGAAGGCATGCTTTGTGAGGACTTGAACCAGCAAACCTACTGTTCCCAAGCCAGATACACGTCCCCGCGGACTGAGCCCCGAAAGGTAAGGTGGTGGTCAGCCGTTTCCATATTGGCTCAAGGTCACATGCCACAAAGGGTTTCTAAAACCTGACCTTGGAGCAGTCCAAACAAACCACTGGTCAGTGGGTCACTGTGAGTCAGCAGATTTCTCTTTAGTCCAGTTTTAGATTTTGTTGACTTAAATCAATTCAAAGGACAAGTGTAAGATACAAAAAATAGCTCCTCTCCCCCTGAGGAAACCCAAATCAGTTCCAGACCCAGATTATCGTTGTTTTTTTATTATTTCCCCTTCAAAATAACTTTATTGACATGTGTACATCTGACCACTAGATTAATGTAGTTTAGAGGAGATGACACATCCATGTGGTTTTAAAAACTGTAAATAAAAACTCAATTAAAAACAGACCATATTTGGTAAAAAAATATATATATATAAGTGAAAAAAGGATGTAAATGTTAAATATAAACAATGTTGATTGCAACATTAACCTATATAGATATTAGGTACACAATTCAATTGATATTTTTCACATTCTATACACATTAATACAAATAACTAATATAAATACAATAAAAACTAAATTGCAAACCAGAGACGTTTGTGTATGTAACCTACATGTATTTTATTTTCTTTGCGTTAAGAAATAATTTCTTAAAGCCTAAAACATCAGCAATTAGAAATATGTATGACTTCTAAAGCTAGAAATTCAGTACAAGAAAGTCATCAAGTGCATACTTTAAAAACACCTGCCAGTCATTTTTCACATCCTTTTAATCATAGGCTCAAGACATTTACCGTGAAAGAGGAGGCCGAGAAAGGCAACGAAAGAACTGAGATTTTAGCTATTATAGACATAAAAGACGTGTCAGCTATTAATGGTTTTAAAGGCTTGTTAAAAGCATTATGTGAATCATTTCATGACATTTTCTTCTTAAAACCTTTGGATTGCTGGCGCGGCCTCTAGCTCATCCGGTAAGAGCATTCGCCCCGTGTTGGCTGAGTCCTGCAGCGGCGCCCTTTGCTGCGTGTTGTCCCCCCATCTCTCTCCCGCATTTCCAGTCTATCCACTGTCACTATATATTAAAGGCAAAAGCCTCCCCAAAAAATGATCTTTAAAAAACAAACAAAAAACTTTTGGATTCCTGAGGTCAATTTGGCTGTAATGATGAGCCTATTTATATGTAAGGCACCTTGAGATTTTTTCAGCTACTCGGGTGTGTAAATGGAGGTTGATTTATAGCAGCGTTACGATGAATTCAATGTTAAAAGCTTTGTTTCAATGTCAGCGGGAATGTACTGACACACAGCTACTAATACATTAGAATTATCATAAAACAATATGTTTTTTCTCTCTTATTCTCTTCCTTTCACCTTATTTTGTTTGGTCTACGGCCATTGTGTCTATGATGTTCCAGTCAGATACAACATCTTTAACGATGTCTGATGAAAGTGAAAGTAAAGGATAAATGTTCCCAGATGGTATTTAGGCTTGGATTTCAGCGTCCCATCCCATATCGGACCCTGGGCACTTGAAACCTGCCTGTGGCCTGTGATCATGTATGTCATAATTTTCCTTATTTATTTTTACATTATTTTAAGAGATGTATAGAGATATAGATGTGTGCTAATTTGTCTTCAGAGTCAAAAGAAAGTTAACAGTTAACAAGAGAACTTTCTATTTAACTTTACCGGCTATGTACTTGACAGAAGCATCTTGCTGTGGTTTGCCTGGTTTGTTTTTAATGGGATGAGATTGACAGGAGGTGGTTCCCAGAGATTTATTTTGGAGATGAAATTGGACACAGAGTGTATCGGAAAGTTTAGCTTAAGCTTGTTTTATTTAACCCTCCAGTCTTTTCTCAGCTTACAGTGTTCCAAAAAGGTTTCTTCAATTTGAACCAGTAAATGAAGCTTTTTAGTGAGTGTTTGCTGCCAGGTTATTAGCATCAGTGCTGTGCACAGACTATATAAAAAAAAAATATGGGACACCTCATGTCACACCTGCAGTGGCGGACTGGGGCTGTCTGAAGAGCAGGGGCACACAAAAAAAAGGGCACCAGCTGCATGCGGTGGAGCACAAGCAGACAGAATGTTTTCTAGCATGTAGGGCGGCCTATATGGCACTGCATCACATTCTCTACACTGAAAAGGCATCCTTGAATGCACTGCGTCGGTCTCGTCTCCGAATTGGCCGCATTTTAACTAGGGCTGCACAATTAATCGCAATTGTATCCAATATCCAAATCGCAAGGGGGCGCAATATTTGTTAAAGGCAAAATATGTGTCAAACCATTCTGAATGAAGTATTGTGTTGCTGCAGAGATGTCCCGGCCTACAAATCGTATCCTACCGACTAAAGAAAAATAATCTTTGTTTGGTACAGATCCTCGCAAAAAAATCCCACTATAATCATTTTAATTTCTTTCAATGTTAATCATTTTCAATGAAAATGAGAATAATGATGCAAAAACGATCATTCCCTCCAATATCGTGAATCATATCGCAATCGCAATATCAGTCAAAATAATCGCAATTAGATATTTTCCTCATATGGCGCAGCCCTAATTTTAGCTCGGTATTGTCTCGGTCTCGGATAAAGAGGACTCAGGATTTTATTTCAAGACCGGTCAAGACCACAACTGCAGGGATTTGCTAAATTGTCTGGGAGGTATCAGCCAAATCCTTTGGCTACCTAAACCATAAGTAGTTTATTTCCCAAACAACATCTAAAAGAAAACGGATATTAGCTATACATATTAGTTAGTTGTGTATATTTTGTATGCTATGTCAATAAAAGAAGTGAATGAAGAAGAATCCTAATTTGTTTTCTGTCAATGTTTTTATAGAAATGTGGCTCTTTCAGATCAATTTCAGGAGTGCCTATGGTTAGCATTTCTCACATTTTATCGGGTTATGCAGTGTGGAACTTGCACTGGCCTGATCTTGGTCTTGACTCGGTCTCAACCCCTCAAAGTATTGGTCTTGTCTCGGTCTTGATACACTCTGTGCTTGGTGATGACTTGGTCTTGATTTAGGTAGTCTTGACAACAACACTGGTGCGCTGTATCTCATTCTCTTGTTGTCTCTCTTCTCGTTCATCACTCTGGAGCGTGTCCACCAGTGTGTGTCCACCACTGCACACACAGGGTTAGGTTCAGGTTTAGATTAAGCTTTCAATTTGTGCTAAAGTCACAACTGGGTGGCACTTCAGCTGAACTCAGGAGAACCTGGAGAAAAATAGTGGGGGGTTTTGGCACAACTTTACCAACTAACAAGGTGCATGGAGAGGCGAAAGGAGTCTAAAAAGGTCAAACTTCAGTAACACTTGTAGTATACAGAACAACTTATTCGGTTCTCTCAAATGTCACACTAGGTGGGCATGGAGAATGGACGTATCCCATTAGGATACTTATTCTGGGTTAAAATTCCGGGTTTAAAAAATGTCACTTAGAACAAAAAGGTCAGAGGCAGAGCAGAACAAAATGATAGCCTACATGTGTGATGAAAACCAAACAGAAGGGAGGCAGAAGGCATTACAAATGTAGCCCTCATCTGAACATAAAATATTTTGGAAAGAACTTCAAACAACCCCCATTTATGTGTCCAGGTGTGCTTTAAACTATTTTTGTAACCATGCGGTCTCTTATCCGACATGAGAGCACACTTACCTCTCTGGCATTACAGGTGAAGTGTGTCCAAATATCAGCCCTCCGAGCCATCATGCGTTTTATCTGCCACTCTCAGATGTCAGCCAAGCTCAGAAAATGTATGGTGTGTAGCTCCAGCACTGAAGCTTCTGCTGGTGTTAAGGGAAGAGAAATGCAAGCAGTGTCCAATGACAATGAGAAACACATGAACAAGACTGTGTGCACAACATGTTTTTATGGGTCAGTCAACATCAACTTTTGTCTTGTCTTTTTTTGTCAGTTTATGATTTAGAGTTTGTTGTTTGTTTTTAGCCACGCCCTAGGGATGGCAATGTCGGTCGGTCGGCCGGCTCGCCCCTTTGATCCAGATTGAAACAACTATCACGTGGACATGTGGACAGTTTATTTGCCATGGCCAAAAGCTTGAGAAGAAACTCTGTGCAATCTATGCGTACACTGCACCAGAAAGGGGTTCTGCTATGAGGCAACGAGCCTAAAGAGTCATTTCCTGGCCGTATGGTGCACCCTTGTTGTTAGTGTAATATAATGTTATTGGTGTCTCCTCCCGCTGTGGCTCTTTTTACCTGCAAATAGTGGCCTGGCTGTGGCTGTCACTGGAGTCAATATCCACAACATTCCACTTCCAGGCTAAAAATTCCGCCGGATTTCACTATTTCCGGCCGTATGTCCGTCACCTTCCTCTTTCTTTGTGTTGTAATTTTAAACTCTGGTGGATTTGTGAGGATTATGGTTAACTGCCTCCTCAGATCTCAGCAGAGTAAATTGAGACAGCTAGCTATCCAATCTGAGTCTTCTGTTGCACAACTACAACAACCTTTGAACGTACATGTGTTCCACCAAAACTCGAGGCTATTTTGCAGGGGCACCGTGGCTCCGTCCGGCGCTTAGCACCGCCCAAGACGATTGTGATTGGTTTAAAGAAATGCCAATAAACCAGAGCACGTTTTTCTCCCATCCTGGAATGCAGTATGGACTAGCCAGACCCTCCTCCGCGGGGCTGTGGAGGAGGGTCTGGCAATGCGAGACTACCGTCACTGTGACCACACAAGCTCTGATTGGATCATGCAACCTCACTTCAACCTGGCCGGAAGGCAGGGATAGTGTTCAGATGTAACACACAGAGCCTCAGATTAACTCCTTTCACCCTGCCTCCTTCTCAGCCTCGCTCTTTTAATCTCCCTTGATCTCATTTTGGCACCTCTCTCAATCTCTCTTTTTTCTAGTGTGCAGGATGTGGTCTCATGGAAACCCACATCAAGGATTTTTATCCACTTTGACACACCCCCTGCTGGTCACTCCAGTTTTCTTATTTTGTCTTATTGTCATGCTTTCTTCTTGACAAACATCCTGTATGTGCATCTTAATATTAGCACCACCTCAGTTCCCCTGGGCAGTGACTGGCCTTTTTCCTCAGAGTTTCCACATTCTCTCCTCCTCCTCCTCCTCCTCCTCCCCCCCCCTCCTCCTCATTCTTTGTTCCCTCCATCATCTTGCTCTCCTGCCTCCCTCTCCCTCCACATTGTTTGGCACGCAAAGCTCCTTCACCGCAGTTCTGCCACATGTGATCTTGTCACTCAGTGTCCTCACTTCATGCCTGCCTGGCTCAGTCACCCTGTCCGACCTCCACAGAGGAGACAGTAGTGTAAAGCAAACAAAAGTGGTCAACTGACATCCTCAGCTCTGGTAGGCTGAGGTGGGGTGGAAGTAGTCTCGCATTGCCAGACCTTCCTCCACAGCGCTGCTTGTCCACACAGAATTCTGGGATGAAAGAAAAACGTGCTCTGGTTTATTGGCATTTCTTTAAACCAATCACAATCGTCTTGGGCGGTGCTAAGCGCTAGACGGAGCCACAGTGCCTCTGCAAAATAGCCTCAGGAAGGAACTTGTTTTGGTGAAAACTCAGATCGGACAGATAGTCTAGCTAGCTGTCTGGATTCAACCTGCAAAGATCTGAGGAGGCAGTTAACCATAGTCCTCATAAATCCACCGGAGTTTAAAATTACAACACAAAGAAAGAGGATGGTGACTGACATCCGGCCCGAAAAAGAGTGACATCCGGCAGAACGAGAGCAATCCCGGAAGTGGAACATCGAGAATATAGACTAGGGTGTAAGTCACTCCAACAACACTCTGTTAGGGAAATCAAGGATACTCCAAAGGAAATCATGACTTCAGATTTTGTGTTTGGTCACAGTCAGTTTAAGCCCCTTTTAGTGAGATAATTTAATTGCTGTTATCTTGAAATGTCAAACATTTTGGGCTTTTTCCGCTGCATCGTTGCTCAAGAGTTTAGTTTAGTTTAGTCTAACTGAACTTTAGTCACAGTCAGACCCAGGCACTGTGTCAACAGCATATAAAAATGTCACAATTGAGAAGAAAATAGCCAGAAAAAAACTCAGCATTTTTTACATGCATTTTATCTTGAGATAATGACATATTTATGGTCACTAGAAAATAGTATGCAATATATGGAGATAAGGATAGAAAAATACATTTTTATTCCAGAAATCAAATTCCAGAATAATATTTGCTATCCTGAAACTGATCAAGAATAAATAAATTGAGAATTCTAAGACTTTAATGACTTTAATTTCTCTTTAGTGTACAAGTGTACTTTATGTTGTGATTTGTGTAAGACAGTTGGAGATTTTTTTTTCTGTCAATTGAGAGTGTTCAATATGTTATTTTATGGCTGTAAATTGCTATATCACCTCTATTTTCCCTCTCTGTACACTACTGCAATTTTGCTGAGCGGACCACATAGCTGTTTTTAATCTAATAATCTAATAAAAACACAATATTGGAAACACAACAATTCACACGCTTCCACAACAAAAACTCCACTGTGTTGAATTTGTCCCAGAACCTTGTCCTTGGTTGCTGAATGCTTGCTGTCACACAGCTGCCCTGCATCTCTGCTCTCTTTTGTTTAGTAAATATATAACTGTCTTATATATTTACTCTCTGTGCCGTAACCAATGCGTTGCAGTGCTACTTTAAAAGGATCATTATTATTATTAACCTACCCTGACACTCAGGGCCTGAAATTAACATCTGCCAACCCACCAAATAACATCAGAATCAGAATCAGTCTTATTGGCCAGATTTGCGCAAACAAACAAGGAATTTGACTCCGATTAATCTTTGCTCTCAAAGTACAACACCCACTTAACATATAAGAATAAAAACAGAAAGGACAGTAAGAAATATAAAAAAAAAAATAATAACAAAAAAATAATTTTAAAAATCAGGAGTTACCAGCAAATGTAACATTTTCTGAATCAAATTGTAACACACATTTATAATGTTGTGGTGATAATGACATATTGGTCAACTTAAAGGGTAAGTACCGTTTTTTTTCAACCTGGACCCTATTTTCCTATGTTTTTGTGTGTAAGTGACTGATAGAAGCAACAATCTTTGAAATTGGTCCAGTATTATATGTGTATATACATATGTGTATATGTGTGTATATGACTATATTTGTGTTCATGTATTTCTCCGAATGATTTTTATATGCGACAGGAAGATGTTTGTTAAATAATTAAATTTGTGGTGTCTTGTAATCCCATGTGGGATGGGCCAAAATGTTTGGCATGACACAGAAATAAAACATAACTAACTAACTAACTAACATTAAGCATGAATGCTGTAACCGGCAGACACACAATGTGCATCGTCAATTTGGTCCACTGGAAGTGCTTTATTTTGCCACTGAAAGGCTTGGATTATTGTCGGACAACATTATGGAAATAATCCCTACAGAGATAGGCCTTTTTAAAACCTCTTTAAGACCTTTCTGTTTAACCAGAAACAGCTCTGAGATCGCTAGCCACCAGACTCCATTGAAACAATGAAAACATGTGGCTGGTTAGCTCAGTTGGTAGAGCAGGAGCACATGTGCAGAGGTTTATTCCTCAATGCAGCAGGTCCAGGGTTTGAATCAGACCTGTGATGGTTTTCCTGCATGTCTTTCCCCCCTCTCTCTCAGCTTTCCTATCCAATAAAGGCAGCAATGTCCCTACCCAAAAAATGAGAACACTTTTAGTGTGTATAGAGCCAACATATTTTCACATGTAAATTGGTAAACTATGTGTTTATTTCAACCCCAACTAGAGTTGTGATGGTTGGAAAAGGGGAAAGACAACCCAAAACGACTTTTCATAGTTTTATTTGGTTTCTGTCGACTTTGAATAAAGTGTATTTTACGATGCTAAAATAAATGTTTATTTACATGGAGTCCAGTGGCTTTAGCGAATGAAATTTCTCGGATGTTTTTATGTTTAAAAAAAAGGATCTTACTCTTTAACAGAAAGGTCGGCCTCCCTAGAAATCCTTTCCTTAATGTTGTCAGACACTTGGAATATTAATCTGAGCCTGTCAGTGGCAAAACGAGCACTTTTGTGATCTTAAATACAAGCTGGACCCTATTAACTTACATTGTAGCCTGTTTAGCGATCTGACTTAATACTGGACCAATGTCAAAGATGGTTGTTCCCATCAGTCACTTAGACACAAAAACATAGGAAAAAAGGGTTCCAAGTTGAAAAAAAAACGAAACGGTAGTTACCCTTTAAAGACGTAATCATATTTGCAATTACTGACATTAATTATAAATTCATTAATTATACATGAGAACTTACAAATTAAATTAAAAACAGCAAATATGGTATTATTTTTACAGGATTAGGTTCAGGCTTTGAGCACCACAAGCCATGTTCCATCTAGTTCCATTGTGTTAGAGAGAAGGCAGACGTGTTCGGCCAATAACTACAACACCGGGCAACTCACACCAAAACGATCTAGATTGATGAAAAAAAAACTACAGGTAAGAGGAAACATATGTTTTGATTTTTGGAAAAACTGTCTTTTAAAGTTTTTTGTTAGCATTAAATCATATGCTTATCAGATTCCTTATCCTAAAATGTTAACATTAGTTGCAAGTGTCTTCATAAAATACTGAAGATAAATCTATATTATGTGCTTGAACCTTCCACTTTCAGCTTGGCTTTCTTGCAGATTGGGTTTTGTTTCCCTCCATAATAAAACTATGGACATGTCACTAATCACAATAACTGGTATCCTAACTCACTCACCAATATCACATTCAATCAATGGCTGAATGTTAAACTGAACATGTTAGAACATGTAGATTCATTTTAATTAATGTTGCAACATGCAATGCAATGAAGATCATTTCAGTCAAATTAAACTGATGGTTGGAATGCCAGGCGACAAAGATAGAGATCATAGTTGTTGATGGTATACATTATGCCACAGATCACTTACAATGTGATAGTTTTGATAACTGTCATGGTTGTGTATGTTTTATGCTTCAGTTTCCTGTTTTATTTTGTAGGCTGTTTTCTCCCATGTCATGTCTTGTTTTACTTCCTGCCTTTGTGACTGTCTGCCCCACCCTGATGTGTTCCTGAGCCCTCATGTCACCTGTCCCTTGTTTCACCCTCGTTACCTTGTGTATTTCAAATCAAATCAAATCAAACTTTATTTCTATAGCACATTTCATATAAGTTAATACAACACAATGTGCTTCGTACAAAAAAAGTACACTTACAAATAAAACACTTTATACATAGTATACAGAGGATTTAGGCACACGCACACAAACACACACACTTAAAAAGATCAACATTGAACAGCGACAAACGCTGTTAATCATAAACCTTTGTAAAAAAGGTTTTTATCCCTTTTTTAAAAATGTTCAGTGTGGAGGCCTCTCTCAGTTCCACTGGCAGGGTATTCCATATATTTGGGGCATAGACACAAAAAGCAGCCTCCCCTGCTCTGGAGTTACAGCAAGGGACAGTTAAAAGACCACTGCCTGTGGATCTGAGGAGTCTTGCTGCTTCATATATAATGAGCATGTCTCTAATATACTGAGGTGCAAGGCCATTTAGAGCTTTATATACTAGTAGCAGAATCTTAAAATCAATTCTAGCCTTGACTGGGAGCCAGTGTAAAAGTCTAAGGACAGGTGTAATATGTTCAAACTTCTTTGTACCAGTCAGAACACGTGCAGCCGCATTTTGAATTAATTGTAATCGCTGCACAGTTGATTTCGGAATGCCGGTGAAAAGACCATTACAGTAATCTAATCTACTTGTTATAAATGCATGGATCAATTTTTCGGCGTCTCTGTGTTGTCATTGTCTGTTGTCAGATCATTGTATTGTGTGTGCGTGCGTGCGTGCGTGTGTGCGTGCGTGCGTGCGTGCGTGTGTGTGTGTTTCTACCCCGGTTGCCTCGGTGTTCCAGTTTATTTTGATTCCTGGTCTTTTGGCTTCCTCAACATCTTTTGGAACAATTTTTGCCTCCTTACTTCAGGACTCTTTTTGTTGTAACCCTTTTTATTCATTACATCTTTGAACTCAATCAAATATGTCTAACTTATACACGTTAGATCATGTATTATTATCAAATCATTTAAAAAGCGTAATATACGTATTCATAACCATATGTAAAAAATAAAAAATTAAATAAATACGTTTTTATGAGCTACCTGCTTCAAATTTGGTTTCGATTTTAGTCAGCCTGACTTAATTTAATCTGAGTCACACACAGCACTAGGCCCAGAAACAGGCCTGTGATTTATTCTGGGTCCTAAACTATATTTAAAAAAAAACACAGTTCTAACAGACAGCTGCTGAACACATGGCTGGTCCATCCATATTATATATATAGCTTAGCTTCTTTTTTTTTTCTCAACACTTAGCCTGACAAGTGCCCTATTTTCCCAGCATTAAATGAGGTGCTAAAAACCCAGGAAACAAGAGTTATAAAAAAAAGAGCTTGTAGGGAGAGTAATGATGACCAACAGGCCAAAAACATCCTTGTTTTTTGCTAAAATACGTTTCATTGGGGCTTTAATAATAATTCTTTTGTAAATAAAAACTTTTGATTGAACATCATTAAAAGAATACGCACAAATCAGTGTCCATCCTGCTATTTTCTTAAGCTAATTCTGTGTGTTGACATTTTACAGATGCAAGATTTTTACCCAACATCATCATTATGCATCCTCACACTCCAGGAGCCACTTACCAATGGGAGACTCACTCGAAAAAAGAGCTCTATTCAATCACCATGCAAAACAAACACTGCTCATTCATTCCTGTGGAGCAGAAAGAGCTCTAAATCTGTCTGAAGCTGTGTTTTTACTCCCAGACTCCCTCCAGGTGGGACACCTCTGATCAAACCCACAGACTGCATACTGTCCCGAGGAGAACTCCCACAGACAGGCTTATACTGTAAGTGAAGACTGTGTGTGTGTGTGTGTGTGTGTGTGTGTGTGTGTGTGTGTGTGTGTGTGTGTGTGTGTGTGTGTATAGCGAGACTTAAAAACTGAGACATAAGGAAAAGCATCTAAGGCAAAAAAAAAAAACCTGTATGTGTGTTACATTCTTGACTTTAATGACATACAACAGAATAAATATGTATTACCAAATAAATTTGTAGGACAAAGACAATTTGTAATGGTACATATGAAGGGTTTTGCTGTATTTATGCTTTCAGTTGTTTCACAAAAATTCTCAGACCAACAGAAAATGGATGCACGGGTCATAATAATGTAGATTTACCCATTGTTGTAAAACAGCAGACTGTGCCGGGTTTGGTCACAGGGGAGAGTGTTGATGAGATTAATGACAGAGGTCACAGAGATGGTCTCACAAACAGATGTTAACTCAGGAAGCCTTCATGACCTTTGGTTTTCTGGAAAAGGAATGCTAATCAATGTTGCCCTTCTCTATCTTGTAACCACATCCTCATCAGCGTGATCTTCAGTGCGCTAATTGCAACAGTGAGGGTTGTGGTGAGTTAGACTTTTTAGTATAACATAGATTTCTGTGGTTGTATTTACGGTGTATATTACATTTTGTCTAACGTTGTTTTACTGCACTAGCTCTATCTATGTTGCAATGTCTTGTATCGTCTCGCCTCCTGTATCTGCCTCTTGGCCAGGTCGTCATTGTAAATGAGATTTGGTTCTCAACTGACTTATCTGGCAAAATAAAAATGTCTAAAGTAAAGAAAAACATCCATAGCATTTCAAGGAGGTTTGAAATAAAACATGCATCTGGCTACAGTCCCGCTGAAGGTGATTTTGACTTGTATTATACGAGGAAAGGCACAGGTGAAATAAATTGCATTAACGATGGCTCAGTTCCATTACGTGTGTCAAATTCTCATTTGTCAGTTACCAGGTTATCTAATTGGTCAACAAGACATTTAGAACGTGCACAAATCAGCATGAAAGCACAATCAGGGTATATCCCATGTCCCTTATTTGATAGCTCCTCTGATAAATCACAAACCACACTGGGACACACAGAAGCTCTCCAGCAAATTTACATAAAGGGATTCATTGGATTAAAAAATTTACAACTTAACAACGCTCTGGAGTTAAGTTTTTATGTTAAAAATAGACTGCTACATGTGAAGTTTGCGGACTTATTATTCTCATCCAAGAAAGCAAATAAGCATGTTTCCCAAAAGGCAAAGTAGTCCTTTAACCTGTGGTCATTACAGTAACACAGTTTCACCAGAACATAATTATTTTGGCCAACAGAAAAGCAAATTATGCAGTTTCTTCCGCTAAAAAAGTTATTTCCCAAAGGGTGAAAGTTTATTCCTGACTTTGCAGTTGAATAGTATACAGTAAGTTAAATCATTACCTTTGAGAAAATAATATTTTGTCTTACTCTTTCCCAAAGTTTAAATGATTTCTACTTTATTAGTTCAAGTCGTGGCAATTTGCATCACAGCATCTCAAAACTCTTTCTCAGGGCTTCTACCCTGGATGAACAGTTCTTCTTGGGATTCCTCTTGTCTGATTGGCTTAGAAAGTCTTGGCCTGTAATCCATTCCAGGTAAGGGTAGGTTAAGTGGTGTTCTAACAGAGGAACAGTGTTAATGGTCTCATTTTAGCACTTTAAGAGTTGTGTGACCACACACTGGACTTCATGCTCTTTATTTGTAAGAGGTCTGTGGTGACTGAAAGCCCCTGAGTAATGTCAGAATTTTAACCAAGATTAAAGATTTTCTATTTTTATGCCTCCAAATTACAAGAAGTCAGTGTTTCCTGCCAGGGTGGAAAAGCATTTGGAGCAGCATCATGAGACATTAACTTTCCACTGAAACCCAGACTAATGAGGCTCCTTTGAGGTTGGCAGCTTCTTAAGACAGGGTGGGTGACCCCCTGCAACCATTCAAAGGAAGGGATATTAGATTAGTAACTAATTACTGACTAGATCCTCAGTCTTGTTTCACCATTTATAATCAAAATCACCATTGGTGGCTGCCAAATGAAACACACGTGTATACTGTAGTGAACACGCAAGTACACTGTAAAAAAAAAGGTGTTTCATTTTTTTGTCAGCAATACCTGTTATTTCATGTTGTGTCAACAAAAAGAATATTTTTGGGACTTGAAACATTGCATTGTTCTGACTCTTATAATTGCAAGATGCCAGTTGACCTTTTTTTGCTCGTGACCCTTTGTCACAGGTTGAATGTCTATGTGTTGTATTCAGTGCAAATGAAGGATTGTTTCATGTGAGCTGTTTTGTTTTTTATCACCCATAAAAAAGCAAAGAATAAGGAAAAGAGAAAAGAGAAAACACTGTTTTATGTAGACGACCTGAGATTCCACAACTTCCGCAAAACAGAAAATGTTTTTTTCCATCAGAATTATGATTAATTACTGTATGTATATATCTACTGTATGTGTCTGTGTTTAATGTCTGTGGCTTTAAATAAATACATAAAAGAGTAAGTGTGTAGTGAGGCGGCGGGTAAGTACATACAGGAGTGATTGAGTAAATAAGAAACCACATAACTACATATAACCCCAGTAAATAGGAGTGCATGCACAGTGAGAACAGCTATAGATGAAATAATTACATGGGAAAGTTCAGTTTAGGTTAATTCTGTGCGTGCTTATCCCAGTGTCTGATTTTTTGGTGACAACAGTGTCTCCTCCTCCCTCTTAGGCCTCCTCTGCACACTAGCGTGCAACAAATACAACAAGCAGGGAGACTCTATGTCAAACATTTACCCAAGGCAGGTCAGGGATCTTAGAGCACTGTGGAGCCCTCACAGGCCCTGTTTCTATTCTCTCTTCCGAGTCAAAATGCCCGACCAGACATTTAAAATTTAAGCTAAATAAATCAACATCAAACATTTACACGCTTATAGTTTTATTTCTTCTCTTTCTTCTCCTTTTCATTTCTTTTTCCCAAACTTGACGATTTAGAGATCACCCTAAACATTTATACACAGACTGGCCGAGCTTCATCTGTCACTCATGCACTCAGGCCTACACACACACACTCACACACACATACAAACATACAACTCCCTTTTCCCCTCTCGCATGAAATATGTAACTTGGGCATGTCAGGGAGCTTATTGCTTTGCCCCTGGAGCTCCAACAATACTGCTTTTCCTCTTTTACTGCGCAGCTTTTTAAAACTCGACGTTTAAAAAATTAAAAGTGAGTCGGCTTGGATTGCATAACAGTTGGGTGGTTATGTAGCAGCAGCAGCAGTGCTTCATCTGCGGTGTAAATATGAAGCCAGGAAGTGTGTGTGTGTACCATTTGATTTTATCTAATGTATGCATCTGTGTGGACTATTTCTATGTTTGTGTGTGTCTCTTTGTATCCCGGTGTTGCAGGCTTGAGTCAGGAGGGGTTGGCACACCAGTGTGTAATTTTCTATGTATAACTCTGGCTCTGAGGCATTACGGTCAGGGTTGCCAGAATATGTTTTTCTTCTCTTTTTCTTTGAAAATGAGATCTAAACTCACACACCACACACAAAGCAAAAATACACAAATTCTTGCAAACTGTCAACATATGGATGCAAACATAAATGCTCACATGACCAGGGAACATAGTTTTTTTGTCATTTTGCTATACAGCTGGAGAAATAAACAACACTTTTTTCAAGTCACTACCTCTCTTAATCCTCTCTCTCTCTCTCTCTTCCCCCTCTGGGGAAATTATACAGGATAATGTCGAAAGCAGTTGAGCTTATATAGATGTGCACCTGTTGTTGTGGAAGGAGAACAACACATATATGACAGTTTGTAATTTACAGTTGTAGGAGCAAAAGGAGAAAGGAAATAACCTGTAATGTGCAGCAACACACAGACACCCTTAAGACATACATAACCAAACAGATGCAAACTGTGCAAACATGCACTCTTGCATCCACCCATCCCAGTGTACTTATAGACATGTAGTTGCCGTCTGTTTGCACGTCAAAAGAGGTCAAAAGTCCAAAACAAGTCATAAGGTACTATTAGTATAGCTGCATCTAGCGATTATTTCGTTTCATCTATGGATTATTTCTTTATGATTATTTAAATAATTGTGTACATAAATAAAACAACAGAAAATATTGAAAAATACCAATTATAATTTCCTCAGAGACCAAGGTAACTTTTTGAAATTTTTGTCCGCCCAACAGTCCAAAACGCTTAGATAATACATTCACAATAATGCAAAACAGACAAGAGCAGCAAATCCTCGCATTAGAAAAGATGGAACCAGAGAATGTTTGTTATTTTTGCTTCACAAATTACTTAAACAATTACGTGCTAAAAATGACAACACAGCACCAGCCATGGGTTAAATACCATGGATAGAGAACCAACTGAGACACGAGGTTTGTCTGACCCAGTGCTAGTGAAATGATTGTCAAATTATTGTTGTGTTATTTACCCAAACTAAATGGTATGGTTGCAGCCTATCATCCCATCTAGCTCTTTTTTTGACTCATACGTCACTATTTGTTCTGACAGGTTAAAGGCAAGGTTGTTACTTTGGGTTAAACATTGCGGGGTTGACATCTCCAATTTTGAGCAAAATTGAAATTTTAAGTGTCAAAACTATTTTCTGCCATAATTTGTGCCTTTTCTGGATCAATTTATGTCTTTATTCATGTAAAAGGAAGTTATTAAAAATGTGGGGGGTTGCACTGGCCAGTTTTGATTATAGGGGGGGTTGTAACCCCCCCATCCCCCCTGTAAATTACGCCTATGGTTAAAGGTAAAATTTGAGCTTGATGTGTCTAATACTGGGTCCAAATATTAATATTTTAGTTTTGGCAAATAACCCAGCAGTAATAATAATAATAATAATAATAATAATAATAATAAAAAACACTAACACGGGTCAATACTTGTTATCAAAATGTTTCTTCTTTCTATTCTTCTTCATTTCAGCTATAAGAATAAAAATTCCAGATTACGTAAGTGTCTTTATTACTGATGTATGTAACGCACTAACCAAAACTGCCTTAAAGCATTTTAAAGTCACTTGCGTGCACAACTTGACGGATACAGTTTGTTTATTTGTTTAATATTATTGTTATGTTACATATTTAGTCATATTTAATATAAGTGAAATCTCAGCTCGGTTCAATGCAGTTGAACTCGCTTCGATGTTGCACAGACCGCTACAAGAAATCATTCCTACCACGGGCAATCAAACTCAGTGTTAGATAAGATCATATACATACATCTCATATACATCACCATTCTGCACTAAGTGCAACTTTCACAAACATAGGTTTTACTTATATCTTTATAAATACTATTTAAGTAGTTGTACATTTTATTCCTAACTTGTATACACAATATACAAGTCTATCTAATCTGATCTAATCTAAACTCAATTAATTCCAGTTTAACTCAATTCAGTTAAGATAAATTCAGATTGGCTCAATTCAACTCAACCTTAATGGCATAGAACCAAAAACGAGGTTGTCTATGCAATACAGCCAAATTAATACTCTCAATATTAACTGATGCTATAGCAAGCAATACATATTCCTAATAAATCATACATACACATTCAATGACAATCCATCTCATCACCTTTGCTTTCTTCTCCTTATGATCCTGCAGTCACATGCTCTGTGCTCTCCCCTAGAGCTTAGCAAGGGCTTCAGGATGCCGTGATCTGTGTCACATGCGTCTGCTCATGATTAGGACTAATGTTCATGCTGGAGTTATGCATTGCAAACACAGAAAAGCATTGAGACATCCATATGGCTGCACTGAAGGTGTGCACACTCTGAAAAGTGGGCTGTCGTCATTTAAAACTGGGGGGCATTTAACAATTCTAATCAATGAAGTCATCAAGAAATAGCTCTGCAGAGGACTAGATCTTAGCAATTAATAGGATCTGTGGTATAATGTGTGTGTGTTTTGGGGTTCTCTGACAAAAACAAAAATGGGAAGTTAAAAAGTCCTCAGAATAGCACTAAATGGCCAAAACAATTAAATGGAAATTTAACATGAAGGGAGATAAATGCCTAAATGTGACAACTGTGATTGAAACGTGAAAGTGACTGGTGCTGGTGCTTTTCAGTGCATTCCGGGCAAGAAAATAGACGAGAAAACAAGAAGTACAACGAATAAAGACGAATAAAGAAAATGTTGACACCACACACCCTGCAGTGGAAGGAAATACCGACCAACCTAAACCACTATGCCAACAAACAAACACAAAAGCGAACAATGGTAGGTTGAGGATGGACTGGTTAAAGCGAGAATGGCTCCGTTCTCGTCTTTGATACATGCTGACAGTTTCCAGCCGTGTGGAACAAGTGTGGAACAAGTGTGGGCTGTGTGGCGAACTACATAAAAACAGAAATCTTAGTGGTAGGAAATTGCCAGTATTGAGTCAAAGTGTAGGGTTTCATAGTTCAATGAAATTGAATCAAAAAAGAACAAAAATGCCAAGCAAAAAAAAACAAAAATTCTAAAATAGGGGCCAAGAAATGCACTCTGAAAACAAAATCCTTACCCTGCTGGGCAGCTCTGCATGCTCTGTGTTATAAAAAGGCAGTCCTCATCTTTTAAACATGAAGTTTGTATTATAGCAGCAGTTGTTAAGCTTGTTCTGGCTGGGGATCCTCAAGAGAAAGTGTGTCGTCTGTGGACCTGGGCTTCTAACTAACACTGGCACTGCTGTCATGTGAGGATCCATTTTGGGTTCTGATGCAATGCTGAGGGAGCATTATATTACACCCAATATGAAACATGGATTCAATCCAGTGATAAGGGATTTTTTTGACTTTTTTTCTTTTAAGAGAATGACCTGTTTTCAGAAGTCAAATACCTCCTATCTGTTTGCTGTGGGAGGTGATCTTCACTGTTTCTAAACACAGACAGAGCTGGGATTTGGGCTTCCTCTTCGCCACTAGTGACAAATCCCACTAGGGCAGAGGTCATGAGGGACCAGAGGGAGAGGGAGGGGTGGAATGAAAACAGCAAGCAGGGAAAGAAGGCAGAACCAAATGAGGAAAAACAGTGTCAAATAAAATTATTACAAGCTATATGAATAGTGATGAAATGATCGGTGTCATGTTTTGTTTTTCGTTTTTCGCTGCAGAAAGAATTGCTTTTGCTGTGTGCACTGGGCAGAACGAGTTAGACAGAAAGCACGCGGGGCAGACATGAGTTGTCGAATGATGACGCAGCAGTCTGTTGTCTCATTTGTCTGCAGTGTGCAGCCTCTCCCAGAAACTTTTATTTTCCATTTGTCTACATATTTCAGATATACAATGAATACAAACTGGAAACTATGGCTGCTACAGAGGAAAAAATATTTATATTAGAAGCAATTTGATTTCATTTTCATACATCAAACCAGGGGTTCCCAATCTGTTTGGCTTGTGACACTTTACAAAATAGTTTCGTCTGCTTGTCCATCAAATCCATCATTTGTTAGCATATACAACCCTCTAAACTCCTCACATGGTTTAGTTGTATTTAAGGCACAAAGAGGTCAAATGGCCAATATTTCACAAAAAGGATTAAAGAAAAGGTATCACTGCAGTACATATCTAATAATGTCAGATATAATAATAATAATAATAATAATAATAATAATAATAATAATAATAATAATAATAATAATAATAATAAATGACACAGGGGACATATTTCTGCTGAGCCAGTAATTTCACTTTTGATAGTTTAGGTACATTTTGCTGATAATACTTCTGTACTTAAAGATCCCATGTCTTTTTTTTTACTATAAAGTAGGTCGGGGTGCTATATTAATACTGTGAACGTATCAAAATGTTCAATCCACAGAGAAATACACAGAGTTTTTATTCAGAAACTGTGACTTTAAACGAGCCATGAGGACTTCTGTACGGTTGTGATGTCACAACTATACTATATTTAGGTAGAAAGTGCCGCTGCAGTGCGGTTACAGTCATTCCCCGGCTGCAATGACGGTGCTGAGACGCAGAGAGCGCAGCTGCGAAAGACCTGGAAACACTGACCAATCAGAGCTAACTTAGCTTTTTCAGGAGGTATATTCAGACAGAAAAATAATGTATTTTTTTAACATTAAAGTATGTAAACCTGTTCTAATAGAATCCCAAAAATACAAGTATGAGCATAATATGAGATTTTTAAGTGGGATGTTTAATGAAGGACTTGTACTTGTGAATGGAGCATTTTTATATTGTTATATTATTACTTTTACTTAGTAGTAAAGTAGTAGTAAAGGTCCCTGTGTAGTATTGTTTTCTGGTAGTATAGTGTTTTCCACAATGAGGGAACATAAATATTGCTTAAAAAGTTAATATATGTTCTTCCATTTATTTTTATTTTTTTCTTCTTTTCAGTGTTAGGGACACTATAGCACACAAAGCTATTTTTGCCAACACTTGCTATACACAGGTGGCAGGTTATGATAGGGCTGATAAATGACTGCGTAGTTTTGTGCAGTGAGCTGCATTCTGTTTTGCTGGAAGTGTTGGTGCTGGGTGTGTATCCTTTTTCCTGCCCAGCCACTTCACATTAAAAGCTTCCTGAAGAGCTGAAATGAGTGGAAATGGTCCATCAAATATATTTCCCCCTCGGCCAAGTGGATATAACACAACATGTATTGGAATTTATTTTGGATCAGCAGCAAAGCAAAAGTGAAATACACCCAAATGCAAAAGCAAGCATTTTAATTGCTCAGAGGGTGCACAAATAAAATGTGCTTTGGAGGCTTGAAAAACAAACATGACATTAATGTGCAGTCTGCACAGGTGCCACATTTTAAGCTGCACCACTTCCTCAGGAAATATCAAACAAGAAGTAAACTTAAAAATGACACCAAAGATCTTATCTAAAGTGTGAAAGAAAAGAATAACAAAGCAGCCTGTTATATCATATAGATAATATGTAAATATATAAATATTTACAAAAAAGGGACTAAAATCAAAATAAAAAGTAAAGAAAAGTGTGATGAATTAAAACAGACTGGCGTCAGATATTTCATATTCTCGGTGGCCCAAACTAAATTTTTTGGTTATGCATTTATGTCCCCTAAGGTGGACTGCAGAGTCAGTGGGATCTTGGTGGTCAAAGGTTTTAGTTTGATTTTACCACTGGTCTTGGGAATTTAGAATTCCTTTTATGTGGCTTGCGTCAAGGACAACGCTATTCTGAAATTTGCTGATGACACAAAAGTCATAACCTGACTCCGCCAGATGGATTGCTTCGCATTTGCTCGGCATATCCATGTGGGAACTTTCCGTTGGAGAACGCAATAGCTACGCTCATCTCATCCAAGGAAGCTGCCATGTTGTTTAGACTAACAGTCGCTTCTCGTTGCGTCACATCTAAACCCGCCTCAAAACCAACACTGATTGGTCGGTCGTTTGGCGAACGGCTCCAAATTTTCCCAATCTCAAGATGCCAGACTGATCAGGACGATCTCACGAGGCTACAAAAGTCAGATCCGCTACCCGATCTGGCAAACTTGCATAATGTAGTGTAATGGACCATTCCGCTTCCAACCTGTAGGGGGACCGAAGCAGGAAAAGTTACCTAGTGTTCCTTTAAACTGCTGGGCGTCCACATCATTGGTGACCTATAGTCTTGCTTTGCCAGACCTTCCTCCACAGCACTGCGAAGGACGGTCTGGATAGTCCACACAGCATTTTGGGATGGGAGAAAAACTTGCTCTGGTTTATTGGCATTTCTTTAAACCAAGGCATAAAAAAAAATGTTGATTGAAATTTTTTTTTCCCAGTGGCAGCAAGGAATAGGTAGGAAATTTATTTAATTTTTTTATTTTCCTTTAGAGTAGCGATGGGTACTCTACTTTTTTCATAACATAGCCTACCTGTGCTACTTGTACTCTACCACTTTGTGTGTCCCAGCATGTTACACACACACACACACACAAATTAACTGTTACTAATGTAGGCTAATTAAAGACTGACCGAAGCCCTCGCTTGACGCACCGGAGGACCGAGACACAAAGTAAACATGCCTCTCTGACCGGTACCGGGGGGTTTAGCGGTTAAACTGAGCGGAGGACAAAGCTCAAGCTAACAGGCTAATGGCTTATTAGCTAGCCAAACACTGAGCGGTAACATCTGCAAAGATTGGATCTGTGAGCAGCCGCCGGACTCTAACATCTGTTGATCCGTGCAGGACTTCACTGTGAGCAGACTGTTTAGAGACGATGTGACCGGCAGGTAACGTTAAAGGTTAGCCTATCTGCTACTGTAGCAAAGCCGTAAGTAAACGTTGAACTGAGCTGTGTGTTTTCAGTGTTAAACACTGCTGCAGGTATTCATGCACAACTGATGACTAATTATAGTTTGCCTCAAACTTTTTATTTGTGTATTTATTTAATTTGTATTATTTCTTCCCCAAGCTCATAAAATAAATTTGTTTTGCACATAAATTGACAGGGTCGGTCGGAAACCGGAACCAAACAAAAGATTTTTTTATGCCCAATCACACTCTGCAAAATAGCCTCGGGAAGGAACTTGTTTGGGTTGAACGTGTATATTCAAAAGTAGTTTTAGTCATGCAACAGAAGCTGTCTGGATTTACTCTGCAGAGATCTGAGGAGCAGTTAACCATAGTCCTCAGAAATCCACCGGAGTTTAAAATTCCAACACAAAGAA
This sequence comes from Perca flavescens, assembly GCF_004354835.1. Taxonomy (NCBI): domain Eukaryota; kingdom Metazoa; phylum Chordata; class Actinopteri; order Perciformes; family Percidae; genus Perca; species Perca flavescens. Next base: position 28,954,117 of record NC_041337.1, read on the forward strand.
AGCGGAAGGTAATGGACATTGGGCCGAAAAGAGTGAAATCCGGCGGAATTTCAGTCGGCAACAAAGCAATCCTGGAAGTGGAACGTTGTTGATATAGTGACCTCACCTGGACATGTACAGTAACATTACCCAGCTGGTCAAGAAAGCACAGTTTTTTGCAATATGTCCTATGGCAGGATGTACTGTAGTGTGTAGTGCAGAACCTCTAGGCTGAGGGACAGCTTTTATCCTTTGGTCATCAGACTGATCAGCATTCTAATCTCTCTCTCTCTCTCTCTCTCTCTCAATCTAGCCCTGACCACACCCTAACCCACCTCACCATACAGGAAGCTTCACAGCTTCCCCCTGCACACACAGTCATAGACATTTACCCACTGTCTGCATAGACTATTACTCTGCATATTGTAAATTAGTTTATTTGTTTCTCATGTTTCCATGAGAATGGCATTCAGAGTGAAGGGAAAAGGAAGAATTTCATTGTACAGGGAAGATTGTTTTAAACTGTGCATATGACATTAAACGCTTTGACTTTACTTGTAAGGATTCAGTGTGCTGTGCATTCTATCACACTTTTAGGCTTTGAGTGCAATGATGGAGTGTACAGCTCCACGCCAGTGTTTCAACTATGGAATGATAGGTTAGGATACCTCTTTTTCTGTGAGGGGCTCTCTCATATGCTGTCTACGTTACATCCCTCTTATATCCACATTCTTGAAACATGTCCAACACATTTACTGCCTTTTTTATGTATTCCATCCTGCAAGAGCACATCCAAGACAGAAGAACTGAATCAGTAGAATAATGTGTACAAGGAATTTGGGTATTTTAATTACAGAGCCACATAATTGTGATCCTAAATACGTTAAATAAAAAAAAAAGAAAATGTATGACATCATCCACAAATTTTCTATAGTCTCCTAAATGTGTGAGGTCACATCTAGTTCACAAATCACAAACTAGTTTCCTGATTAAATAAAGGGATAAAATCATGCAATACACAACTTGTTATTTCATTCAGTTTCGTATTAAACGTTATCTATTACAAAATGTACATGCAATCCACTCTGGAACACTCATCTTGTGGATTTTAATCAAATGGGACTATATAAGATGAAAACAGGGCTTACTGTAGGTACAGTGTACAGTATCTGACTTTCCGACCCCATGTTTCAGTTTTGCACAGCTATCAAATTCCCTCATGTCTGATAGGAAAGAATGCAGCAAATCTGTTGTGAATATGGCTCGGGTTTATTGATGTTGGACGCCCATGATGACATTGTTGAGGAGTGGGAGGTCGAGGCAGACAGAGCTAAGGGGCATGCAATTTAAAATGGGGACGGAGGAAAGGCCTGGTTGTTACTGAGAACGCTCCCTCGCTGGGCTGTGTGATCCTCTGTGTGGCCGTAGCTGCCAAAATATCCCTGAGAAACTTGTGGCACACAAGGGTGACACTGCTACCAATCTTTTCACCGCACACTGCAAAGTTGATCAAAGAGTGTGTTTGCCAACTGCTGCAGCATTCCTTTAGGTTTGTGCAATTGCACTGCTCCTTGTGCTTTTTGACTGCAGCTGAAACATCAGTGTGAGGACTGCATTCATCCAAGTAAAGGTCCAGTCATGTGTGAGAGCCAGTGGGCCAGGGCTCGGCCTGCCTGCGACTATTTGCTTTTCCAGCTGTTTCCTAGACTCACCCTGTAAATGTGGGAGAGAAAGTGGTGTGTGCGTGCATGTGTGTGTTGGTTTGGAGGTGGGGAGTGGGGGCGTTGAAGTGAAATGGAGAGATTCTGAGTTCTACGAAGGAAGATAGTGAGGAAGAGAGAGCTACAAAGAAAGTGTGTGTGTTCAATTTAAGTGAGAGTGTCTCCTGTTCCTATTAAACTGTAGTGAGTTACACAGTGGAAAAAAACCCCTAGACAAACCAGGTACCCCATACAGTATATACTCTGTCTCTGTCTCTGTCTCTCGTACACACACAAACACGGAGGAAGATGAAATCCTGTGTGCGCATGCCTCCACACAAACACGCCCATATGCCTAGCTGCCCCTCATATAGCCTGATCGGCCTCTCAGACACAAAGCCACAAGGGATGGCCTAGATTCCAGCACATACACACACAGGCATGCTGCAAGGAAAATGATCACACACACGTAGGCTACACATTTGAATGTTAAGTATATAAACCGTATAATGTATACCTCTTTATTTGTGTTTCAAACATGTTGTTTCAACCCTATATTTGTAGGGTGTTGACACAGTTTGACGCATATGCTATAAGAGTAGCGTAATGATGGCGTAGCAAGTGTGTGGTCGTGCAAGGGGGAGGGGGAGGGGAGGGGGGAGGGGGGTGGTAGATGCGCTCAGAGCAGATATCTGTTCTGGTGTTGGTGATAGGAGCAGAGGAGAAATTAGCAGTAATGTTGTCAAGTGGTAATAGTGGATGCTGAAACAAGACATTTGAGGCTGTGGGATGGGATGGGATGTAATTTAGGCCTGGTCTGTTAAACAAAGTTACATTGATTACATAACTTTACTTTAGATTAGAAATTCAGAACAACATTTCTTTTTTTAAATAGCATGATTATATGTTTTAATTAAAGCAGTCCTCAATTATTTGACCCATTTTATCCAAACAATATGATAAGAATTTATAATGTGTATTATTTGCTAGTTTCTGGGCCCCTTTTACCCCAAGGGTGTCCCATTTCACATAACAGCATTATGTCTTATGATTGTACTTGTCTTTTAACTTTTGTGAATCAATTGAACAGAACTGAACTGAACTTAAACGTATCTTAACCATGTGATATGATAAGCTATTTCAGTACACTTTGAGAGCAAATATTACTAGGACAACTACAGAATTTGCAGAATTGCAAATGAACATTTAATTTTTAGGAATTCACATGCAAAAAATGTGGCCACAGTTTAGCTAATTTCTCATTTTCATTTACCCGTGTTCTAGTTTTCTACCTACTAGTCTTGTTTATATTCAGTTTATGAAAGCAAAAATAAGGTGTCACACACTCTGGCTCTATATTCTCTTTTTATTCTGATAAAGTTTTGGCGCTCAGGCCTTCTTGAAATAAACAATCAAAGCCAACACATGCATTGATACTACATAGGCCACACCTTTGTCATACATTTGATGATGATTAGATAATTATGCTGTTATTATATATACAGTTTATAACAATTAGGTAAGTCAACATCGATGTATGCTTAATTAAAAAATCCTTGATGTGATTTGTTCCAGTTTTCACTGGAGGCTTTGAAGAAAAAATGTGAGGGGACAGCTGTGAGCTGTACAGAACCATGCTGTTCTAATTGGGATGCATGCATTTATTGAGCTAAAAAGGTTTCTTGAAGCTACAACTGGTGAAACTACATTCATCATTGTATGACCATAACATACTTATAACCATAACCATTTAGCTTTGACATTTATATAACCCGAATGTACTATCCTGTGGCATAGTAGGCTATAATAAGGTATAATCAGTAGGCAATTTGAGGGGGGATGGAAAAGAATTTGTTAGCAAAATGACCAAAATACATGGCCCTTGTTAACCTGTCATCCCCCCTCTCCATTCCCATAGTAGCAGAGAGAGTGCAGTAGAAAATGTTGGTCTAGTCTCGTTGTATCATTGATCCTTTATCTGACTGAGGATTGTGCACGTTAGAATCTATTGCCCGGACATGATCAGAAGTAAAACCACAAACTCAAACTTTGAGCTGTGTCTCCACTGCTCACCCCATAGGGAAATAATGGCACAGTGCGGTTTTACGGCGGATCATGTGTAGGCTACACAACTGTGCTATAAATCCATGGTGCTGTCTGTGATGCTGAAGTAGCAGGCAGATTTGTAATTGCGGCTTTTTTTTGGAGTCCTGCCCTTCTGTCAGTTCCGTCCTGCATCTATAATATTCTCTAAACTACATAGCTTGGGACAGACGGGGACAGGTGTGGTTAACGGGGCGGTTCACTAGTCATTTGTGAATGACCACCAACCCTGTTAAAAATGAACAAATCACCTACTTGCGTTGGTATAGTAATAGCATAGTCAGGGGCGGAGTGGGACCAAAAAAATCTACCGGGAAATTTCGGATGGTCCGGTGAATGATTGAACAACACACAGCACAGCAACACGATCCACACTAGCCCAACGCAAGTAGCACCAGTACCAATGGCTGGTAGCTGGTGCTAATTCACATATGTGCCTAGCTGTGACATTAGGTGTTTAGCAAAGTTAGCTTATTTCACCTGTAGTATCTTTACTTGTTGATGCCCGGAACATGTCCGTTATTTCGGAGCATTTCGCTGCCTCCTCCTCCATAATTTTTTTCCTTTTGAGTCTGACCTTCTCAGCGCCACCTTTCCCTTTTCTTTTTTGGCTTTCCATCATTAGACTCACACACTGTCTGTTAACGTTACCGATAGACTTCCAAACGTGACGAGGAAAAAAAGAGGTATTCGATGGCTTTACGTCATAGGCCGACCAGGGCTATGCCATTTGGGGAGGGGCCACTCACTGATCCCCCTATATTTCTGAAAATCCTAGACATGGTTGTGACCTGCACTTTGTTAGTGCTTTCTGATTAGCCTGTGTTTGTATTGAAATAAGAGGCTGCTGCGGCCCATTGTATGGGTTGAGCAGAGGCTGCACAGTTTGACCACCAAGCTGCCAGATGGTGTTGCTAAGAACTTGCAATGTATAACTATTATCAGAATCTCCCGATTGACACTCCGCTACTGAGCATAGTTTACTATATGGTGATTTACTGTATAACAGTATAATGTATAGTATGGTATAGTATAGCATAGAGTAACATCCTGGGTAACAGTAAAATGTGTTATGTAGTATTGTAGAGTATGGTATAGTATACATAACTGCGTATAATAGTATGACAGTATAGTCTATCTCAGGGGTCACCAACCTTTTTGACACTGAGAGCTACTTTATGGGTATTGAGTCATACGAAGGGCTACCAGTTTGATACACTCTTCTGAAATAACAAATTTGCTCAGTTTGCCTTTAGTTATGATTATTAATGATTAATGAGACTCATTTATGTGAAGACACTGGTCATGTTAATGATTTCTCACAATAATTATCAACAATGACTTAACAAGGTGGGTATCAATATTCAACTTTCATTTTTAGAACAGGCCTGAGGGCTACTCATGTGGTCCTTGGGGGCTACCTGGTGCCCGCGGGCACCGCGTTGGTGACCCCTGGTCTATCTAGTATATGCTAGTAATACACAGCATTTGGAGAAAGTTAGATTACAGCAACATTACAGCTGTTTGCCAGTGTAGATGTTACATGCAGCCAACTGTGATAATCTTGTTGATGTACAGTAGCTTAACTGTAACAACATCAAACTCCATCCATGATGAATACATCGCCACTGCCTTACAACAGTCGAAGAAGCTACCAGAAGAAGTATATTACAACAAGTTCATTCACACTGCCTTTACAAAGTCAAGAGCTTGACTTCCATGATGACAGTTGTTATTTCACCATACAACATGCCATATATCACATGGTGAATAAGAAGAATGGCTTTCTAAAAGCCTCGTTTCACACGGCACAGAAAGCAAGCTTTGAAATACCCTAATCCGTTCACAGAGAGCTCAAAACCACCAATAAGCAGGCTTCAAGTTGCCTTTTTTCCATCTGTCAGAAAGGGGATAATGTTGCCTGTCTCATTTGTACCATTGCATTAAATGTACGGCAAGTTATGGATTACTCACTGGAATGTTGTCAACGTGGACCTTTTGGACTGAAAGGTCATGGGTTGGATTCCTGTAACAGCCACATGGCAAAAGTGCTGTTACGCACTCGATAAAAAAGACACCATAGTCCAACTTTTCCAGGCTGGCGCTGTGTACTACATAGCCCATCGAGAGAAATGGCAAGAGATGGATATAAGAAGAGAATCACTCCTAATTATAGAGTGGGTAATGTGGTGATTGAAGTGCTATAAAAAAAACTCCCAGGGGTGACATAGTATAGCACCACAGGGCTCTGTCATTCCATTTGAATTCTTCCACCAAGTAGACAAATTAGCCCCTCTCCATATAGGTTCTAGGCTTACACTATGGACACAGACCAGCTGGTTAGTGGGTTGGTGAAAATGTTGTTTTTACTGCTCTTGGTATGTGTATACTATCAGTTACCACGAGATTCCAGGACAGAGAGATCAGAAAGAGAGAGAAGAGGATGCTGGAACTTTCATATATTATGTATAGGTAGGCTAAATCATAAATAATTCATGATGAGAAATGTTGAGTTACTAAGTACATGCACCATTCAAAATTCAACATTGTCAAAACACAAATTTGCACACACAAATGTATAAAAGAAAAAAAGATATGGTGACATTTCTCACCATCTCTCCAGTCTCTAAATGCAGGCAAGCAAATGCCCTGAACATCGCAAGTGTAGTTCTTTTAATTTATACATTTTTATGATGTAATTTATTTATTTTTTATTAACTATTCTTTTTTGACAAAATTGTTTACTACCTATCAGGCTGTGTGGTACATCAAGACACACCCCTATATGGTAAGGCGACAGCTGGAGACTCGGCTCAAGACTGACACGCTTCGTGACCAATGGGAGCAGACACTCCTCCAGAGTGGAGAGCTGTGATTGGACACTGGGGGGATATTCTATATGTATAGATATGCCTGACTGTTAAACCGTGGGGGGCGGGTCTATGGAGAAGTGCTGCCCGTGACCAGTCTATGTTGATACAGATCTAAAAAACTGGACTAACAGAGCGTCTGCTTACGTTGCCCTTCGCATGGACTAATGTAAGTTATTTTGCACTTTCCTGTACCTTTAATAGTCTTCCGTGTAGTGAAAGTGGATGTAACATTATAATAGCGTTGTAGTTGTGCTTTTTCTCGTCTCGTTTTACTAAGAAGTGCTTTCAGGCCGAAAGGCACACGCGCTTTTCAGGCCAGTGAAGTGTGCTGCTGTAAGCGTAGCGTTAGCTGTTGTTATTGCTCTCCAGCGTGCTGCAATATTTTGACATACCGCTGACACAAACAATACACTCAGTGAGCCGAGGCGTACTGTCATTGTAGAAAGACCATTTAACATAACGCATACTAATATCCACGGTGTGTGAATATTAAATGACATTTTCGTATTAACTGCTGGCACTGCTGCCATTCTTGTCAGCTATGTCCGAGCCCCGTTAACGTTACCGTTCTCTCTGAGAAAGGGGACGACGAAACCCCCTTTTTTATGTGGCAGTTGAATATGGCCGAATGTACAGAACTAATAACATTATTTCACAGACATGTCATAATCCTACCCTCAAGCAAGCGCTTCGCTCACTAACATCATAAACAATGGCTCTGCTTTTAGTCCCACTTTTTTCTAACAAAATAGCGAGATTCATAGGGTAAAAAGCAGTGTGAGCAATCATACGCCTTGAAAGTTTAGTTTGGGTGAACTCGTGCTGCATCATTTGTTGTGTGCCGAATGTCCCAGAAGTCGCGAATGTTTCGCGAAAGGTTTAAAGTCCTGTTTTCAGAAGTGTGTATCTCCGTTTGAGCAAGGCAACTATTCGAGTGCCAGATGTATTGAATCGTTTATTGGCGTCACAGTGTGTCCATGTAAGAAATAACGGGACGTCATCTGGACTCTAAAACGTTACCCAATTCCCAGCCCCCCCCCGACTGACCGTTAGATAGCCCTGCCTGATCACTCCTGTTGACAGTGTTGTTTTACACGGAGGAAAAAGTTTTTCAGCGTGGGGAAATTGTTAAAAAGAAAAGCTGCCTTCAACTCCACTGGCTCGGAAATTTGGCGACTTGGCTCCAACATTTGGGGGCCCTCTCTGCTACTGCACAAAGTGAAGGTTGATATGCCACATCAGGTAAGAGAGTATTCACTAGCTTAGTTTTTTGTGACAGGAACGCAGTCCAGTTAGCATGTGTACGTTATGAGCTAACCGCTGCACATAAACAAAAAATAATCCTGCAGCTTTTCTCTTTGTGTCCTCGCTAATACCGAGTTTACGTGCGTTGAGGCCACATGGCATTTCACATATATGCCGATTAATTTTGCGTTTTAGCAGAACTTCTACACTAGCCCTGTCCCGCTTATGTTTTGTGTGGGGTGTTATTGTTATAGGCGGGTGCTTCCCTCCACATTCCACATGTGTATGCCTGCCTGCTGCAGGGCCAGTGCGCAAATCCCTGCAAATCCAAAAACGTCGATAGGAAAATAAACCGAATTGGAGGTTATTACACTGCACTGAATTCCTATTATTTCTGAATTTGTCTGTACAGTGACAGGCAGATGAATGTTGTGGATGTGGGTTTTACAAGTGCTCCTTCCTGGATGTTGTCAGTCTCTGATGTGGAGGAGGCTACTCCTCTTTGCAGGCGGGGAGGACAAAGGGACAGATCAGCATGGAGCCGAGTGGAGTAGAATGGACCCGGATAGACTTCAGTCGTTTTCACAGTTAGACAAAATGTTGTTGGGACTATTCGGATTGGAATCATAGACATTACTGGGCGTGGAAAAGTGATTATATTTTATTCTATATTGCATCCTACATGTGTATTGTCAGATAATATTAGCGATCAAGTCATCAGAGTACAATGTCCAGTGTTATTGTTCATACAGTGGTCTTTACTGTTTTGCTGTTGTGGAATTTGCATGGATATGCCATTCGCGATCTCGAATTATTGCTCGTCAATTAAGTATTATTTGTGTTATGAATTTTCAGTTTCACTTTGAGGCTGACGTTTTAAACAAAACCATCCTGCTTTAAATAAGAAAAGGTAATTATTTTAATTGTATTGAGAGAGAAGCATCTATGGGCATTATCCATTTCTTTGGGTGTTTCCACTCAGGCAAAGATGGTTCCCTTGGCAGAAGAGTAATTAAACTGCATTTCAATTATACTTTAAAAAAAAAAGTTGTGTGATGAGATAATTTTTCTTTATCCCACAATCTGTAGGCTTTTCTATTTTGGACTTTTTTAGCATAGCATATAAAACACTATAGCTGTACTAGTGCTTGTAGTGCTGAACTGGAATTATAGGGTCTGTAACATTGACTCCGTTGGAAATGATGAAAGACAATATACTTTCTGTAAATCTGATTGGAAAGGTAAAGAACAAGACAATGTTTTGTTCTTTGAAGAACACATTGTGTTATTTTGCCCAATGTGTTTTTAGTTTCACTATTTGTACGTATGCTTATTTTCCTCTTGGCACATTGTGATTTTTATTTTACTGGCTTGTTGCTCTCCTGCTACACCCTACAATAACATGATTCACTTATCACTTAACCGCCCACTGCCATTGGAGCAAAACCTTGTATCTCCAAGAGTGCATGGTATCACGCCTTTAGTAATGTAGCCTTATGTTTCTCAGCGTCACCCGCTCCATGTTGCCAGCGCAAGAGACATACATCATGCTCTAACTCCACCAGGTCAACGTACAGTTTTATGAATCTGGAAAGAGCTGGGAGTTGAGAAGTTTTGTTATGAAAGGGATAATCACTCTGTCACTTTGCTGTGTTGTTTCCTTCCTCTAAAAAAAGAAAAAAGGTTCCTCCGACCCACCTATCACCTCAGTGGGGTACAAAGGGTCTCTTTCTGTAATGAGGTGCTTAGTGGAGCACATTGTTCTCAGGAAGTTTGTACTCTGCTGAGTTACAGGCAGGTTGCAAAATGATAACAGATGCATGGGGGCCTCAAGGTGCAGGCACAGTATTTTGAAACATAAGCGAATTCCAGGCAATATGGAATGCATGTGTGTGCACGCAGGACACATGCGCAAACACACACACACACACACACACACACACACACACACACACACACACACACTGCACTAACACCTACAGTTCTGCACACTTAAGGACGTTTTACAGTTGTGCAGAGGCTCCACGCAGAGCTCTCGCCATAGCCTACATAAGTGGCCTGATGTTTTATACTTGTGCGCTGGTGTGTGCGTCGAGTCGGCGTGTGTGTGTGTGTGTGTGTGGAGTGGTTGATTAGAGCAAGGGAGAAGTGAGTGTTTTCTGACCAAGGTGGGAAATCTGTAGCAGGAAAAGTTAACCCTCTCCTTGATTTCACGTTGCATATGGAGAAGGAGAACCAGGAAATGAGCCAGGGGAAATGCAACGCTACCAAGCCACGGCCGAGCGACGTGCGACATGTAGTTAAATTTTTCGAGAGATGCGCGTCAGGCTACAGCGTAGGGTCCGGTGTAGACGCAGAGGAGTCTGCGGGGCTACGCCGACGATTTTTCGCACGACTATAAAATGGCCTTTAGTTGCTATGAGTTAAATTTTTCCAGTGACTTTGTTCAGTTCATGGAGTTTAAAGTCAGTGCTGCTGCATATTTGCTTTTAAAGAGATTTGTACAGGTACGTCTCATTACAACACAGATTCAACAACTCTTCTGGTCATCATTTTCTCCACATGATTATTAGTTCCAACAGTCCAAAAAACAACAACAACATATATCACATCACTATTACATAAGACAAAATGAAGCCGCAACTTAAAGGAACACGCCGACTTATTGGGAATATAGCTTATTCACCGTAACCCCCAGAGTTAGACAAGTCGATACATACCCTTCTCATCTCCGTGCGTGCTGTCTGACGGCTCCAGCGGCATCAGGCCAGCACAGAACATGCAGGTGAATGGTTCCAGCAATCCTAATTCTCCGAATAAGTGACAAAATAACGCCAACATGTTCCTATTTACATGTTGTGATTTATAGAGTCACAGCGTGTACAAAAAAACCAACGTAACATGAGACACAGCCGTTTCTAACTGTAAACAAACCGGGAACTATATTCTCAGGCGGAAGAATATAGTACTTGGGCGGAGTGATATGCTCGCAGCAAGCCTGTCTGAGAATATAGTTCCCGGTTTGTTTACTGTTAGAAGACGGCTGTGTCTCATGTTACGTTGTTTTTTGTACACGCTGTGACTCTACAAATCACAACATGTAAATAGGAACATGTTGGCGTTATTTTGTCACTTTTGTCACAATTCGGAGCAGTAGGCTAGTTGGAACCAGTTACCTGAAGAATCTGTGCTGGGCTAAGCTAATGCTGGAACCGTCAGACAGCGTTACAGCACGCACGGAGATGAGAAGGGTATGTATCGACTTGTCTTACTCTGGGGGTTACGGTGAATAAGCTAAATTCCCAATAAGTCGGCGTGTTCCTTTAACCAGAGAATCAATCATTTTGAGAAAGTGTTAATGAATAAAATAACCTCACACAGATGTGTGTTTTTGGCTGATCCAGCAAGCTAAATACATGAAAAAAGTTCTTGTTAACATTGATGCAAAAGAATCCTAATCCAATCCAACCATAAAGCAGTCCTGCTCATTGATTTACAACATTAACAACAATGGGTTAATCTAGCTAGAGATATTAAAGGGTTAGCTACAGTATTGCAGAATTTATGATGGTAGACAAATTTATATGGCCTCATATTGTAATATTGTTTCTTCGTAATACAGAATGTGCTTGTTTTCCTTGTTGGCTTTTACTACTGCTCAGCGTGTCCTTTAATAATCACTTGCAGGATTTGATTTGTGTAGAGGCCCTCTCTGTGAGATATAGAATACAGTATTGACAAGTGCAGTGGTGGGTATATGCTAGGTTTGGGCAGAGGGATGTCTGCCGGCTAGGTCTTGTACTAAATCAACACTGTAGATGGGGGGTTCAAGTTCAGACAAATATTTGGATACTGATTCCAGTTTAATCTGCACTGCGCTTAGATTTAGATGATCCAGGCTTAGCTGAAGGATGTTTTTAAACAACGGGAAATGTGCAGGGATGTCCTGATCAAGTTCGGCCCTAATTTTGATCTGAATCCTTTTTCAATAATATGATATAATGATTCTGATACTTCTGTTCACTTAAATGTTGATGAATTATGTATCTGACACATTGAAATAACAACTGCAGCTACTAGGACTACATTTGGCACTCCTTATTTTTCATGAGCTACTACAAAACTGTTAAGTTTGTAAGCTCAATTTATTGATATGATGTGAATAAAAGTTTTAACTTGGAGATTGCGACTCCTGAAATTGAATTGAAGCGATCCACTAGATAGAAAATGGGCACCGCATCCCCCCAGGTAGATTGAGACCCACCCAGGTAGATAAAACCCGAATTTCATTTTTTTTTCTCTCCAATCAACTATTAATTTTTTACGGCACACACAGACCAGTGGCCTCCAGCCCCTCCCTCCTGTAAAGCGTTAGTAGTAGCATGCTGCTGGTGGTCTTGCTATGGGATAAACTGTACCACACCGCTGTGAAAGCTCCCTGAATGTCATTTTTTTAGAATCTGGTTGTTCACCCTTTCCGCAGCACTCTCCTCCGCTCCATCTTTATAATGGAGCTACCCACTAAACGGAGCTAATCGGAGCTAATCGTTGCTAACCGAGCCTTCAGTTCCTGTTCTCGTTGCCTGTAGTCATTAACTGTATTTATGGAGATTTCATTAAGTTGGCTGTAAAAGTTTTAAACTACAACTCAGAGTTGTTTGAATGAGAGAAATCTGTTCAGATGAGATCTTAATGAGTGCAACAGGGACATGTCTAGTACAAAACTGTGTTTAGGATCCCCAAAACAAGGATTACAACACTTCAAAAAACGAACAATGATCTAACAAAGAAAATGAGAATTAACTTTATTAACTTTAAACTTAAGTTGTTACATATAACATTTGGGCTCTGGGTAATCCACTATTTTATCTGCTGAACCATAACATTTGACAAACCAACCAGATTTAATTTGACAAAGCACATCATGACTACACTTCATCTGTATACTCTTTTAGTCTGATTTGTTTAATATGTAAATAGTTATTTCTTTCTAAATTATCTGTTAATGTTATGTAGCCATTGTTTTCAATAAATAGTTCATAAACCTTCGTTTGACTAGTTTATTACTGAACCCAGCCATCAGGCGCCGCACCGTCACATCCTGCGCCACCCACCACCACAAATAAATTCTCAACCTGTGGGAAACACTGTAGAGTGACGGTAGCAATAATCTCACTCTGACATTTTCTGTTTTTGCCTCCATCTTTTGTTGTGGCGTGCTGATTGCTGCAGTATTTCTGCTCTGCACTTCTGAGTTCTCCTGTCATTCAAACAGCTCAGTGCTCTGTTGTCTTTTCTCTTGAATTTTCCTATTGTCTGTTAAACCATGGTGTTCGTACTAACCAGTTTCTCTTCTGCTTATTTTTGAAACTACACAAATCACTCCCCTAGGAAAGACCGACTAGACACCAGTTGTGTGCAATGGCAAAATGTGTAAGCTTTCATGAGCTGGCAAGAAGTTGAATCACTGTTGTGCAGAATAAATCGGTAATAGAGAGGAGAAAAAACAGACCTTTGTCTGCTTTGTAACATTCAGAAAATAATGCCGTTCTTCCTACAGCGCCAGTCTCGTCCTCTCCTCCTCCCTCCCTAATGTGGACGTGCTAAACAGGGGCTAATGGATTCCTTATGAGAGGTAATTGTGTAGCTACAACGTAAATGTAATAGAAGCTCTGGTGTTGTGGCTGGTGTGATTAGGTCTTGTTTGAAGCCCCTAGGGGGCTTGGCCTGATAAACGTCAATAGCGCCTACCATACAAGTAGTGCGTGCTACAGAATTGTAAGTTCTCAGGGTTTGCCATCTGAATGACTCGGCGGTGGTGAACAATGGCACAGACCATAGATATCACAGGGCTTGTGCAGCGTGTTGTGGGCTGTGGTAGCCTAACACAACCCAACACAAACACTGCTAGGGTTAGAGGTTCTCACGAGGCAAAAATGTATTCACCATTGTAAATGTAAGGATTTGGATTGAATAGTGTCTGCATCAACAGTGTAGCTAATGGAGACATGCAGCCAAGGGATAGTGATGTATTAAAATGCAAATTGAATTGGCTGTAAGTCTACTGAATATTTGCGATTGTGACCAAGTTATCTCTTCAGTCACAAATCTGAGAACAGTCCGCCCTTCATACTGCCTAATGTTCATCAGCATCCATTTTACCTGTCAGGCTGACTTAAGATAAAGCACAGACCCACTTTTCTTTTAGCAGGGCTTGTAGGGCTTACTGCGGCCAGAGAGCAGCTTAAATGCTTAACGGGAGACTAAAATCACCGTCAGTCTGTATTTGCAGAGGTAACTTGGACTGCAGCTCTGGATTCAGGTGACAGTCGTAATACCAAGTTCTAAAATAATACATACAAGAAACATATCTTATTGCCCCAGATACTTCTTGAGAGATGCCTGCTTCATAAACAACATGTGGCCAAGCAAAAAAAGGTTGTGGAATCAGTAAACTGTTTCTAACTCTAACAACAGGGTTTTTCGGAAAGATGCAGTGGATCCCTGAAAGTAAGTCTTTTTCATTCAGCGTAAGACTTTGTGTCGGCACAGACAGTTAGAGAATCAAGCCCCGCATTGCCGGTTCCCTTGCCACCCCTGATCTCACACAGATTACGCTTTTAGAGGTTCATTATTTGCATCCCATTTTACGGTTTGCATGCTGTGGAGGCTGAAATATAATTTAAGGTATTTAAATGGTCTGTTCACCAGCCATTGAATCAGCCTGGTACTAATGTTTCTATCCCATCTGTACTCCAGTAAGTACAACTAAAAATAGATACTCTGTAATTGTAAAAATCAGTTTAATGAGAGATTTGGCCACAGGTTGGCAAAAACAAACCGGTAAAATGTTATTCGTGCAACTTGTGCTGTTAGACATGATGGAATATTCCTGGGAACAAAGCTTTGACATTTTAAAAGGTAACAATGTTTACAATGTCACACAAACACAGGCCTTTTACAATCCGTAATCCAAGTGTGTATTTGGTTCCAGAAATGCACAGCCTATTCGTTGACTTTAATTTGGTTTTTGTGGAATCAGACTACCAAATCCCACACTGAAGATATTTCCTTAAGCAGCCAAAAGTCTGTTGCAACCATCACTGCCTTCTGTGTTTCCATTGATTTAAACTGAGGCTTTTTAATTAGACTGATGTGAGTGAAAGTTAACTTGGATGTGTTTTACTGCCACACTAAAAGCACGGCTGGCTCATTAGTGCAGCCACTCATTAAACGAGAGAGAGAGAGAGAGAGAGAGAGAGAGAGAGAGAGAGAGAACATGTATGAAGTTAAAGTATGAAGAGTGTCTGTCTGTTCTGCATGGCTAGACTGCTGACGGCCGTGTAAGCCGTAGTCACTCTCACTGGACGAAATATGAGGAGGTTGTATCAGTGTCTGTTTCAGAAGTAGCATTTTGTTATAGAGCTTTAGAGGTGCATATTTTCCAACTTGGAGAGAGCCGGGCTTCTACACACTTAAAAATGGGAAGGAAATTCATTTAATCAAGTAATAATATTCTTCAAAAAGTGGGACAACACATTTCTGGATATTGCAGGGAATTGCCCCACAGTGAGAAGGCAACATAAAACACAAGCAAATGGAATTCAGCTTCTGTCTCTTTCTTGCTCACTCTTTCTGCGTCTGTCTGTTGAGGCCCAGTGTAAGGGGCTTTCAGTGAGCTACTAACCCTTCTCAACCTTTTTTTTTTTTTTTTTTTTTTTTTTTTTCCTCCATTCCTCATTTTCTCTTTCCTGATGCTACTGTAGCAAAGAGAAGGAGAGACAAGCCCACGGGAAGTGATTGGTTGTAACTCAACAGGCCCCCCACAGAAGGCTCCACCCATCTCATCCTGTTTGTGGGACAATTAGTCATCCTAAAGTGATGTGGCTGACGTGCCGCATGCACACACACGCTCTAAATGCAGTTCAAGTGAATATCTTTTATTACTATTGTCATAAATAGTCCATGCCTCACTGTCTGCCAGCATCTGTTTGACACATGTAAATATACACCATGGATCCAGTGTAAATGCAAAACCGCAGGCCCAAGCCGACAGGACGAAGCATGTTCTTGCATAGAGCTGTAACACTTTCGCTCTCTCCCTCTCCCTCTTTCACCCAATGCCAGTACTTGGACTTCGGAATAAAAAAAAAATAAGATTATAAATGTCTCTTTTTATCTCCTTGGCAATTTTAAAACTCCAAATTGTCTCTAAAATGGGTGAACATGTGACAAATAGGTAGCAGTCTGGAGATCTGTTAACAGTCTTAACAGTTTATAGTTTCATCATGTACTGTAGACAAGCTAGATTTGACCGCTTTATACCTGCATGGCTCGAGAGTGCGACCAATTTGGTCGCAAATGCGACCAAAATTTGTAAGGGTGCGACTAAGATTTTTCCTAGGTCGCACCGGTGCACCTAACGTCCTCGCATCCGCTGCCTCTCGACTAACGAAGCGATGTCGTTTATATGGATATGGTTTAATGTATGGAGCTAAATCGGGGCCAAATGTTTTGTTCATTCGAAAAAAATATATATAGTTGAAAAAATAAAGCTTGAAATTGAAAATTTAAGTTTTGGTCAAAACTTGGAAAAAATAAAACCATGTATTTGAACTAAAAATAAGTGTACCAATTTTTCTTTCAGTTTGAATAAAACATAGATTCAATTCTGGAATTATTTTGAATAAATTATAAATTTTCATTTTTCACTTTTATATTTGTTTTCAGTTCCACATTTCATGTTTTCAGATTCAAAAGTTATTTTTTTTACGGCTTCAAATCTTTTTTTTACGGCTTCAAATCTTTTTTTTTCGGTTTCAGATCTGTTTTTCACTTTCAGATATTTTTTTTTGGTTTGAGACTTTTGGCCCTGATTTGGCGTGGGGGGCGTGGCTTCAACTCAGAGGGGCGTGGCATTATGAGTGACAGCCTATCAAAGAAGGCAGAAGACTCCTCTGTCATGTTGACTTCAGGAAATGGTGTTACTGTGAGAACTATGACTGAATGCTTTCTATCCACTATATTCATGTGATTTTTACTTAAACTGATGCCAGTGACAAAGTTCCATTTAAAAAAATGTTTTGGACAACAAATGGTACCAATTACATTATAAGAGCAATAAACTGTGCCAGATTGTGCAGTTCAGCAGGAACAATGACTTCTCCCACTTCCATGTATGACTTATAGCAATGGTTCCCAACCTGGGGTCCGGGCACCCCCAGGGGGGGCGGCAAAGATCACAGGGGGGGCGCAAGTCTTTATCTGGTTTGAGGTTGAGGTAAAAAAAAAAATATTGTTAAACAAATTATGATAATACACTACAATGTATAATGTATACAAAAGTCTGTATGAAAACTATATATTTTGTTGTATCCTGTTTTTTTCTGCCGCCACAGCATCACTATTTTATGAATGAAACATGGCGGAGAAACGTAAAAGTCCTGATAACTCCTCTGTATCAAAAAAGAAAGTAAGGCTCTATCTCGAGAGTTACCTCAACTTTGGTTTCGGGGGCTCAGCTTTTCTTAGACATAAGTAGGGGGGGCGCCAAGGAAAAAAGGTTGGGAACCACTGACTTATAGCACCACAGTATTCACTGGCACCAGCCCACAGGTAGGACATGTGAAAGATATTAGCATTTTTGAATAGATACTTTGCGACGTTATCCCCTCAGTGGCATTTTTTTTGTGATTAACACATAAAAGGAAAATAGGTGGACAGCTGGACAAAGCTGGCAATCAAGCATCGCTAGCACTAAAGTTAGCATTAACTAACGTTAGCTTCACACTAGCAAGTTTTTTTTACTTTAACGTGTATTGGTCTTTGTTAACCTCGTTTTTTTCAGAATGACCATAACTTGACACTGGCTGCAGTGAAGAAGGTCTCCTTTTATAGAGTAGACAAATATGACTTTACATTAATGCTCTGGCCTGATAAATTACGTTTTACACTATAACGTTACATGTAACAGCATGACAGTTATGCCTTACAAAATATGCCAAGTGGGCAAACTTTGAAGGCTTCTACCACAGCCTAACTTAAGTATCAGAATACACTAACTTGTCTTTTTGTATTTGTATGTCTTACTGTCTGTTTTCTGGACCGTGTGTGTCCGTAATAAAAGCTTTGATTGATTGATTGATTGATTAACAAAGCGGACCAGGACAAGTTATGTTGTTTAAACTAACCATGAAAAGGTAACACTAGCAATGTTAGTTATCTATAATGTTTTACATTTATAAGGCTGTACGGCTGCAGGCAGCCACTGTCGAGTTATGGTCATTCTGACAAACAGAGGTTAACAAAGACCACTACACGTTAAAGTCAAAAAACTTGAGCTGGACACTAAAATTGGTGAAAAAACACCAGCTAGTGTGAAGCTAACGTTAGTTAATGCTAACTTTTGTGCTAGCGATGCTTCATTTCCAGCTGTCCACCTATTTTCCCTTTATGTGTTAATGACAAAAAAAAAAAAATGCCACTGCGGGATAATGTCCCAAAGTATCTATTCAAAAAGGCTAATATCTTTCACATGTCTTACCTGTGGCTCTGCGCCAGCAGGTTGCCTTGGCGGAGCGGACGCTATGCTGACTGCCGAGTGAATACTGTGGTGCTACATTCAATGTCATACATGGAAGTGGGAGAAGTCATTGTTCCTGCCGAACTGCACAATCAGTTTATTGCTCTTATAGTGTAATTGGTACCATGTGTTGTCGAATACAATTTTTAAATGGAACTTTGTCACTTGCATCAGTTTATTAAGTAAACATCACATGTATATAGTGGATAGAAAGCATTCAGTCATAGTTCTCACAGTAACACCATTTCCTGAAGTCAACATGACAGAGGAGTCTTCTGCCTTCGTTGTTAGGCTGTCACTCATAATACCACGCCCCTCTGAGTTGAAGCCACGCCCCCCACGCAAAATCAGGGCCAAAAGTCTGAAACCGAAAAAGATTATCTGAAAGTGAAAAACAGATCTGAAAACGAAAAAAAAAAGATTTGAAACCGAAAAAAAAGATTTGAAGGCGTAAAAAAAATAAGTTTTGAATCTGAAAACATGAAATGTGGAACTGAAAACAAATATTAAAGTGAAAAATGAAAATGTATAATTTATTCAAAATAATTCCAGAATTTAATCTATATTTTATTCAAACTGAAAGAAAAATTGGTACACTTATTTTAAGTTTGAATACATGGTTTTATTTTTTCCAAGTTTTGACCAAAACTTAAATTTTCAATTTCAAGCTTTATTTTTTCAACTATATATATTTTTTTCAAATGAACAAAACATTTGGCCCTGATTTAGCTCCATATTAATGTTGCGTTACATGACCCGTTCCTTCTGGAAAGCCGTGCCTGTGTTTGGATCTCTCCTCCGCGCAGCCCCGCCCCCATTCACTCACACACCGGCCGGCTCACCTGCAACATGGAGAGACACAGCGCCGCTGGTCCAAACTCCCGACATTTGTCTACAGTTTTAATTGTTATTAACACAGCTGTATATTGGTAAGTATGAGAGGGAAACCTGTATTGGTACCAGTGTTTCCGCTGGTAACTCTCTGTTACTGCGGCTGCCACGGCGAAAAACACATTATAAGTTATTAAATGCAACTAACTTCAGTTCGTTGAGTAATAGCGTTTGAGACGGAGCCTGCTGGATCATAGTTCATAAAAATGCAACGCAGTGACGATACAGACATTTCATAGCCTACACAAGACTGGTGTAACGCCGCTAATGAGTCAGCCGTCACTCTCTGAGTAGCCTAGCATACGCTTCAGTCAGGGCTGGACGCGATATTACGAATCCCACTATGGCCACGCCAAGACCCGCCCTTCAATAGCGTTCACACACTACTATTGGCCAGGCGTCCATGCTTACATGTACAGGTCCTATCCCCTGACCAATCCCCTAACCCTAACCTTAACCACTCGAGGTGAATTGCCTAACCGCAACCAATCGAGGTGCTTCGTAGGGCTGGTCTTGGCGTGGCCATAGTGGGATTCGTAATTTTACGGGCTGGACTGGCCATCTGGCATACCGGGCATTTTCCCGGTGGCGATATTACGAATCCCACTATGGCCACGCCAAGACCCGCCCTTCAATAGCATTCACACACTACTATTGGCCAGGCGTCCATGCTTACATGTACAGGTCCTATCCCCTGACCAATCCCCTAACCCTAACCTTAACCACTCGAGGTGAAATGCCTAACCCCAACCAATCGAGCTGCTTCGTAGGGCGGGTCTTGGCGTGGCCATAGTGGGATTCGTAATTTTGCTTCCCGGTGGGCTGATACGCCGATATAAATAGGCCTTTTTTATTTTTTGGCCGGGCCGGCCCATAAAGAACTCACAGCGGCCCATTGGTTAATTTTCTTTACTGGCACTGGCCTGACCCAATCAAAACCAGGAACCCCCTTCCCCACTCCGGGCCGCAAATTTACGAATGCCACCATGGCCACGCCTCCCGGCCCTGAGACACGAGCTGTAATAGTTATGCTGGAAGTTTAGCATCCACATTATAATAGACAAACGACCACCAACGTGTAAAGGAGGTGCAGAGAAATGACAGGAGAAAAAGATTGAGAATATACTGGCGGATTCCTCAAAATGTGCCAAAAATGTTTGGGGATGTAGTAGCTGCTTCAACATCAGCATTACCTGAAGCCGAGGAGGAGAGGTGGCTGGCTATACAGAGAAGCAGAAAGACCGGGATGAAGACGAGGAGGAGGAGAGTGACCATGAGAGGGCCAGGGGAGCGAGTGAGGAAAAGGTGTGTGTGTGTGTGTGTGTGTGTGTGTGTGTGTGTGTGTGTGTGTGTGTGTGTGTGTGTGTGACGTCATAACAATAACAAGCGGTTTGGCTGTAACATTAAAGATAGTGGCTGTCATTGAAAATGCTAGCGGTTAGCCTGTTGGGTAGCTGAAAAGTCTGTGATCTATAAAATCAGTGGTGATACAAGCATCAGTGTTCCTTGAATGGCTTACTTAGCTTCTCTTGTGTTGGTTGTGTTGGCCTTTTCCAGGGCATATACTACTCTCAGCTTTATTGTAGCTTTTGGGACGGGTTATTGTTATAGTATTTAGCTGACACTTGTGTCTAAAGCGACAAAATATGAATCTCAATAGTTAAAATTATCAGTAAACTGTTTTTAAAGTTGCCAATATTAAGCAAAATATTAATAATGGCAAAACAATATCAAATATCAATAATACAAATATAAAAAATACCATAAATATACAAATCATAACTCTAAGAATGAATGAATTATTTAAGTGTAAGATCAACAGATAAGTCTTGATACCCCTCTTGAAGGATCCAAAACGATCACATGAACACAGAACACTAGGCAACTCATATCATAGAATGCACGCATATTTATAGAGGACTGTCTGCAGGGAATGTGTCTGACCAATCACGGTGGGTGTGGGCCGCCTGGGCCAAAAATGCCCGGGCCGATTTTTTGTCCCAGTCCAGCCCTGGCTTCAGTCCATCGCACTCCCTCGGTCTTTCGGTCGTTCTTTTTTTTTTTCTAAAGATTTTGGCCTTCATTTTGATAGGAAAGCTGAAGACATTAAAGGGGAGAGGGGGGGGAGGATGACATGTAGGAAAGGGCCACAGGTCGGAATCAAACTTCTATATTTACCAACTGATCCGGGCATCCTCTTTCTCTTTTAATCAGTCTGTTATTGTTGTTGAAAGCTTATGAAGGAGCTCTCTCTCTCTCTCTCTCTCTCTCTCTCTCTCTCTCTCTCTCTCTCTCTCTCTCTATATATATATATATATATATATATATATATATATATATATATATATATATATATATATATATATATATATATATATATATATCCTAGGCTATTTATTTTAGATAACTTTCATTTACATGTGTTGCAGCTGTATATTTTCAAACTGGTAAAGGAAATCCTGTCTTTGCATTTTATTTTAATCACAATCTGTTTTAATAAAAGAGCTTGTGAAAAGTGGCTTTGACTTAAAACTGAACATTTAGCCCACTTAGAGCTATATATCGTGTATCGCCGTTCAGCGTTAAGGCGATGCGAGGAAAGATTTGGGTGCACCTAAATTTTGTGCTGGTGCACCTAAATAAAAAAAGTTAGGCGCACCAGTGCAACCAAGGCAAAAAGTTAGTGTGGAGCCCTGACCTGATTTATAATTGCTCTTAAAGTCAGGCCCCTATAGAATTACAAATTGGAAAGGCTTCCTGAAACCTGGTTTCTACTAGGAGAACGCTTGACTCCTCTTTGACTCTTATTTGTGCTTTTATGTATTTTTACCTCTTCTACTCTGCTGGGCCTACTACCATTACAAATACAGAACAAATTTATAAATCCTGAAGACTGATATTCTGAAGTTTCCAGAGATGCAAAATATTTGTTGTGTGAATTAAATGATGCATCTGCTACTATCAAATATTTGATATTTCTTGATGTTTTGGAACCATTGATTCATCGACTCAATGTCATCATAAAGTCATCAAAGTGGAATTAGAATTTTCACTCAATATACACATTGTATAGTATAACTTTAAAGTGCCGGAAAAATTGTGTGATCTAATATCAGAGGTTTGTTGTAACTTTGAAGCTACGGAAATGACAGAAATATAGGTTTCAGGCGGATAAAGTCCTAATACATTAAATGAATGTAGCCTAAGTTTAATTTGACACCTTTCCATTTGCCTCCCATCTTTTTGATCTGTTTCACTTTATAAAAAAACAAACCGTTGTACCTCAAATATTCCCTCTTTTCCTTCTCTTTCCTTCACATTCTTTCATGTCTCTTTTCTCACTATGAATTTGTCCATTTAGTGTAGTACCCAAACCCAAGCTATGTGTGTGTGGGCTCTGTGATTATTAAAGCAGAGTCCGACCTCCCGCCCCCCATTTTTGGTGAATGTGTCATGCCCTCCTCCGGAGTGTCATGCCCCCCTCTACTCTGCATTATAGGCTATCAGGGAACATAGCAACGGCATATAAAAAATGCAGAAAAATAAGGCTTTACTGATGTGATAGTGCTTCTGAGATTCATATCCTTGTTGATGGGTATCAGACAGTCAACAGTCTGTATACTGTACATACTGTTGCGTTTACAGTTGTTGAGTTGGTTACTAAATTGGTCTTTTATTTAAATTCCTGGTAACTGTAAAATCTTAAGTAGCTGTTTAAAACATTTTCTGTCTCGTTATACGGTCTGTCTCTACCTCATTTTACTTCTTGTCATTTGCCTTTCTTCCTCTCCTCCTTCACTGCCAGCATTTTACGCTTGTTGTTCTCATTCTCTGACTCCCCCCCCCCCTCCCGCTGTCGTTCTATTTGCCTCCTGTGTTTTTTTTCCTTGTTATGGTTTTTCTGTGTCGCTCTCACCCATTCCCTTTTCTACCCCTGCTGTGTGCTGTTTTATGTAGCGTTTAAGACTCTATTTGCTTTTGGCAGGAGCTGGAATCTGCTTGGGTCAGATTTGTTTTAGTGCTACACTGCTCGTGGCTTGTAGTGTATGCCCCAGAGAAGGAAAAACACACACTCGTACGTAGTGTCTCTCTCCAACATACAGTACGCACACTGCAAGCTGCCTTGCCCTTCTGACTGAATCATTCGGGGAAATGACGCAAGTTGAAGACCATAAAAGAGATTAAATAGGTCTAGATGGTGTGTTATAGAGTCTGTGTGTGTGTGTGTGTGTGTGTGTGTGGACCCATGTACATGCTTATCTTTAGACTAGACATGGCGTCTTTCACACACCAAGGTAGTTTGAGAATACATACATGTGTGGTCGTATATTTCAACACAATATTCTCTGAATATTTGCAGTATTAATTAAAAGCATTCTGCATTTGGCCTACACAATGGCCAGAAATGAAAAGCCTTTCGATAATATATTGCAAATTTTAGTATCAATCAGCATTCCGATTGTTTTAACAGACTGGTGTTGGGTGTCACTTGTTTCTTGTCTTCTGATCGTTGTGAACTGCTTTGAGATAGTTGGTGACTGTCTGACTGGTCTGCTCTTTGCTTCTGTGGAGAGTGGCATATAATCTAATGATATGATAATGAAGTGCAACAATTCAATGGATTAGCCTACATTTTGATGAAAGCCTCTATGAGCCAAAATGTGATTGAAATTATTTTAATGTTACAGATAAAGTGGTTTTAAATACATGGATTTTCTGTGCCTCTGTGACATCTAATGTGGACAAAAATTTAAATAAATAATTAAACATATTATTTATATAGTAGGCTATATCCTGATCTTGGGTCATCTAATTGGATATTTTTCACAGAATCAAACATGGCTATTTTCACCCGTTTTTTTTTGTTGTTCCAAAGATCACATATGTTCATTCCACAGGCTATAAAAACGACAACAAAAAGCCCTATAATGAAAAAAAAAATTAAAAAGAATTGCCAGAGGTTTGAAAAATACAAATATTAATCACTGGAAATGTTTGTTGCTCTGAACTGTGGCTGCAGTGTTCACTCTGAGCGTACAGGATCAGAAAGTAATCGGCACGTCTAATCAACACATCTGACACACACGGGTGGCAGAGTTGTTCTGTTTATTAAGCTGTTTGGCCCGGCTAACAAGGTTGGATAGAGAACATAGCCGCAGAAGCACACACACATACAGACGCATGCAGGGCAGGGAGCAATGCACACCAGTGTTAATAACATGAAGAGTAAAAGAAACTAATCAACATCCTAAAAGTCTATGAAATGCTCTCTTTTGCAAACAAGCTGATGTGTGCAGTTGTCTTGTGACTCATCATTCCTATTTATTTATTACTTGCAACGGAGCACAATCACTGATCCTCTCTCTTCTGGCCCACATAAAACAAAGACAAACGCTAAAGGAAAAGGAAACCAACTACCACCGATAATTTAATTTACAAGATTCCATTTGATCTTTTACCTGCGCTCGGGGGCCCAACAGGTAAAACCACGCGCCCTGCTGCCGTCATTGAATCAACCCACACATCTTTGGCTAGAACAGTGACTTTACTGGTTTTCCTTGCAGGCCACAAGGCAACACAATACATGTGAATAGGTGTGTTAGATATTAGCAGTATGTTACGAGTAATATTTTGTCTGTTCTGAAGCAGAAAAGTATAGCTGTTCTAGGCCTATATTTATACATAGTGCTACCTACCTTCTTTCTACTTAGTATTTGTGTCAGGTCATATCTCTACTGGATAGACTCGCTCATCTCTCTGGCTACACACAGGAGTTTTGACACCAGTCATTTTAACTCATTGCCTTTCCAAAATTAGACCCGTGGCAGTGCACATGGCCTATTTACTGGCTGGCTCTCACAACACTCACTTTTCAGTCCCTCCAGGGTTTCGCAGCCTTTTTTTGAAATCGTTGCAGCCCAAAATGCCTGATTTTGCGGGAGCTTTTGTTAAAAAAAAAAAAAAATTGCAATAAAAGTTGCGATGTCTTTTGTATTTTTGTTGGAATTAAGTTGCGAGAGAGATTTTTTTTGTTGTTGTTGGTATAATTCTTTAAAAATAAAAAGCAAACTTATTTTGGGGAGAAAAACTACTCTGGGCTGAGTTTTTAGTAACCTTGCCAAAAAGGCTCAGGATGCTTCAAATGTTGGTATAATATGAAAATGGCTGGTGGATTTAAGACAAAAAATTATAATTTATTGAATGAATCAAATTTGAACATATCTGCCAGTGGCTTGTTGATCTTTACATAGTTGGTTCATTTCCAGGCCTGGGCTGGGACACACATTCATACGGTTTGATAAAGCAACGTTACTTATTGGACTTTAACTTATCATTGCACTTACAATAAGGTGTGTGTGTGTGTGTGTGTGTGTGTGTGTGTGTGTGTGTGTGTGTGTGTGTGTGTGTGTGTGTGTGTGTGTGTGTGTGTGTGTGTGTGTGTGTGTGTGTGTGTGTGTGTGTGTGTGTGTGTGTGTGTGTGTGTGTGTGGGGCCCCGCCCGCTGCAGAGAGCCAACCGGATTAAAACGGCAGCAGCTTTCAGTGACTTTAGAGTGAAGAAACATTACGGTCTACATTGATGTTAAAATGTATACAGGTTGGCAGGTCGGTCTGAAATGTTTTGCACGATCTTCCGCTGTACGTTTTGTTGGTAAATGTGAGATGTTCGAGTCGCACACGTCTCGTCTTCATATCACCAACAAGGAAATGAATTTGGCGACGTGCGTGTGTTACGTTCTCACTCCCGCTTGGTCAGTGGCTCTCAGCGTCACATACTGACTCAAAGTCTGGCAAGTGGGACTGCTGTGATTGGTTGAAGTCACAAGATCTCCGGTTATTGGTCAAATTTGCGGTAAAGTTGCGGTGATTGGTCAAAATTGTGATTCGCACCGAATTCACGGTGATTGGTTGAATTTGCGCAAATTGTTGCGGAGGGACTGACTTTTACTGATCCGCTCACAGGGCTGGACGACTAATTGAAAAGTAATCAAAAAACAAAATTCAGAACCTCTAACCGACATAATTATCCCATGTCGGTTATTTCATTTTTTTTTTTATCCTGTTAATACTTTCCCCACTGTGTGGTTCATGTACTTTTCCCTTAAAAACATACTACGGCGTGTGTAGTAACTGTGACGCCACCCCGTCCAAGACAACACAGAAGTAACAAAAGGCGAGTGTGAGCCGGTTACCAATCAACGTGTGGTCGTTTCAGCGGCTGCTCGGTTACGTTTAGCCGACAAAACGTGACCATCATGCGGACAACGACACCAAAATGACGAGGAAGATTACAAACACCCGTTTCCTGGGGCAGACTTGTTAACTTTTCCTGGACATGAGCTCCCACGCTTGAAAGCCCTGTGTTTTACTTTATATAGGGCAATATTTAAAACGTATTTTGTTGGCAAGAGATGCTGATTATTTGAGACATAGCAATATTTCAAATTTTATTTTGTTTGCAAAAAAGTTATTTTCAACTTTTTTTGGAAACTTGCTTTTTACATTAACATTAAAATGTAACTTTTTTCACAAGACGTCTTTATTTCAAGCAATGTGTGCTTTGATTTCAATTGTTAGGGTTATTCAAAATTTTAAAAAATAACAATTTGTTCATCTATGTGTTCACAAAGATAATATATGCACTATTTGTGTTTATCCTACTACAGTATAAACCTTGGACCTCAGTGAACAACAAAAAAATCGTTTATTAATCGTAATCGGGGCTAAATGTTCAATTAATGGCAAAAAATGATTTTAGGTCATACCGTCCAAACCTATCCACGTGTGTGTGTGTGTGTGTGTGTGTGTGTGTGTGTGTGTGTGTGTGTGTGTGTGTGTGTGTGTTATGGAGCTGTCTAAACAAAGCTGCAGCAGTTAGATGGAAGTGTATGTGGATGACCCTTATGTAAGTGTTTGTGGCTGTGGGAGTTTGCAAGGTGTCGCATGCATAGGTGTAGCAGCCACGCTATAGAGCAAGTGTACGTATGTGTGTGCATTAGTCACTCTATGCCACAAGTTGTGTATCACAGGAAATGCATACATGTTTGACTTTAGTCACGCTGTGTGTGTAATGGTGTCCAGTGGTTATGCGGAAAGCTGACACAGCTGTTTCACAGTAACCACACTGTTTTCTCCACACTATCTACAATTTCACTCCCTAGAGTGAATTTCTGCCACTTCACTCTATCATTGTTTTTCTCCGTCTGATTTTCTCTTTTAGTCCGTCCTCCCACTCTGTTCCACAGTTTCACCCAGCGAGTGTGTTTTAGCGAGTAGCGAGTTTTGGTGTGTTTGCACACGGCCAATATTGTGTCCTTTTGGGTCAGCTTGTGATGTTATTTTGTGTAATGTGTTTACAGAACTGTATCTTTCCTTTTTTAAGATAATATACACCTTTTATTGATCCCTATCCATGCTCGATGGACACTAACCTACAACAAATTGTTACCTCACTCAGGGCTCGACAATAAGGCTTGTCCGCTTGTCCGGGACAAGTGGATTTTTTTGTAGGGCAAGTGGAAGAGAAATGTACATGCCCCACTGGACAAGTTAAAACTCAAACAAAATAAAATGCCATGTTACTTCACGTTATGTGCCACTCATTACGTCTATGTTACCAATACAGGACACATTTGTTTCTACTGTTTCAACTGAAGTTTATTAATCTTGATAGTGTTTGGATGCCTTCAACGGTTTGTTCGAATTCTGAATTAGCAAAACCCACAAAAAAATAAATAAATAAAATGATAAATCTTTACCAGGACAAGTGACTTTTGTGCATGGACAAGTGAAACGTAATGTACTTGTCCAAAGGACAAGTGTCTCAAAAAGTTAATGTCGAGCCCTGTATTGAACACAGCATTTTCACGAAGTTGATCAATTGTTTCTTTTATTGTTTCCGTATGGATCAATCCTCTTGGATGTAGGCCTAATGCACGCAAATGAGCTGTGCATTATACATGGGTTTCTCGGCAACGTCATCACTGCTTGCGCACGCAACCGGGGGGCAGAAAGAAGACGTGTTTTGTGTAGCTAGCTAGTAGAGGCATAGCGTAAGTCAAAATGCCAAGGAGTTGTTGCGTAGTTAATTGTACAAACAGAGCCAGTGATGGGTGCCTGATGTTTAACATACCTAGGGGGAAGCATGCTTTTGCCAAAAGTTGCAGCTTGTGGTTGTTCAGCTAAGTGATATCTACCTGTCAGGGCTGTGGTACTCGAGTCCGGACCATAGACAATTAAAGGTCCGGACTCGAGACAAGTTTAGACAGCTAGCTAAAGCTACGCCGATGTTTTGCTAACGTTAGCGCAACAGTGTTAGCCTAGCCTACTAGGTAAATATTACAACTGCCTTCGGAGTTTACTAGCTATATCAATATAGTAAACTCCGAAGGCAGTCGTCTGCGTCCACGCTTCGCTCCTCTGAGATGGGTGGGTTTTTGTTACGTTACATACAAATCTAACTGGCTAAAGTTAGCCTACATTAGCTAACGTTGCCGAGACAGTGACAGTAGAGCTTCGGCGAGCTAACCAAGACAGTGTTATGGCCCTCTCGCCCACAATCAACCTCTGCTGCGAAAAACAATCAACCTGCAGTGATGTTTTGAAACTAACATATCGTACCTTTTCCCAGAAATCCTGGCCATTATTTTAAGGCATAAACCAACCATAAGGGTACACTCAGGAGTAACCCTGCTGCTAACACGGGCTATTACATTAGCCTAAAATGATAATTATACAGCCACACATATATATCACAGTAACACTGCAAAATTATAGACCGACAAACAGATCCAACTAAAATCATGTTTTATAGAGTCAGCAGTTATATACAAACAATAAGGAAAGCTTAAAGGAATACGCCACCAGAATGCATGTCGAAATTCTAGCAGCGATGTTTCCCCA
Source organism: Perca flavescens (assembly GCF_004354835.1). Lineage (NCBI taxonomy): Eukaryota > Metazoa > Chordata > Actinopteri > Perciformes > Percidae > Perca > Perca flavescens. Next base: position 28,983,391 of record NC_041337.1, read on the forward strand.
TTGGAATGAATGGCAAACAGAGCTATAGCTAACTTCTCATAACGAGAGCTCTCCAGCTCAAAATGATTAAATTGTAATTGGTCAAAAACGTTAGCTTTGTAAGACCATAGAGTATGTGTTATATAAATGCCATGACGAAATGAAGGGACTAAGACAATGTGCACTGAGACAAAAATGCGTTTGCATTATCGGACCAGCTCACCAATCTGTCTTTCTGCCCCTGGTATGCGCACGCACCCTGTAATGTTTGTAAACAGGAAACCCGTCAATATTTTTTTTTTTTTATTAAATTTTTATTTTAATGCAAAATATTTCTGTTACAATTTGTCAAAACAAATAGATTGGATTTGTCGAACACATCTCATTTCGTTACAGAGCATGTTTTCATAAAAGATAAGAAACATAAGAAAGAAAAAGAATAAAAAAAAGAATAAAAATAACAAAAAGGTACATAGCCAGAGTATCATACATTAAATATCAGTTAAATTAATTATAAAGTTAAATCAGATAAGCATTGCATACATTTTGATGCTGATTTACCCTCTAATCCAGAAATACAATCTATATAATTTTTTAAGTCAAGTTTAAAGACATTGAAAAGAGGTTTATTTTTCATAAATTTCGATTTATGAATAAAGAATTTTCCAAGCAAAATTATTAAGTTGACTATATATTGTACAGAGGAGTTGGAGTCAGAAAAGTAAAACAAGATATCAAAATTAGATAAATGTATGTTTGAGCCAAGTTGTCCATTAATGAAACCTTGTATATCATTCCACAGAGAAGAGCTATGTGAACAGCTATAGAATAAATGGTCTATTGTTTCTGTTTCCATAAAGCAAAAGCTGCATTTTTCGTCTACGGTAGGGATAAATTTAGAGATAATCTTGTTACAGGGGTAAAAAAGGTGAAGAATTTTAAATGATATTTCTTTTACTTTGTTTGTAATTAAAAACCTATGTGGGTTATTCCATGCTCTATTTCAGTTAATATTTTCATATAAGGGGGCCCATTTGTATCTGGAGGCAGAGATAGATTTTGCACATAGAAGTTTTTGTATTACTTTGTTGTTGACTTTTCTGTCTAGGAAAGATAGACCATTTATTGAAATATTGCTGGAGAGAGATATATTAAATTGATCCAGATCTGTCTTATCTCTAAGCAGGGTGATGATCCCATGGGGTATAGCTCTGGTTACAATATCAAATTATTTTCTTGGAGGATGGAAATTAAATTTATGGGTGAAGTCGTCATAAGATAAAATGTGATTTGAGTTATTTAATAATTGGGATACCAATAGAATATCATGTTTAAACCAGTTTTCTATAAAGAGTGTCTTGTTCCTATATATAATGTTCATGTTGTTCCAGATAAAACATTTATGAGGGGAGAAATTGTGTTTGTATAGAAGAGACCAACAAGTTAGAGCCTGTTTATGGAAGTTTGACAATTTAACTGGCAGTCTGTTAATGGAGTATGGGCATTGAAGCAAGAATGTGATTTTACCAAGTTTTTCAAAGATAAAATTTGGCACAATATTCCACAAACTGTTTGGATTTTTCAAAAATCTTTTAATCCAGTTGATTTTTAGTATCTCATTGAAAAGTGAGAAATCAATTACAGATAAACCCCCCTCCTCAATTTCATTAGTCAAGATGTTTTTCTTAATTTTATGTGGCTTCTTTTTCCATATAAAGTTATATAATAGTTTATCTAGATTGGCACATTGTAGCTTAGGTATTTCAATTGAAGTAAATAAATATGCTGCTCATGAGAGACCTTCTGCTTTAGCAAGAAGAACCCTGCCATACATAGATAAATCTCTTGCAAGCCAAGAGTCAAACTTTTTGTTAATAGAGTCGTGTAGTAGAGATATATTACTCTCTGTCATCAACTTGTGGTTATGACTGATTTTTATTCCAAGATAAGTTACTAAATTATTTATATTTATGCCATGTATTTGACCCAAATGTTTATTTTTAAGAGAAAACAGCTCACACTTTGAAAGATTTAGATTCAAGCCTGAGCTTTCAGAAAATTGGTTTACAACATTTAGTGCATCTCGTCTATAGCCTCAGGGTTAAAAGCCCATGTTGCAGGTTAACCACTACTGTTGATTAATAGGTACATATAGCACTCAATATATGTATATCATTGTTCAAAATGTCTCCAAATAGTGTTAAAGGCCAGTTTTTGTCAGGTTTTTGTCGTTTTTGGTATTAGTGTTTTTTTTTCCGGAATTCGGTGATACTGTATCAGCCTACTAGAACCAGACTAAAAAATAAATAAATACTAGAACCAGACTAGAACTATGGTGACTGACTGGGATGAGGAAGAGGGTTTTTATTGTCCGTGAATAGCACCAAGTGAAAGTCAATGTTTTATTTATATCTAGTGACCGTGATCATGTCGTTAGTTCAGCTAAGTACCGGTAAACTTATCTAGATCTAGAAAATACAAGGCATCATGCTAGCTATGTGCTAACTTGCCAGTCCCACCTGTGAAATCCCCTGATGGTTGTAAACACATAAACATGATTGATATCATGATTATATATCTCACGTTTTGATGGTAGCCTACTAGCTCCAGTACCAACATATTTGCCTGGTGTTTATTTATTACTTGGATGGGGATGCTGTTTAGCTTTTCACATTACGCTAACGTTAGCGCAACAGCGTTAGCCTAGCCGGCTAGGTAAATATTACAACTGCCTTCAGAGTTTCCTATATCTTCGTCCACGTTGTCAACATAAGACTTGTGGCGTTAATGCTCCTTTTGTACCCTCACTTTATTGAATGAAACGTTAAACTTCGCTCCTACGAGATGGTTTTTGTTAGTTACACACAAAGCTAACTGGCCTGTACGTATGCTAGCAGACATTAGCTAACGTTGCATAGCCAGCAAGCAGCTTCGGCGAGCTAACCTCGACAGCTAACACATCCATGTGTCTCCATTTCAAAACATCACTGCAGATTGACTGCTTTTAACAGCAGAGGTTGATTGTGGGCAACATACTGTCGCGGTTAGCCAAAAACTACTGCCGATTGCCGAGGTTGCTGGCTGGCTACGCAACATTAGCTAATCCCGCTAGCATACGTACAGGCTAACTATAGCAAGTTAGCTTTGTGTGTAATGTTACAAAAAAACACCTATTTCGTAGGAGCGAAGCTTAATATTTCATTCAATAAAAGTATGGCACAAAAGGAGCACTAACGCCACATGTCTTGTGTTGACAACGTGGACGTAGCTCCGAATGCAGTTGTAATACCGGTATTTAACTAGCAGTCTAAGCTAACACTGTTGCGCAAACGTCGGCGTAGCGTTAGCTAGCTGTTAAAACTTATGACAAGCCGAATAGCATCCCCGTCCAAGCTGCCTTTCACTTCCCCCCCAATATTATTATACACATAATAAAGACACATTGACTCGGTCGAGACCAAAAGCCATATTTTGCCAGACCAGCGGCAGAAACCGTGACCGGGACGCAAAATTACGAATCCCACTATGGCCACGCCAAGGCACGCCCTACGAAGCAGCTCGATTGATTGGGGTTAGGCATTTCACCTTGAGTGGTTAAGGTTAGGGGATTGGTCAGGGGATAGGACCTGTACATGTAAGAATGTACGCCTGGCCAATAGTAGTGTGTTAAGGCTATTGAAGGGCGGGTCTTGGCGTGGCCATAGTGGGATTCGTAATATCGCGACCGGGACAGTGAACCGAGACGGGGCTTTTGCATAGACCGTATATAATGGACCAATAGACCCCGTTGCTCTGGACGGAGACCAGTGAAGGATATTAGAAGCACTTTTCCGGTGATGGCCAGCTTTACTGCGCAGCCTCCAACTGAGAGAATTTGACGTGAGCAACGTGTCTGAAAGTTGTAAGTCTTCTGGTAGCTGTGCCAAGAGAAATCTCAATCATTCCCAATCTTACAGATTGGGAGAGTGTATGTGTATGTAAGGAGATAACATAGGCACAGGCTAATTATTGATCACTAACATGCTAGTTAACATTAGTAATTAAACCTAAACATCTCATGTAAGTCGAAACTGCCTGCGGGCTTCTCCTGTACTATACGGTAATTCCTCTACTATGCGACAGTAAGTCACTTGGTTATGACACAATCGTTAGCTTATTTTTACAAAAACGTCTGCTACGGAGCCATAATGTGAGGTACAAGGTAATGAAGCCTTGTACACATTGTCGTGTTTCTTTGGAACTAAACAACGGACAAATAGAGTCTTCAAACATTTCTGATGTAAAGTTATTCGCCAAGTGACGTATACAAAAATGGCGGTCATCGTAATGCTAACAAGAGTGATGGCCAGTTAGCAACAAAATGGCGCCATAGATGGCTCGAGTTCTGAATCGAAGCTTACCCCCTTGGGCTTTTGCCTGTCGTCTCCCCAACGTGACGTCATGCAATGCATTGTGGGGGAAAGGAGAAACCACTGTAAAAAAGTACTACTTTTTCGTATTTTATTCCGTTTTGTGATATCCATTGTATTTGATGTTGTTGGGTAACAGTTTAAATGTTTATTACCAACAAGCAAATTGCAAAAAATCGTTAGAAAATAAACCTTGCAACATGGGCTTTAAATATCACCCATGTCAGATGCCTTGCTGACAAGTGGGCCACTGAAGGTAACCTAAGCCATAAAAAAACACATGAGCACAGTAGGGCTGCAACAACGAAAAGATAAAATCAATAAAATTTGATTACTAAAAAAGTTGGCAACTAATTTAATTATCGATTCGTTGTGTCGCGCAACTATTAGGCCACCTAGTCGCGGAGATAAAAAAAAAAAAAAATTGAGTTGAGCGCGGAGCGAAAGAAAAGAAAAAAAGAGCAGAGCGGGGGTAGAGGAAATACTGAGAGAAACCGGAGAGACCCGTAACCTTGTTCTTAAACACTCGGCGGAGGCAGAGAAATCAGTACGACCCAAGTCATCCAAGGTGTGGGAGCATTTCACACTAAATAAATCAAAAAAGTGTTAATTGCAAGATAAGCAAAAGCGACACGGCATGGCACGGGCGCACCACGGTGATGAGTCAGCACCTAAAACGTAAACATGTTGGAGTCCTTGATGAGGAGGAAGGGAGTTCAACAGCAGGGTAAAGTCACTACACTATCCTACTTCTGTTCCGTTCTGAAGTGAGGAACGTAACGTCCCTCCAGTAGCTCTTCTGGTGCAGCTGTTTACTCGTTATCCAGCTGACTAGCATGACAAGCTAGCGTTAGCTCGGTAATAACTGTAATAAAGCAGGGGTGGTATACTTTGCAAGACTAAAGACACTGTTTTATTCACTCGCCTTTTTTGGCCCATTCATTTTTCAATCTGTTATGTATATATTATGTGCTTTGTCCCATATCAGTTATTGTTGACAAATATAATAGTGTGTGGTGTATAAACGAACTTAACTTGCACTTACTACAATGATGGTAATAATTTAATGAATAAGTGTGTGTCTGTCTGTCTGTCTGTCTGTCTGTATCTGCTATTTGGGTTACTTACCTTTACACAACTATTAACTAAAACAATAACTATGCATATATTGAGTTGATGTAAATTAATGCTTTTTTTTGTATCCGATTCATCGATTAATCGAAAAAATAATTGACAGATTAATCGATTATTAAAATAATCGTTAGTTGCAGCCCTAGAGCACAGTGACCTAAATGAATAACAAACATAGTGACAAACTTTGTTTTAGTGTTCTTTTCAATGAATGGTTTGGTTTTGACAGGGATGAAAAGATAGAGCATTTCATGGTAAAATGTAAGGCCTCAGGTTTGTTGGACAAAAATTAGTAATGTTATGCCCTTCTTCAACCAGATACTAGAAGCTGCATTGAATCCAAGTAGGTTGGAAATTGCGGCCGGAAAACAAAGACGGGACATTGTGAGGAGACTGTGGGCGTAACAATGATATGGAAGGAAAAAGTCATCAGAGTTGACAGTTCATCAGCTCCAGTGTGCCAGAAGACAGTGCTGGTACCCTGGGATTCTAAAGCAGCAGTAAATCCAGGCAATAGACTGTCCATCTGTGAATTTATTTAGCAATTTGAAATGTTACCGAAACAACAAGAATTTAGGCCTAAATCAATTTAGTTTCAGTCAGCTTGAAACACGGAAGACATTTTTTTTTTTTTTTTTTTTTACATACAGTGGGTAGTAGGACAATGACACCTTTCATTGTTTTATGTGGTATGGTTTGAGGTAGCACATCCATATTGAGTTAGTAGTGTAGGACAGGTTCTGTCAGAGGTTTCTGCTTGTTAAAAGAAAAGTTTTTCCTCGTCGCTGTCACACCAAATGCATGCTCTTGGGGGAATTGTTGGGTTTCTGTAAATTAAAGAATGTGTTCTAGACCTACTCTATCTGTTAAGTTAGGTGTGTAACATTTTCTGAATAATTAACAAAATGTTCTTAGTTAGTGGGATGAATAGGATTAGTTTTACAACTGAAATAAAAATGTTATTACGAGAAAAAAGACAGAAAAATGATCCGATATGCGACTCAAAACTTTGATATGATCCAAACCAAACCGTGAGTTTTGTAATCTGCGTAACACCTCTAATTTTAATATATATGATTAAAAATAGTATCAGAGAATATAATATAATGATAAAATGACCGCAGTATCAGTAATAATAACAGTAATTTATAATTATATAATAACAATCTGATCCAGCCCTACCTATAAGCTTATAAAAGAGGGAAGTCTTAAGCTTACTCTCAAATGTGGAGACGGTGACTGCCTCCCGAACCAAAACTAGGAGCTGGTGCCACAGGAAACCAAACTGTATTCAAAGTCCTAAAACAAACAGGGAGTTAAGATACCTGGCAGAGTGTCACTTGGAAGGATTTACACAGTTCTGAGAGGATGTATTATACAGACTACATCATTACTTTATTTAAAAAAAGCTTCTTTATCAACAAAAACTCTACAGCAACCATAAAACTGTAAATGTTCATGTTCTTACCCCGTTTATTCCTTTTTTATTTTATTTTATTTTAATTTTTTTAATGTAATGCACCAGAAGAAAAACCCAATCCTTCAAAGGAAACCTAAGCGGCCCCTCATCTGGCTGGGAGAAAGGGTAGAAGGGAGGTGAGGTATTTTAATTCACCGTAGGAAATTGTTTGCACAATGCAGAGTAATTGGTGGAAACAACTTTTGTGACATCAGACAGAGCTAATCTAACGGAGGAAAACTAAAACCAATCCGGGCTGTCTCATAAAACCTGTGTGGTCTGAGAAGTTGCAAAGAACACTTAGAAACAGAGTTGCAAAGTAATGGATAGTAAACATTTGGAGAAATGAACTGTCTAATATTGACAGATACTACAGATGCGTCACTATGACCTGTCCAATTGTGTGCACAGGAAAAAATGTTAACTGTTGTCGATGGTGCCTGGTAGGGATGCTAAGGATTAATCGACGATCGATTAATTGGTCGTTAGGAATTGAATCGATGCTATCAAGTTCTGAAAAACAAACGTGTAGTTTCCTATCATATTCTAGCAATGTGTAGAATGGTGTATTTTCAATAAAGCGCCACCAGGGGGCACAATATATAACTTTTTTTATATGACGACTCGGCCATGTTGGGGTGCGCGCGGTCAGGAAGAAGAGAGCGGCAACTTTGGAAAATGAAGCAGGTGAAGTATTGTGTTGGACCATTTTGAATTATTTTCTCATAAGACTGTTAGCGGAGATTATTTTCATGATCGTACTTTGCATGTTATTTCAACGTGTTTAAGACGTCTAGGCCTTGACATGCTTATGTTTAATAGGCCATGCAATCGTGTCAGAAATGCTGTGGAAATAAAGCTTTGATTGAGGAAGAAAACGCATTTGGTATTGTTTAAAATTCAAGCAAAATTTAAAGTTACGTTTTAATTACGATTAATTGCTTGATTGATCGTTAATGTTACCAATGATCGATTAAGGAAAGTGCATCCTTTCTGATATTTTCTGCCATCTCTTCTCAGCCGATGATTCAAATCCTTGATATTTAGGAGGCAGCCCTAAATATCAGGGTTTTTTCCTCTACCCCCGCAGGCTCTTTAAAACCGGTAGTGATGGTTGTGTCTTCCAAGATGTTGAGATAAGAGAATTATAATGGACAGGTTATGTATAATTTAAGCATAGTTGCAATTCCACCATGTTCATATTCTTCTTAGGTGCCTCGGAGGTTCAAATCGATCACGGAAAACCTTTAGTGCTCATGTCAATAATGTGGTTAGGCAAGTTTGGATATTGTCTGCACGCATGTCTTGTTGTCTGTGTAGTTACATGTAAAACTAGTTGTGTTTTTGGTAATCTTATAATCATTTAATGTGTGCAGGTATTTTTCCCTGCGACGCTGCTTTGCAACAGCTGTAATGTTGAGTTTATGCTCCTAATGTTGTGCTGACATCAGAGTCAATGGCAAAAAGAGGAATGTGATTATGATTATAAATATGAACAGGTTGGAACATTAGTATTTACGGAGATCTGCTACATAAGAGGGGCTCTTGAAGTAAACAATGAGGTCAGACATGTTAGTCATAATTCTTTGGAAAATGTATTAATTTCAGTGTCGCAAGTTACATATGCCAACAAGTGCTAAACTGATGCAAAGATCCGGCTGTTCCGGGCTTACTGCGTTTATGGTTTAGGTATGAAAAGAGAAGTATGTGATAGAGTATTTATTGTCCCATAGGGCTAATCATTTCCACACATCTTAATCATCATCTTTATCAAAGGCTGCACACAATAAACCACCGTATTGTGCTATACTAAAGAGTGGGGACGTTGGTGCAGACAATCTTTTTTTCAATGGCAATACTTTTATTGTGACCACATGTAGGCCTACAGTATGTATGTACTGTATGTATGTCTAGTATGTATGTGCAAGTGTAATATGTGTATGATTGACATTTAACTTCTTTTTTTTAAATGGACCCATGAGAAAAATAAAGAAAACTGAAGTAAATAATGAAAACCTTTTGGCCAGGTCTCGCCCAGCCTCACATTTGTTTTATTCTCCAGCCTCCTTGCTGGCAGCTTTGACTGGATTTAGCATCAGTTACATAACACTGTCATTCCACGAATACCTTGTAACTGATTTTCTTTCCTGATTTTGTCTGTGAATCAAAGATTTAGTCCTTTATTTTGAGGAGTCACTCGGCATTACATGCGTTGGTTCTCTGATGTATCGGCTTGCTGTCTGTACTGGTTGATGAGTTCATAGTGGACATCTCAATATATAGGCTAATATATGTGTATATATTTCTACACAATGATCCCTGTTCTTTTTCTTGTACAGTGCCTAACTATATAAAGATACCAGGCAACCGAAAACCCTGCGTTAATATACTGTATATAAGGAGTGTGAGTCCATAACACCAGGACTCATGGCGGTTATACATATTTGTGGGTGTAGTCCAATGCAATTAGCAGATACCTGGTGATGCATATTGTGTTCTCCTTCTGCACCTTTCTGTGCCTATCACCACAGAGCCAAAAGTTTCCAGCTAGTGTGAATTGTAAACAGCTTCCCAAGTCACTCTATCGACTTCATATTAAAGGGATAGTTTGGATATTTTGAAGTGGTGTTGTATTCAAGATGCAAGATTCAAAATCCTTTTATTAATCCCACAACGGGGAAATTCGCACTATTGCAGCAGCAAGCGATAGTTGGTGTATTACAGTATATGGCGGTCGGCACGCCCCTAGTTAGAAGAAGCAGGCATTAGTACCGATACGGAAGTTAAGTAATGTGCTGTTGACGACGGGGGCAGTAGCAAAACATATTTTAGCCACCTAAAAACAAAATAATCAATATCAGGTTAAGTGTAGCCTTCGCTATATTTAGAATATTTTCACCGCTTTACGTTGCTGTCAGGCAACCCTTTCCGAAAGTTGAACTAAAAAAACGGGACAGACTCTTCAGAAGAGGTAATTATCTTCACCGCTGGACCGCAGATGTCAAGAACGGTGTTTTGTTTGTCTGCCTAAGACAACATGCAGTTTCATTCCAATAAACATAATACTGTGTGTCTGTGTGTACATGTTATTTAAATGTGTGTATGTATACACAGCCGCCGAAACCAGGAGAGAGTGGTTATGTTTTCCGAGACTTATGCGAGTTTACCCAGAGAGGAAAAACCAAGCAACAAACAACAGCCGCAACAAGTCTAAGCAGAGTTAATGATTATCTCTCTCTCTCTCTCTCTCTCTTTCTCTCTCTCTCTCTCTCTCTCTCTCTCTCTCTCTCTCTCTCTCTCTCTCTCTCTCTCTCTCTCTCTCTCTCTCTGTTCTACATATGGTGTCGGTTGGTTGTGGTTTTTGTATTCTGCAATTCTGTGTATGTGGTGATTTGGTGAAGACCTCGAGCCTGGCTGGGAAATGCAGAGCGCTCAGCTTCTTTTGGAACATGCACGTACACACACACACGCGATTACACACACAAATCCATGAATTCAGACACATTTTCAGAAGGAAACCGACTAAACGTCTGCACACTTTGCGCTGCCTGATCCCTCCCTTATCCCACTTATTTATAGTTGTTCTGTACACCGCAGAGTTGAAACTGTCACTCAGAATCAGATTCTGCTTTCACATGTGGTGATTCAGACCGCCTGTTTAAAAAAAACAGAGCCATCATGTTTGACAATCATGTACTTTATGGCTTCACCAGAGACTTGATTCACAAATCCCATTTTGACAGTTGCTTGTGATTATGTGTTCCGGTTCCAATAGTGAAAATGTGAACGTTTTGGTTGGTGAGGCTCTTGTATGACTTTAAGGGTGTGTCACTGTCAGTAATGCCACATCTTTTTCCCCTCTCCACTTTTCACTCCATCCGCTTTCAAGTATACCAAAAATGTTCTAATTCAAGTTCAGCTATAGTCAGCACAACTTCAATGGCTTTTTTCAATTGAAGGAATGACATTTGAAGATCAAAAGAAATTCCGGTTACCAGTGATGCCGGACACGTTTCATATACAGGAAATCATTACTTGAAAACAAAGCATTTATTTGAATATTTTCAAGAGAACAGATAACTAGAGTAAAAATAGAGGCAATCCTACCACATTAAAATAAAATTTCACTTTGCATGAAACATTTTGGATGATTTATTTATATTTTGTCATTTTAGGCCTTTATTTGATAGGAGAGCTTAGACGTGAAAGGGGACAGAGATAGTTATGTATCACTGCCATTTTAGTACATTGCATAGTGCATCTTTAAGCACTATCCATGGGTTAAGTTAAAGTTGCTGTCAGTAAAGAAGTCAACATTTGCATGAGAGAATTACTCTGGGACTTACTTTTCCAATCAAGCAATGAATTTTCTCTTCCTGTTTTCCATCAATATTGCTCTGAGTCCCAGAGTGATTGAAAAACCTGTGTCTAGAAATCTATGTAACCCTGCAAGCTGTGGAGCAAATCCTGTTTCTTCCATACTTTTAACAGCTTTTTTTCATCTCTAGAAAATGATGACAATTCTGTCACTTTTTTTTTTTTAGTTGTTGGGCAACAGGCAAGGGTGCTGACAAGGACAAAGTAGAAGTTATCAAACCAGCCAAGGCTGGAGTCGGGTTGCTACGCACACATACAGTACATGCACTTGTAAACACACACACACACACACACACACACACACACCCACCCCTTATTCAGCGATGTCACGCTGTTTGCAATCAGCAGTAACTTCTCCAAGTGGTGTATCAAGATAAACAAGCATCTAGCAAGTGTTCTTTACATGCACACTTGAACGTCGACTTCAACGCCTGTTCTCTGAAACAATGAAATGTGTGGAAAGCAGGAGCTGATTGGAGAGGGATGTTTTTTATTAAAGTAATATAATACTGTTCCTCATGCAATAGTCAGTACACATCACTTGCCAAATAAGTTATACTAGTATTATTTAGCTTGTCATAGTTAGGCTATATGATGTGCATTGCCTCGTTTGAATTATTAGTGGCTCAGTGCCACTTCACTGTTAAAATAACCGCAAACAAATACTGCTTTAAAGATAGGTGGTTGTTTGTTTTTATTTAATACCAAAAACTGTGTAAAGCAAAACCTGTCTTCAGAACTTGGTACTGTTGAATGAGCTTCAAAGGAAAACTTAAAGGCAGCTTTAGGTAAAGTTCTGGGAACAGAGGGGTAAACATGTTGTGCACAGTACTGATATCTATGTTCTCATTCATTCATCAGCTATATTTTTATGTACAGGATGTGCTGGAGCTGGTAACTAGAAAAGAGGAAGGGAGAGAGCGAGAGATGGAGGGATGGAGCGAGAGATGAGTCATTTTCTCTGTCAGACACTGTTGTTTTCCACTAAGCACTGTTATTTTCGCTCATAAATGGATGCAAGGTAGTGGGTGGGAAGAGTCTTTTATTTTTTTTCCATTTGGTGTAATTTTATAATGGGGGAAGACTGTGGTTAAACTTGAAACATTTGCATGGACTTGTCCCTATGTAACCCTCTTCTGTCTTTTTTAGACCAAACATGTTTTGTGAAATTATCAGAGCCTTTTCTTTGAAAACAGCTGCCTTATGAGCCTGAAAATGACTCTATAAGAGCGGTAAGAAGGCCACGAACCGAAACGGTGAGCTGAAAGATGCTACATGCAGAGTTGAGTAATAATTCTCAGTGGGTTCCTTGCTACAAGTGACCTCTTTCAAATACAACTTATTTTCTTAGCACTTGGCTCATGCTAATGGTTAGCACAATGAGCTTCAACTGCACCGTTTGTCACTCTGTATAAGGCAACAGTTAAATATCTACAGTGTAAAATGTGATGAATAAAGTAGTGAATATTGTTCTTCTGGGCTGTGCTTGATTGGCAGACTCTGGCATTGAAGAGGCCATCCTTGAAACGTCCTTTTAATACTTCTCTGACACTGGACAGGAAAGAATCAAGTAGTATTAGATCAGCGGCAGAATGTATTGAACCAAATCAAAAAACAAATGGGGTGGAATTGAGTGGGGTAATAGGCATTCTGTGTTGAATTGGAAGCTTATGTCTGTGTTTGGATCTGAATGATCTCTTTCAAGAGGCCATTTGCACTCAGTTAATCTGACTGAGTGCAAATAGCCCTGCCGCTGCACTGCAACCACTTCTTTCCTGCCACGACTCGTTTAAAGATTATCTGCCGGCCTCGTACAGTGGAAGCCATTGTAGAGAATGACATTCATCCTTTTATTTGTAGTACTATGTTTCTGTTAGCAGTATACTACTAACATTAATTATTCTGCATTTCCCAGGCGAACACACTAACCATGTTCAGGATCACAGTCCCCATGAGTGACGTACTGTAATGCAGCGATTGTAAAAAGTGTTTTCTGATTCATTCATTTAAATTATCATGATATATTTAATTTTTTACAAAATGCTTCATAGTTTAAGGAATATTATTACAAATTTTAAACTCTAATAGTTAGTTAGTAGATAGTCTTGCTTTGCCAGACCCTCTGTGGCTACTCCACACAGAATTCGGGGATGGGAGGAAAACGTGCTCTGGTTTGTTGGCATTTCTTTAAACCAATCGCAATCGTCTTGGGCGGTGCTAAGCCCCGGAGAAAAGCCGCGGTGCCTCTGCTAAATAGACTCGAAAGGAACTTGTTTTGGTGGAACGTGTACGTTTAAAAGTTGTTTTTAGTCGTGCAACAAAAAACTCAGATTGGACAGATAGTCTAGCTAGCTGTCTGGATTTAACCTGCAGAGATCTGAGAAAAGGTTAACCATAGTCCTCATAAATCCACCGGAGTTTAAAATGCCAACACAAAGGAAGCCCAAGGCAGCGGATATCTGGCCTAAAAGAGTGAAATCCGGCGGATTGGGGAAGGAACGGAGGAGGAAGTGGAGATGCATCATCCGTCTTTATATACACTCTATGCTTTGGATCAGGATAAAGTTACCACCGCCTTTTTAAAAAAAAAAGAAGGCAGATTTCTGTATCACAGCTTTTAACTTATAATTAGACCTGCATTTCTGTCCTCTTCTCTTTAACTAACCAGTTTGCAGTGAGACAATTACGATTTAAAACGTTAAACTAGCACCGAATGTTTCTTCAGATAGGCCTAGATGAAAACTACAAACAAAGGGGGAAATACAGTTTAACAGATTTCAAAAGAATTTGCACATTCAAGAGATAAACAATGAGAATTCCAACACAAACCAAATCAATTTAGCTGTTTATTTATATTATCCATCTTTATTCATTTTGAGGAAAATTCTGTGCAGAAACTACTAGGGATCGACTGATATGGATTTTTAGTGCCGATACTGATTGCCGATTTTCTTGAGCCGATATCTGGAGCCGATACTGCTTTTGCTCCCTCAATTTACATCATAAAAATGTAAACCCTGCCACACTGGATTTGTTTTTGGGATCTGCTCTGCCATTTCTTTAAAAATAATAAACAAAAACACAGATCAGTGTCACTTCTGCAATCATCTTACATTCATATCACCCAAATTATGTGTGCAGTGTGCATCATATGGATGGGTGCACTGCATACGGTTAACTGCAAGGGTAAAAGGCTTTCATTAACATCTACAACACAGCCTTGATGATGCATTGCTTGCTGACATGTTATAAGGCCGATATAATCAGGTCATCCCAAAATGTCCTTTGTCAACACATTTAATAATTTAAGAAAACAATAAACCTGAAAAGTAGCCATTGAAATAAAGTGCTTGATCTGTAATTTTAGACTGCCAGCACTGTGCTAGTGGGGGAGGGGCAGAGCATGGTCTGCACGTGAACTGCAGCGTCTCCAGCAACACAGAGCTGCCTGTGGACGCCATAGACAGTATATAATGGACCAATAGACCCCGTTGCTCTGGACGGAGACCATAGACAGTATATAATGGACCAATAGACCCCGTTGCTCTGGACGGAGACCAGTGAAGGATATTAGAAGCACTTTTCCGGTGATGGCCAGCTTTACTGCGCAGCCTCCAACTGAGAGAATGTGACGTGAGCAACGTGTCTGAAAGTTGTAAGTCTTCTGGTAGCTGTGCCAAGAGAAATCTCAATCATTCCCAATCTTACAGATTGGGAGACTGTAGGTGTATGTAAGGAGATAACATGGGCACAGGCTAATTATTGATCACTAACATGCTAGTTAACATTAGTAATTAAACCTAAACATCTCATGTAAGTCGAAACTGCCTGCGAGCTTCTCCTGTACTATACGGTAATTCCTCTACTATGCGACAGTAAGTCACTTGGTTATGACACAATCGTTAGCTTATTTTTACAAAAACGTCTGCTACGGAGCCATAACGTGAGGTACAAGGTAATGGAGCCTTTTATACATTGTCGTGTTTCTTTGGAACTAAACAACGGACAAAAAGAGTCTTTAAACGCTTCAGATGTAAAGTTATTCGCAGTCAAGTGACGTAAAAAAAAAATGGCGGTCAGCGGAATGCTAACAGGAGGTGATGGCCAGTTAGCAACAAAATGGCGCCATGATGGCTCGAGTTCGGAAGCAAAGCTTACCCCCTTGGTGGAAGCCTGTCTGTAAATAATGCCGGGAAAAAACTATCGGTGAACGCGTAAAAACGCAAATATCGGCCCAATATATCGGCCGGCCGATAAAATCGGTCTATCACTAGAAACTACTCGGGTATGCATGTACTTAGCTGTGATACCTTGCTTTGTTGTACCTTTGTTGTTACACATCAGTGTTGTCATGTCAGCTGCTGTCTTTTATTTCTGCAACATAGTAAAGAAGCTTCCTTGTAATACATACACTTGGTTCATGACTTCATACGATCCACCCACGTCATAAAACCTATATTCTGTGTCCCACATTCCACATTCCTGCATCCCATTTAAAGCATCATTGTCCATGTCCTACATTCTGTTTTAAGCTTTACTATGTCTATAATTACCTTTTATGTACATATGTAACATATTTGTTTACATTTGTAGCCACATACCAGCTTATTGTTAATTCTTTTTTATGACTTTATCAAACCTCTTGACAGTTGATGGTTTGACCTAAAAAAGTTCTTTGGAGCCTACATTTTGTAACGGGGATTATTATTATCTCTCCTTCCATTGTCACCCACTACATCACAGAATTCTGTCAGTGACGATAAAACTGGAAACAAAATGTCGCTAATGCTGGCAACAAATCTAGTCCGTTTCTGCAGTTTGAACTGAAATTATGAGGAAGAGCAGCTGTATATTTAACACTATTATCTTGAAAAAGTCAGGCTCTACTCCTTCAGTAAGAGACCCTTCTGCTTCACTGAGTGCCAGGCCCTTCTCCTTCAGAGCTCCTCTCTTTTATAACAGCTTGCCAAGCCACATCAGGGAATTTGAAATTGAGTCTGTTTTCAAGCACAGACTTGCGACCCATCACTTCAGTTTATTATATCCTAACCCCCACCCTGACCCTGAACCATGTCCGTTATCACAATCGCCTAGTTTTTATGAGGCGGTGCTCTCGTGTCTCTATCTATCCTGTGTTATCGATTTGTTTATTTTCTTGTTGAACGGAATGTTTGTTTTGTTGTAAATCTTGCTGAGAGCATGCTGTTAAATGCACTTCAAATTCCAGTGATGTTTAAATGTATACTTGGTGTGTGTTGTTGGTGGATGGTTGCGTGTGTGTGTGTGTGTGTGTGTGTGTGTGTGTGTGTGTGTGTGTGTGTGTGTGTGTGTGTGTGTGTGTGTGTGTGTGTGTGTGTGTGTGTGTGTGTGTGTGTGTGTGTGTGTGTGTGTGTGTTGGGGGGTGGAGGGGGGTGGCTGTATTGATTTACACCTGCATACTTGGCAGTCTAGACAGGCTGGGAGGAGTCTCCCACACAATACTGCAGTGGAAGATAAACTGATACTTGGCTTAATTTGGCTATTAAAACTATTATTACCTGCTCAACAAAGGTGCGTGGCCATCACTGTGCTCAATGTGTCAAGTCCCAGACTTACAGGAAACTGGAATCAAAAGGTTTAGCATGTAGCATACCGTGTGTGTAAATGATTGTGTGGTTTTCATAGAGGATTGTCTATTACATATATGGTTGTGACTAGATTAGTACTGAGTTTGACACCATTTGTGTGTGTTACTCTCTCCTCAATCCATTGCATGCTCCCGTTGGAACACGTGGAAATGATACACACAGGAATTCACCTCTGTTGCTTTAGAGAGGATGAAGGCAGCTATGAACTGTTGCATACCAGGCGGGCTTATCCTGTTCTTTTGGCTGCTAGTGGTTCCTACACAAATGGCTTCCCCACACACAGCGCACTAAGCTTTCAACTTTAGAAAGAACAGTGTTGGATTTCCCTCAAGTCCAAGTTAAAAACGGAAAATGAAACGGTCCTTCTAGTAAGTCCTAATTACTGTATGTAATCTAAAACTTGCAAGTAGTGCTCAATAGAGATTGTATTATTTAGATTCCAATAGCAGATTGATCATTTTTCTTAAGACCAGGCTGACTGCTTCCTCGATGTGGTTCTTAAAGGTGATTGTACCGTCACTTCAGAGCACCATCCGTTTTTTTTTTTTTTTTTTTTTTTTTTAACTTTAGGAATGTTAAATACAACCAGGCTCTGAATAACATCAGTCCTTTACTGGCCAATGTTGGACACACTCTCTAGAATAACCGTAGACATACGATGATCTTTCTTTGTCATGATAGGTCATCAACATAATGCTGCTCTGTTACAGAACAGAGTGTCAGCACCCACCCCACCCCACCCCAGACCAGGCCCCCTTCCCAGTTACAACTTGCTTTTAACACACTTCAACAGAATCTTTATGATTAAAACTTATTTTAAAATAATGTTTTTTTTCAAATTCAAAATCCAAACCACCAAACCTGAGAGGAGGCTGGTCGCTGCCACTTTTATGTCTGTACTTGACTCTGGCGATGTTCCATACATGCATGCTTCGTCTCAAAGTTTACATGCACTGGACACCATGGATCTCTGAGGTTCATCACTGGTTTTAAAGCCCTCACTCACCATTGGGAACTGTATGAACGTGTTAGATGGCCTTCTCTGTCAACACGGAGACATAAACACTGGCTTATTTTCATATAAAAGGCTATTTTTTATTTTTTGTAAGCATTTCTTTGAGGCATTGTCAGCCTTTTTTATTTTTGACAGGACCGCTGAAGACAGAAAGGGGGGAGAGAGAGGGGGAACGACATGCAGCAAAGAGCCACAGGTCGGAGTTGAACCCGGGCCTGCTGCATCGAGGAGTAAACCTTTTATATGTGGGCGCCCGCTCTACCAACTGAGCTATCCGGGCGCCCATATACAAGGCTATTTTAGGTCTACTTCCACCCTACCTTCTGACCTATACCAGTGTAAATAGTATCGGGACTTATAATCTCCGTTCCCAGGATCTTTTCCTTCTGTCTGTTCCAAAGGTTAGAACTGAACTGGGGAAAAAGGCGTTTACGTTTGCTGCTCCCTCTACCTGGAACAAGTCACAGAAATCCCTGAAACTTAATGAGCTGGTCTCATTGGTCGCTTTTAAGAGGATGTTGATTGACTTGGAGACGGCCACATCTGGCTGTAGATGTTTTGCCTTTAATTTAGTTTCTAATGTTTTGCCTTTTAATTTAATTTCTAAAAGGAATTTAACAGCAAGAGATGCCCTTAGGAAGAGATGGGTTGTATATAATAGGGTTATAGGGTTAGCACTACAGGGCTTCGCCTTAGCAGAGCAAGAGACTCAAATTTCAGATATTTTAGGTATGCCACAGAACGCCAGTTAATGGAGCCATAATCATTTGATATCACTGAAAGGAAACTATTTTCTGATGAGTTTTGTTTCGGATACTAAAAAGAGTGTCGCTCTGCCTGTGAAGTGAGAAAAGGTTCCCTGTGAGTGCTGTCTGGCCACATTAAGCACCTTACATTTCAGTGAGCTAATATGTTAGTTTTGGACTGTTGCCTTTTTTTCCCCTGTGACATAGAGATTTGGCAGAGGGCAAAGAAGGCCTTACTTTTTTTTCTTTTTTTTTAAACTTTTTGGGGACTGCAGCGAGGTGATGATTTCACAGGGACTCTGGCTTTGTAGACTTTGCTGCAAGTTTGGTCAGCAAATTGGGTTTGATTTTGCAACACTATAACGGAATATCCATGTAGGAAAAGGGGTTACTTTAGGTTTATGGCTCAATATTTAAAAAATGTCATCCTCTTAAACATGAGCACCTTTTTAAAGTAAATGTGTTAAAGTCAATAAATGAATAACCATTTAGATAGAGATTTGTAGGTGTCAGCTTTTCTTTAATAAAACTTAAAATCGTGCATGCTGTCTCACCCTCTCCATCAAAAGCCATTTTAATGTATAGTACTTAGATTTCCTAAAAAAAACAACACACACTTAAGTTTGTACTGACTTTCCTGTCATGTCAGTTGTCGTCATGTCATGCTTTGGAATACTTAACCCTTTCATTAACTGATTCACTAGCTTTGTACAAATTGTGCAGTGTATACTTATTAAATACACAGTGTCAGTATACCATAATGCATAATAAAAATATATTTCTATCAGACTAGTACATCATTGCATCTGGCATGATTTCATACCATTATTCACTGTGGGAGGTCTTGGGCGAGCTGTCCATATATTCACTTATTTATATTATAAGGGAAACGCTACTAATATGCAGCTCTACGCCCTGTCAAATGTGATGGTTGGACTTTGAAAACCTTTGAAATGTTTGAATTTACACCAAAGTAAATTTGGGAGTTGTTGAGGTAGATGCACCAGAGCGTTCTGGTGAAATTGGTCCATTGCCATTAGTTGTGCGTAATATATCCAGGGTTAAAACTCTCAATTATGTCATCCTCCACATCCCCTTTTATCTTCAGTATGTATTCATTTAAAATGGCAAATCTTGGCATGGAGTTCCTCAGGCTGTTTGAGGCTTAAGAAATTTGTCTAAAGTTCATTGCCCTATAGCATTCCAGTGTCATGTGGCCTGCACCCTTAGCTTATAGGCCAATTTTACTGACCTAAAGGACTTACCAGACTTATCCACCTTATTATTATTCAACTGGTCAGAGGTAGTCTCATGTTGGCATGCTGTTATCGCTGCTGTTCACAGGTCATTTCTCAGTATCAGATTGATCTAAGTTTGGCATGACACTGCGTGACACTGGTGATCCAAAGCAGCAAGGCTTGGACTAGGGTTAAGTTTGGCTAAACACAATAAATAATGCTTTAAAGCTGCACTGACCAATTTTTTGTTATCACTTATTATTGCTTTAATTCATTTACGCACCTGAGGAGCTGTATGTGCAAATATCTGAATCAGTTGGACCAGACATTGAACGCACTTTACCCTGCCAGCTCCCTAGTACAAAGACCGTGCAATGTCCAAAGTGTGAATAGAGAAGGCCATTGTTTTTATTATTTTTTTGTGCATTTTAGGCCTTCATTTATATAAGACAGCTGAAGAGATGAAAAGGGAGAGGGGGGGAATGACATGCAGCAAAGGGCCGCAGGTTTGACACCGCCCTGCATTGAGGAGTAAACCTCTATATATGGGCGCCTGCTCTACCAGGTGAGCTACCCAAGCAACCACAGAAGGTCATTGTCCGGAGAATTTACAGCGAGCAAATGAGCGTGTTGATTTATCAAGCGTCAGAGGGTGAAGAAGAAGGGTAATAAACACGAAGACACTCAACGAAAATGTCTAACTAGGGAGATGATGACACTGAAATTGTCAGACAAATTCACAAGAACGGAAAAATTGTCGGATGTTTATGACCAAATTACGAACCAGCTCGTTGGCCGCAGTGTAATCCGCGTCATGTCCTGCCTCCTGCGCGCTTTACCCAGGCGCCACCCCTCGCCTAAACCAAACAGATTATTTCCAGTAAGTGAAAACATGTCTGACATGGACAATCTGTGTGAAAGGCCAGCTTCGGACAATGAATCGACCTGATTCGTCGGACATTGTCCGGACTTCATGTGAGAAAAGGGCTATAGTCTACTAATAGGGAATCCTGTTTGATCCTGAATTAGTGTTACTGTATGCACTCATGGAAGAGTGCTTCATTTACCCAGAGGCTTGTGAAAATAACTTTGATCAACAAAGATGGGAACTTTTGCTAACCAAAATACACTCTTGAAGTAGGACTGCTTGATTATAGAAAAAAATATATAATCACGATTATTTCGGTCAATATTGAAATCAAAAGTTAAATAAATTAACAGTAAAAAAAAACACATACAACTGTGAAATTTGCCTTAATACTTTTCCTATTTAAACTTTATTTTTTCTTTCAGAACACAAGAAAACGTTTACTTGCAAAACCTAATGAGTTAAATAATTTTTTTTCTCGATTATTCTGTTTTTGTGATCATTGGGAACCGAAATCATAATCATGATTACATTTCGAATAATTGCACAGCCCTATCTTGAAGTTTAATTTGATTTTGTAACATAAAATCTCATGTTAGACCAAGTTATGTGTAAGTTCTTTTTTTTTTTTAAAGTTGGTATGATGTTTATTTCCAGTGGAGATCAAACAAAAGATGATGTTTTATTACCAATCATCATAAACTGGCATTCACTTCTGGCTTCAATAAATGGGGTATAGTATTGCCAAGATGCAGCAGTTGTTAGCTTATTTACCTAAAATAAAAATAAAAATGGCTGCAATAAATGCTACATCAAAGACCTCCATCTGCATCTAAGCATCTGAATTGAACCATTGTGTTGATGTCTCACACATTTTTCTAATTTTACATTCTTGGAAAATTAACCAAATTATGGGTTGTAAAATGGAGTTGCCAACAGTCTCATTGAATGTTTATAACCTTTTTTTTATTACGCTCCCTTGAGTTAATGGCATCATACAAAGTAGTGGTATATTTACTGAGATTATTGCGCAAGTCAAAGTGTAGGGCTGTTTGTCCAGAGGTTATTTCATGTCAGGTTCCCTCAAAGTTCAGGGAATCCTACTGTTTTTTTCTTTTCTTTTTTTTGTTTTGTTTATGTCCTCATTTCTCTCTCTCCTTTCCTTGTTTCGTTATTGACATTTTTGACCCTCCCTCCTTTTCAGGTATTATATTCTTTTTATTTCTTTTTTCATTACTCTTAACCTTCTACATTATTTTTCCTGTTCCACTCGGTTCCCCCCCATTCCCTTCCTTAAGCCCTTTACTGATGTCAGTGGTGGCTTGTGCTATATTTGTGAAGTTTGCCCCCAGCCTGCTGACCCCAATTATCAGGTTAACCATTAACTTTCAGGTTTCACCTTGTTGGCCCTTTGCCCCCATTCCTCGTCAACACTAGTCTCGCATTGCCAGACCTCCACAGCGCTTGGGAGTAAGGTCTGGCTACTCCACACATAATATCCTGGGATAGGAGAAAAAAAACACTCTGGGTTGTTTGCATGCGTGAGCTATGGCCGAGTTATCAGAGACTTAGCCTGGAAATGTACTTCCGTAGATCCAGACTACGTCAACACTGACGTAGCTACAGGCTGCGGTGTTTTTTGCTGCATCAAATTTGCAAGCTTCTGGCAGAAGAGAGAGGGAGATAAATGAAAGGAAGTTATTGGTGTGGTGGGAGTCGAGGGAGGAAGTAGTCAAGGTGTAAAGCAGTGGTTCTCAACCTTTTTTGTGCCAGCGCCCCCCTATCCATTATCCAAGTCCCTAACACCCCCTATCAAATATTATGTAGGCCCCGAATATTAATGATTATGCTCTAATATAGGCTTATTATTGTTGTTACTATTGTTATCAAAAATAATCAAAAAATCTAATCATTGAATGACAACACATGTATTAGTTTCCCAGGTATCAAAAAAGCCATGTGAATAGAAATGTTATATATTTACAGGTTTTAAAAAAAAAAAATGCAACCATTTGACATTCAAATTAAATAACTGCAGCCAATCAGAATGACTAGATATGTAACATTCAAACTATAATTTGGTATTATCAAAAGGCCTGCTGCATGGTGTGAACCTCAGCACCTTTAGAAGATGACTATAATTTGAATGTCCTTTTTTGTTTGTGAAGTGACCTTGGGTGTCATGAAATGCGCTTTAAATAAAATGTATTATTATGCTTATTATTATTATTATTATTATTATTATAACACTAACAGTAGCCAATCAGAAACAGCTAGCAATTTAACATTCAAATCTATTTTTCATTCACACACACACACACACACACACACACACACACACACACACACACACACACACACACACACACACACACACACACACACACACACACACAAAAAGTATTTTGGTGATGACAAACGACTTGAAAAACAACACCTTGTGCCGAATGGAAATAAGTTTACAACCTTTGAAAGTTAGTGAGAGCCCTTTTTTATGCTTAGAAGAGTCTAGGTTAGAAGAGTCTAGGTTAGAAGAGTCTAGGTTAGAAGAGTCTAGGTTAGAAGAGTATAAGTTTGCTATCGCTTGTCTCCGTAAATAGCAGAAAAAAAACGCAACCCCACATCGCGCTGTGTTTTGTGGAGGTGTGAGAGTCCCGTACAGTAAACGGTGACATCACTGCCTCTATCGCTTCCATAAGAAAGTTTTAAAACACCAAACACAAGCCCTGAACTGGCCGGGAGTTTGGGGAACAGCTAAATGTTTGCCAAACAACAAAGCACAGTCAATCTCTCTCGCTCGTCTCTTTTCTTTCTCTCTTTCTAGGTGAAATGAAGCTGTATTCAGGTACAGTAGGAAACGTTGTGTTCTATAAACGAAAAACTGTTACTGTGAAATATAAATTCTACTTGTGCTACATTGGGGGGGGTTAAAGAATACAACAGGACGTCGTGGCGATTGCTTTTTTTTCCTTATCTGAACGCAGCTTCACGTAGTAGCTACAGAGCTCATTTAAGATGATGCTCTTACGTCCCGTTTCCATGAAGGCAGCACGGAGCTGCGCCAAACAGCTGGGCAGAAGCACAGAAAAGTTAGGATACCTGTCTCGTCCAGTCGCAGTGCTATAAACTGGCAGCTTTTAATGTTGCAGACTACTTATTTTTTAGTAGTTTAAGTGTAAACATGTATTTTTATTGTGAATCTTTGGTTTAAACTAGCTTTCAAACAAACGCCCCCCAACGGCACCTCAACGCCCCCCTTTCCAAAATTTTGCTTCCAACGCCCCCCATCATCTTCTGAACGCCCCTGTTGAGAAACACTGGTGTAAAGGAAAAGGTGAGGCGTGGGAGCGCAGGGAGTATCAATGAATATCCAAATCATTGAAGCAGCAAGAGAGTTAAACTGGAGGAAGGAAGACTAAGAGAGGGCCTGAAGTGGGAGTCATACGGTGGCCTTGAACCAAAGGCGATTTTGTGTGGAGGAGTGTGGACTGTAAGCTACTGTGTTTGGCTGCTGGGAGAATAATGGAGGAAGCTCTCTCATAGTAGTAAAAGGTCAGTAGGAGCTGCCAATGCTGCTGGGCATCATATTGTTTCCTTTACATCAAATATTATTTATCTTTTTGTTATTTATTCCCAGCAAGTCTGTGTATTCCTCAGAGTTTCCACCAAAAGGAAGCTAAAAGTGTGTCAGTGTCAGTGTTATTTAGCATTAGGTCGCTGTTATGATTCATAGTTTGGTAATGTAACAAATGTATGCATGCATATGTACAACATGGTTGTCATTCTAGGAAAGACATTGGGATGCCAGCTGCAATATAAGAATAGAAATAGTCCAAATGATATGCTAAGAAAAAAAAAAGTCTTGTTTTTAATAATGGCGTCGTAAACTTGTGCTTCATAAGTAATGTATGACTCATGACAGGATATGCCAGCAATTGCATTTTGTGTACTTTAATGGCCATGTTCTGGTATGATAGCTTTGTTTTGCAATGAAATCTGCATGCGTTTCGAAGAAAGAAAACCAGACGAGAAACCAGACAAACAAAACAAAGAAATTGGAGGTGGCTACAAACAAACAAACAAACAAACCGAAAACACTTCATTTACTTTGTTTTGGACTCAGTGTTCAGAATCCGTCAGGTCTACACTGGTACGGTCGGTCACAATTGTACTATTCTCTATTCTTTTCTCCATTTTTGTGTGACAATTTTAAGTTAAATATTGATATTTTTTTCTAATCGAGCAGTTTGTAGACACCTTTCGGCTAATTTGATGGGCATTCACGTTAGTTGTCAGCACAATGGTACAATATGTGGTACTCTTGATGGGTTTTATGAAGTCCCCTATGAATTAAGCCGAACTCGGTGAAATCTTCAGAGAAAACAACTGTTAATTTATCATAATGTTGTCAAAACATATTTAGCTTGAAGTTAAATGTGTGCTTAGGCAATATTTGTTGTGACGGGAATGTGGCCTTCTAAGAAGCAAAGACGGGGCATATTTGATGTTGAATTTTAATTGATTAATTGAATGTAGATGTGGTTTTAATGTTGTGTGTATCCCCTACTGTATGTGGACATATACAAATCTGACATTACCAGCGTGCTGTGTGTCATTGGAGATCTGTTCTGAATTACAGCCTGTATGAATGAGTCATTTGTTTTACTTGGTCCACCTCTGAGTGAAGTCAGAGACATCTTCAAAATCAGACAGCCATTGTTTCCATGCTAAAATCAAACGCCCAGCAGCTGTGTGATGATTTTTTTCCCTACGCAACAACTGGACATTGGCTCCTCTGTGAGTTTTTTTAAGTAAAACTGTCAACATTTAGCATTTTAGCTTAGTGAACTAGCAAACCAACTGCTAGATACTTTTATTAACCCTACAATAGTCTATATCCACGACCTTTTCGATTTATGAGGACTATGGTTAACTGCCTCCTCAGATCTCTGCAGGGTAAATCCAGACAGCTAGCTAGACTATCTGTCCAATCTGAGTTTTCTGTTGCTCAACTAAAACAACTTTTGAACGTACACGTGTTCCACCAAAAGGTTCCTTCCCGAGGCTATTTTGCTGCGGCACCGGGGCTCAGTGCAGCGCTTAGCACCGCCCAGTATGATTGTGATTGGTTTAAAGAAATGCCAATAAACCAGAGCACGTTCTTCTACTAATTTCGCTGGTACTAAATAAAGGCTACTATTGCTACCATCCCGGAATGCTGTGTGGACTAGCCAGACAGCGCTGCGGAGGAGGGTCTGGCAAAGCGAGACTAACCCTACAATGATACGACATTACATATTTTTTACATCGCTGTGTTGTTTGATTAGAGGAAAAGTCAATCACCCTACTTGAAGTCTGAACAAGTGAAACCTGGAACATGACAAATGGCATTTTGTAACCAGTATTTCATGTATTTCAGAAATGTCTCATCTTTAAATGCAGGTAACAGCAGCAGCTTCCATAGTGACAAAGGATGAAATGGCCCTTTTAAGCCTATTTAAGTGGAAATGTGTTTAACTTGTGTTGGATTCCTTTCCTGCTTCGTTATCAGCCTGTTTGTGTGTGGCTCAGTTGCACATGCTGTGGCTGGATTTTCACATTTTGACTCTGCAGCTGGTGTCCTTTTGCCCTTATTCACATATTCTAGGTCAGCAATTGACAAGAATGTATTGATCAGCCATGATGAGTGAGCTTCAGCTCATCTGTGCATGCATGTAGAGAGACAGAGAGGGATTTTTCTCAGTCTTGTCAAGCTATTGATTTGTTTTGGAAATTTTACATATATTAAAGACAGTGTAAGCATATACTACAAATAATGTAAGCAGGTAGGGCTGTCGGCTTTCTAACCTACTCTCTACGGTATTATGTAAACTCTCCTCTGGTTGGACCTCTGCCCAGAACGCTTCATTGTACACTTCACATGGTTCTCTAGGTTCTGTTAACACTGACAAAACACAACAAAATGAGGTACACTTTGAACATGAATGGGCTCTGTGCTAGGAATACGCCTCTCACTCAGTGTGTATACTTGGTACTCCGTGCCTTACAGCCTCAGTTCTTAAGCCATGACGATTAAGCTGTCAGAAACAGCGCTGGGCATATCACATTTGAAAAAAGTGCAAGTTCTGTGCAAACCGTGACATTTTGGCCCGAGGATGGCACTATAACAAATGTAGCGTGTAATGGAAAGAGTTTATCATTTTCTTGCCGTCATTCTCACTTGCTTGCCTCTTTATTTTCTTATACCTTTTTTTCTTATGCATTTTTTCAACCACTTGTCCTTGCTATCTTTTTTGCCAAATTTCTTGTTTCCTTCACCAGCCTCTTTCCCTGTTTTTTCCCCCCTCTCTTACCCTTTCAATGCTTCTCTCTTTCACTTTCTCCTTTCATTCCTCAGTTCCCGCCTTATTTTTTTTTTCATTACTTCATTCCTTTCTTTACAAGCTCCTCTCTGTCTCTCCCTCTCTTCCTCTCGCTCCTCCCTCTTCTGTCTCCTTGTCAGCCTGCCAACAGCACGACGGCCTGTTCGTTTTCATCCTCGGCAGAGAAAACAAGGTTTAAAGTTCAAAGCTGCTGTTGTGGATTGGCGGCAGGAGAGGATGCCAAGCCTTGGTCAAAACAGATTTAAATACTGTCTTAAATAGATGGAATTTTCATCTGATCAAACACCACATTTAAATGTTATATGCAATCACTTGGGAGTTAGATGAATAAAATAGAGATGGATTACTCATAGTTTTACCAGTTTCATTTTGTATACGTGTGGGAATGCACTGCAAATGGTGTGTGTGTGTGTGTCCACCTGGCCACTTTGATCCAATATATATCTTAATGATCAGAGATGTCCTCAAAGCCTGGTATTTTTGAGCATTTTTAAGATAAGCGATTTGATTAATCCATAATGACATTCTTGTAAAACAGTGTGTTGATAACTGTGTGTTAATAACAGCAGCTGGAACAGCAACTTTACAGTGACTTTTGTTTCTGCAGCTGCAATTATCGACCGGTCATGTCTATGTTGGGTCACAAAAGTTCACAAATACTGTAGACGATGAATTGAAATTTGGTTTGAAATCTGCATTTCCAGCATGGCTTGGGTCTAGAACACCTTACCCAACTTTTTCAACCATCTGGACATTTTACCGAGCACAGACTGAATCGGAAAGCTGCTTCTACACGTCAGTAGGCCTATACAACTTTCTGGATAACTAAAGAGATATTTTTCTGTTTTTATTTTTGAATAGATTAGAAAAAAATATATATAGTAGCATCTGATTGATTTGAAATATGTTGTGTAGATTGGAGACCAAGATCTCACTGAAGTCTATTTCAAAGGGTTTGATTTAGATGTGGATAGTTGTGTGAGACTCTGAATTGGTTGAATCGAACACCACTAATTTGTGAGTCTGTGTATGTGTGTGTGTATTTGTGCATGTGTCAGGGGGTGCGCCACGTACCAACCAATCACATCAGTCCCTTTGTGTAGCATACTTCTGCAGCCAATTGGGACTCTCAATTATCGTTCACACATACTGTACTACACACGCACACACACACACACACACACACACACACACACACACACACACACACACACACACACACACACACACACACACACACACATTCAGGCCCCCTTCCTTTTTATGGCCTCAGGCTCATTAGTTGGATGTGCAGGCATCTGTTTGGATAAAACCAGAGCTCTCCCTTCTCTGTCTCTCTCTCCTCCATGTTTCATGTCGTTTGACCATGCTCTCTGTTATGGTACTGTACTGAAGCACAGTGTAGTAGCCTATTGACACTGACATTCATGTTGTGTTTTGCTGCCTTCTGATTTACAATCAGTTTAGGCTACATTATGCAATTACTATTTGTCTGAAAATTAATTATCTTTTGCACTTCTCAACCTATTACTGTATAATTTTTTGCACTCACTTTATTCTTCTGCATAAATATTTGCACGTTTCCATACATTCCTAACATGTTCACTTCATGTTACAGTCCTTATAATGTTGTTTGATTGTGTAAAAGTATCTACAGTTTATATTGTTTTAACCAGTACAGTTTGCAGTAACGTTTTTGTTGCATAATCACTCCAGCTTTAGCAAAACATTAGCTAGTTTATTTGGTACTTCTAGCTAAAACTAATGCAGTCTAATACAGCAGTCCTGCAATCATTTTTTTTTTTTTTTTTTTCGAAGAGTGTTGAATGAAAAAAAATAGAAATTAGTAGCCTAGATTCTTAAACTATATGCAAATTGGAATATTATGTTCAGCCCACCTGAGATTAGCAGGACTGGGTGGACGGCTTTACCTGTGGACCCGTTTTAATCTTTCCATAGCCCACTGTTGGGTACCAACTTAGAGAAAAAAAACCCCACTGGCTTTGATCTTTGTGTCCCACATTGAGGTTTAGGCCCAAAGCAGGTTGTTTGGGTTCACATGCCGCTACTCCTCTGTGATTTCTTAAATTACCTTTGATCAGGATTTATGGAGCCAAACAGAAATCAAATACCTGGGGAATGACCTTTATTAAATTGGTCAAACAGAATTCCACTCATTTTACTGTCCAGTATCAATACACAAGTCCAATCCAAAAATGACAGATCCAAAAGTATCTGCGTAGGAAAAATAAGGAGTGGCCGTTTGGTTTTCGAGTGGTGGGATTTTGACTGTGCCTGGCTGCCGCTTTGTTGTATTGTACTGGACTGGAGTTTATGGCGGTTAGCTGTTTGTGGGGCCCACTGTGAGGCAGCTAGTGGTAAAAGTAGGCCATGCGCCCTGTTGTGCCGCCTATAGAGTGAGCCCCTCTAGTAACAGATTTCCATTTCCTATACTGAGCCTTATACAGGACTGGGCTGTACTGGGTTTCTGCTGAGCTTTGAAGACAAACTATGTGGAAGGAGAGAATGGGAGTATCACAACCTTTTGTAGTAATGAAGTACATCCCACCTGAGGGAGCAGAGAGGAAGAGGAGGCTTGTCTTTCTCCTCTTTACGCCCAGACACTGTGCAACACCGGCTTCCGCGGCAAGCCTAATTTATTGTTGTCCCCCTTTTTTACTGGACTGAGCATCTCTACCTGTTGTGCATCTTCTCAGCAAAATCTCAAAACACTAAATTTCCATAGTCTGTGTAGATGAAACAAAAGTCAACTTCTTTGTAAGCAGATGGCGATTTAAACAAAGAGCGTCTCTTTCAGACAGCGGTGTAACTTTATGGATCCCTGTGAAATCCTCTTTTCTCTTGCCACCTCCACTTGGAGGTCAAAGGTCAGGGTCAGCTGCGGAGCAGCAGCCCTGCAGCTGGTAGGGGTCTTGGTGTTGTAGTTCAGGGACACTTGTGTAGTGTTGATGCCTGCTGGTATGGTGGTGTGTGAACTCAGGTCCTCAGTTTAGGGACTATCTCTTTAACCTTTATGCTTCCCTGTCAACAACTTCAAACCACTTCAGCAGCACGTGGCCACTCTGTAAACATGGGATATAAAAGGCACCAGTCAAACAAGAATGCTAAACATTCCTTTAGTGCGTTTATGATACTAGTAACTGGCAAAGAAGCTTACCGGTAAGTATGATCATCTTATCCACTCTGCTAGGCATGTATTTTGATAAATATTTGAATTGTAGCAATGTCCCTTTTTGATCAGAGTGGGCTTCCTGAGAGATTTTTTTTTTTCCTTCTTCCCACATAATTTTCACACTACTGAAATGCAGTTTAATACTAATTAAACAGTAGAAATGTTCCCCTATATGGTAGATTATATTGTAAAAAGTGGGTGTATCACTCATTGTTTCTGTACACAAACCACCATTTATTGTAATAGAGCAGTTATTGAGACAAAGGAGAGAAAAGGAGCCCACACTATGCTGATTTTATCTAATTTGTTGTTCAGCAACTTCAACCCTTTTCTTCTAAACAAAATCCACAATAATAAAAGTAAGTTTTGTCAGCCTGTGGTTTCTGAAAACATTTCTCAGATTGTGTAAAACGGCACATTCTGGTCAAGGCCACCAGATGGTAATTCATTCTCAGACTCGGTGTCAGTGTTGTAGTGACAAAATGCTCAATCATGGTGATGCTATTTAATGGTACTGGTGCAGGTTAATCAATACATTGATAAGTCCACCTCATGCTCCATTTTACTGAAAGCCTCGCAAACAGCAGTGGTGGAGGAAGTACTGAATCTCAGTACTTAAGTAAAAGTACAAATAACCAGAGACCTATTTACTTTAGTAAAAGTAGAAGTACCACAATGACAACACTACTTAAGTAAAAGTAAAAAGTACCTCATTTTAAATGTACTTTAAATATTAAAAGTAAAAGTACTTGCATAACGATTTATTCTCTTAATGTCTATTTTCTAATAAAAAAAAAAACTGTGGCACAGCTATGGGCTGTGGCATTTTAATTAAGTTAGTTTTAGGTTAATGTAATTGGGTTTACCATCTGTGGCCCAGTTTACATTCTGACTTACAATTCTGGTTATCTATCAGGGTGATCTGAAGCTCGACTTTGCATTATTTCCCACGGGACAGTGAATGCTGCACACATTTATCTAGCGAGAACACACGGGCTTGGACAACAAGTACGTGGTGGCTTCACAGCTGAGGAGGACCGGGACTGTTTTTAAGATAAATATACAGGTTCTATATTAACCCTATGTGAACGGATGCTTCACATATGACCAAGTATCGGGAGCAGCGGCATTAACAGGAGCACCTGTAGTACCGGGAGCGGTACGCGCCTGGCCAATAAATGCTATTGAAGGGTCTTGACGTGGCGGTGCAGGAGCCGCTGCTGAAGGCTTCCCTGCGGACTGCAAACGTGTGGTGGTCAGGAAGACGTTTGGCAGGGGGAAAAACTGATCAGAAAATGTAACGGAACATTGTAGAAATGTAGTGAAGTAGAAAATATAGATAATTGCTGCAAAATGTAACGAAGTAAAACTCAAAAGTACACACTATTGATTATACTTAAGTAAAGTACAGATACGTGAAAAATGTACTTAAGTGCAGTAACAAAGTATTTGTACTTCGTTACATTCCACCACTGGCATACAGTAACAAACACACAAACTCGTAGGCCAAGCTGACCTAAAATTAATGCATAGTATTTAGAGTACATAGTAATTCTTGATACATACCACTGGACATGTTACTCTTGACTCCTCCCCAGTCAGGTGATCTTGTTTTAGCAGCTCATTGACTGTGTAGGTTTTGCAAACTGGAACATCAGATTTATCATAGGAAGGAAGCCAAACAAACGCAGCACCGAAGTTTGACTGGCCTCTAAGGGGCACAGAAGAGGCTGGACTGAGTGAGAAAAGAAAAGCAGACAGAAAGTCACAAGAGAGCTACATGAAGTTTTGAAGCAGGTTACTTTCTACACTGTTGTAAACTGACCTGGGTGGGCTTTAGTAGAGTACCTTTTGTTGCAGTATGGGGTATTTATTATCAATGTGGAAATCATTGGTATAAATAGGCTACTGATTGAAGGACACAGCTGAGTTTTTTATATATATATATATATATATATATATATATATATATATATATATATATATATATATATATATATATATATATATATATATATATACATACATACATATATATATATATATATATATATATATATATATATATATATATATATATATATATATATATATATATATAACCATATTTTTTTTTTTTTTTTTTAAATATGAACGTTCTCATGCATTATTATTAGAGATTTAGTGTTTTTTTCCTCAAAACTTATGCCTCTTCTGATTAATTATAACCTCTTGTTTGTTGACCAATATTCTCAAAATCACGTTTTTGTAGGCAGGAGGTCAGTGTGGATGGATTGGTTTATCTTTAATGTGACTATTATTTGCCACTGTTCATCACCCCCCCCAACCGGCCCTGTCAGACACCGCCTACCAAGAGTCTGGGTCTGCCGAGGTTTCTTCCTAAAAGGGAGTTTCTCCTCGCCACTGTCTCAATAGCTACTGCTAATGCTTGCTCTTGAGGGAATTACTGTAATTGTTGGGGCTTTGGAATTTATAGAGTGTGGTCTAGACCTACTCTATCTGTAAAGTGTCTCAAGATAACTCTTGTTATGATTTGATACTATAAATAAAATTGAATTGAATTAAAACAAACACTGGACTTTCACCGAGGAGACCACTGTTTGTGTCAATGTTGACCTATTTTAACCTATGTATGTAAATTAACTTACGTAACCTACTTAAATTACAAACCTACTTAAATTACGTACGTAACTTAAGTTAAGTAACAAACATACATTTATTTTAACCCAAACCATGATATTTTCCTGAATCGCTTAGTTCTGTTTAAAACCATGTTAACCATGTGTTTTAAACTGCGAGCGTTTTCATTTGTGTTTGCTGGTACGAGGACTTGTTGAAATAAATGTAATCCAGGAGAAAATACTTTTCTCTCAAAACGTATTTGAGAATGTAGTTTAGTTGTTTGAAAACATAATTCTTTAGGGGACAGGGTTGATATTTTCACAATTACAAGCAGTAAAAGCAAAGTTAAATCCTCCTTTGTTAACATTAGGGAAGATGAAGTGGGAACATAGACTGTAAAAATAGTTGACGTAGCATCAGTGACGTGCTCATTGATCTGTGGACTGCTGTTTTGAAACCAGGACTTTGCATTTTGGCCATCACCATCTTGGTATTTGGAGTCAGTAGTGACCATATTTGGACAAAAGGGCGGAGCTGGGCTGGGTGACGTGGCTAAGCCGGTGTTGTGTATGGTTTTAATGACGCTAAAGAGGGAAAGTCGCTGATTCTGACGCAAGTCATCCAATGGAGTTTTACTGGCGGGTTAATCTTGCTTTGCCAGAACTGCTTCCACAGCGCTGCTAAAGAGGGTCTGGTGAGTCCACATAGCATTCCGGGATGGGAGAAAAACGTGCTCTGGTTTATTGGCATTTCTTTAAACCAATCACAATCGTCTTGGGCGACTCTAAGCGCTGTACAGAGCCAACGGCGCCTCTGCAAAATAGCCTCGGGAAGGAACTTGTTTTGGTAGAACATGTGTACGTTCAAAGGTTGTTTTAGTCGTGCAACAGAAAACTCAGATTGGACAGATAGTCTAGCTAGCTGTCTGGATTTACCTTGCAGAGATCTGAGGAGCAGTTAACCATAGTCCTCAGAAATCCACCGCAGTTTAAAATTCCAACACAAAGGAAGCCCAAGGCAACGGGCATTTTGCCTAAATGAGACAATCATCAGGTGGAATTTCCAGCGGCATAGGAACAATCCCAGAAGTGGAACGTCGTGTATACAGACTACGGACGGGTAAATGCAGCATATATGTCAGTACGCAGAGCTGGTTAAAAATCGGCAGACTTTCTCCTAAGTTACCAGCTAACGCTAGCGCTAGCTAGTTAGCTGGGTTGGCAGAATGCTGAACAAGACATTTCTAAGCAACCAAAGTATTTCTAATTAACTTTGATAAAGTGAAAAAACACAGTGAGAGGGTCAAAGTTTAAGATAAAAACACGGACAACGCCCAAAAACAAGTTACCGGCTATTTCAATCAGGGCCATGGATAAGCATTGCTAAGCTTCTAGCATGATTGACAGGTCGACGTGTAGCCACACCCCTAAAGATTCCTCTGCTGTATCGTTTATTTTTTTAAATAAATAGGAATATACTTTACAAATCAACATCATGCTGTATTGAAGAAGACTTGAAATTAGCAATTGAGGCCATCAACTCGTTAGGAAAATGAGGTAGTAAATCAAGGCAGAAGTTTTTCCATTTTTCAGTGATTTTCCCATAGACTTCTATAGAAATAGACAGTGGAGTCGCCCCTTGCTGGAAATTAGATAGAATGCAGGTTTTAGGCACCTCCGCATTTGCTTCACTTTTTTAGGCACAGAAGATGTAGTGAGTGGAGTGGAAAGATCTTGTTTTTATGCCAGCTTTCAAGTATATGACGGGTTACATGAATCAATAAAGAACCCAAAGTGTTGCATGCATGTTTTTACCTAGGACAACAAGCACCCCTCCAATAACCTTTACAGGTGCACTGCAGCATTGAATTGGCAATTACAGGCTGGTCCTATAATGACTAATTATGATTTAGAGCTTGAATAGATTTACTCCTTTTAAACAGTCTTTGCTGTATTTTGATGCATTTTCTGAATTATATACATGTTATTTGTGTGGAAACAGAAAAAACAAACTATTCTCCTTCAGTAAGAAGGCAATGCCAAATATGCTTTTGTGAATGTTTGTTTCAGACACTGCGTGGTGATGGGGTCTGAATGGTCTGCCCAATGGGACCAATTGTTGACATGCTATGAGGGGAGTTTATGAATTTTAACACGACGAGATGTAACTCAGCTGCTGCACTGCTCACAGCTTCGGCAAGGGAAATAACATCAGCATCCGCAAAAACAGACAGAACGGCTCTGCTGTAATCCGGCCTGATTATCCCTCTTCCTAAATGTTTCATCTGTTGACATTAGATGGCACTTGTAGCCGTCTCTGCATAGCTCTCAGAAGCAACATGGACAAATGTGTTTACAGCTGAGGATGGCTAGTGAAATTAGTGAAAAGGGAGGCAGAGAGAAAAAGCAAAGTGAAACACGAAGGGGAATAAAGAAAAACGGATACTTGGGATGGGTTGACGATGCAACGACTGTTGTTGCAATGACACAATAAATGTGACATGAGTACCAGTTTTTCATAGATAAAAAGTTGAATATGAATATGACTGCAGTGCATTTGGTTAACAAGAAAAAAAGAAAAACATTTATGCTCCTGGACTGGTGTCCTGTTAAAAATCAGGAGTGTTTGATGCTTTTGTGATGTTTTCAGTGATTTGATTCTAAATGTTGTAGTACATGCCGTCTAAGATACAGACTTTGTGTATTTATGTCCAGTCTGCACATATACACCCTCAGGACACAACTTTGAAGTGGGAATTAATCTCATGGATTTCATTTAGAGTTGCTAAAACTCTGACAGTTTGCAAAAGTCTGTTTTCAGTGTTCAGTCTTTCGCAACACTATTGACGTAGCATTGGATCGTGTTATTGTGTCAACACCAGCAAGGACTGTAGGTGCAGTGAGTGATAGGCGTCACAAGGCTGTAACAGGGCATACAAGGTGAACAGCGGTGGGCTAGCTTGACAACAATAACACAGACTTCTATATGGTAAACAACACATCATGGGACAGTCAGCTGGCTAAATATAACACCAAGGAGTTCTTCTTTGGTAAGTCAGAGTATACTGTATGGAGGGACTCTTCTGTAATGTAGGGATTAGTCTATATCCTTTGCGTTCCACTTCCGGAATTGCTCCAGTGCTGCAGGAAATTCCGCCGGATGCATGTATTTTCGGTTTCCTTCCGCTTTCTTTGTGTTGGAATTTTAAATTTGGTGGATTTATGAGGACTATGGTTAACTGCTCCTCAGATCTCTGCAGGGTAAATTGAGACAGCTAGCTAGACTATCTGTCCAATCTGAGTTTTCTCTCGCACAACTATTTTGCAGTGGCTCTGTGCGGAGTTAAGCACCGCCCATGATGATTCTGATTGGTATAAAGAAATGTCAATAAACCAGGGCACGTTTTCCTCCCATCCCCGGATGCTGTGTGGAGTAGCCAGACCCTCCTTTAGCACGCTTTGGAGGAGGGTCTGGTAAAGCGAGACTATGTAGAGATCCACAAAAACAACACATTGTCATGACACCTAAATCATGCATTTTTAATAGCGATAGACCAATTATTGGCCTGTTTGCAGATTATCTGTATCGGCGTTTTATTTTACTGATAAAGTTCATTCATTTGGCTCAGCTACAGCTCTGTGTCTGTCCTCTGCTTCGGTTTTACTCACCACTGAGTCTAACTTAATGTCCCGCCCACAATACTATCCGACTATCTTTTACTGCGTATTATGTTGAAAGTTTCTCATTTATTAAATAATTGCTTAAAAATGCATATTGGTTCCAAGTATCGGTTATCGGTTTCATGAACTACTTATCAGTATCTGCCTTGAAAAAACAGTATCAGTCGATCCCTAATATGTATGACCTGGTAGTTCTGTAAAATAACTATCATATCACATTTTTTTCCTAATATGCCTAATATCTAAATAAAGACGCCTTTAAAGTAATCTAGAAAAGTACAGATATGTGTGAAACCATATTGTACAATACATGTATTTACTTATAGTTCTTTCGAGATGAGGATGTAAAAACAATCTTAATTCCTACTTTCCTGCGATAACCAGATAATGGAATAGATGCTTTAGGGCAAGGGTTCTCCAACAAGATTTTAAATTGAGGTCAAAGGTCCGGAATGAGTGGCAATAACAAAATAACATTTAATCAACTCACTTTTAACTTTTAAGCAACATAAATTCAAGTTGAGTACTTGGTTGGTCAACTTTTGTACCTGAAATTCGGTGCCAGTACCTTTTTTTCCGTTACACCACTACTGTATATTCAACGTCACTAACAATTTATTGACCAATAGAAAATGTATTAAAAAATAGAAAATGTTAGACTTAATAAGGTATTTTATTCATAACACGAGGTATGACTCGCGGTTCGGTCCAGATGCGGACCTTGGTCCGGACTTTGAGAAGCCCTACTTTAGGGAAAACATAGAATAAAACAAATGTTCTATAGTTTGCCAACCATGATGCTTGTTTGCAAAAAAGAAGTAAATAATTTCAAACTACTATTACAATTATAATCAGCTCTGTATATGTGTGTATGAAACGGTGTATGTGCTTATATCTTGTTGTCTTCATCATACACAGAGATGTTCTGACCTTCGTTGTGTAACACGTTTATTAAATGTGTCGATCCATAAATCCATTATACGTACCATCTTGGGAAAACAGTCCAACGACGGATGCCATGCAACCAGTAACCAGTAACATAGCTCAAGCACGGCATTCATTGTTCGACTGGTCATGACTGTTTTCCCAAGATGGCGCCTGCTTGTATACGTTAACGCTACTGTCTTTATAATCTATCTTTTTAATAAACTGTCTGCACACTTACCAAGTTCTCAATGCTTCGGTTTACATGTAGGGACCCTCATTATGCTACCGTTGAAGTGTGGTGCTATTTTGAGCCTTGTTAGTGGTATAGAAATAGCGATTTCTTTTTACTTTACCCGTGCCCCGACGACTAGCGTTATAAGTTAATCAGCGGTTTGCGCTATCTTGTTTCAAGCTAGAGACACATTCGATTAACATGAAAACATGTCCCAGAGAACGGTCGACTCGGTACACATGTGTTATTAACCCCTAGATTTGTTTTGCGCTGGAATTGTCCTTTAAAAAAGATATAGGTTGATTGGCAGATCTATAGAAACAAGTGTATGCATGAGAAAACAGAGCAGGGATTGTTAAGGTGTTAGGGAAAGTAAGATAGAAAGGGAGAGATTGAATTACCTGTCAGCTAAATAGTCTGCCGCCTTTTTATCACCAACTAATCATGCTCACTATAAATAAATAAGAATGGTAATTATCAAAGCAGCATTACAAATGAGAAACAAGTGAGAGAAAGCACATAAAGAATAACAAAAAAAAGAGTTACAGAGAAGTGATTAAAGGAGAAATAACACTAGAGTTGTTAATTACCGACCTGGAGCCCACTCGGACTGTTGTAAATCACCACCACTAATGAAACGGCAGGTTGTTTTGGTGGTGTTTTTGCAGATCTGCTTGGATGTTTGACCCGCTGTCTCCATTCCACCCTCTCCATCTTTTTCATTATTCACCTGGTGCTGCATCTGAGGAAAAAAAAGCTGTTTTTGTGACATGATGACTAATTGCGTGTCTTGTTTTTGTGTCTGTCAACACACTCCTCACCCACCCCAACACACACACTGTAGCCTGAAATCACTCATATGTATTTGAACGAGACAAGCCCCAGTGCTGGTCAACATGCATTAAAGTGATACTCCACCTGCACAGTAGTGCGTGTGTGCACGTGTGGGTGTGTTACTAGAGATGGTCCGATACTGCCTTAAACGCTGGTATCGGTATCGGAAAGTACTGGAGTTTATGCACCGATCCGATACCACGTAATAAAGCCCTAAAGAAAATCTACGTTAAAGTAGTTTATTTATGTTCTTTTTCCGTTATAACTGACTGTCAAACTGGAGAATAAAAGAAAGTTCTGTGTTTGTTCATGTTTCACAAAGAGTTTAACCTGAGCCAGACCAACAACAAAGATAGAAATCATATCACATCCATACAGGGATAGTAGTATACAGTTGTTAAAACATAATAAAATATATGACACACTGGTATCGGATCGGTACTCGGTATCGGCCGATACGCAAGTTCAGGTATCGGAATCGGTATCGGGAATCAAAAAATGGCATTGGGCCATCTCTGTGTTACAGTGTGTTCTAGTGTGTCCTGCTTTCCCGGTGCGGTGCTTTCTGGGTAATGGGACTGATGCGTCTGTATATGCATGTTAGTGTTTTCCTGGGAACTGGTGCTGAAGCTTCAGCTAGCCAAGTTGTAATGAGAGCTAATGGAGTCTGACTATGTTTGTCTCCATCCTTCACTTGTGCTCTCACCTGCCTCCCCCTCTTTCATTATTTCTCTTTGGCCATCGGTTGCTCCGCCTCGGCAGTTCCTCCCATCTCTTTGTCCTCATTTGACACTATCTGAGTCCTACTTCTATGCACGTCAGCTCCCCACAGGCTATATTCTGCAGCCTGCATCCCTCCTTTTTTATCCTCATTTGGTTGTCTTCCCCTTACATGACTTCTCCTTCTCTCACACATTTCTCCGTAGTGTTTATCTACAGGCCCAGATCTCTCTGTTTAAACATTAGGCTACAATACCAAAAACCTACTGACCATGTGTTTGTTGCATTGGACTTTTCCATCGTTTTGTTACATTTTGAGTCTTTTCTTTGTATCTTCTACAGTTTTTTGTTTGGAATTTCCCTCTTTCTTTCACCCTTGGACCTTTTCCTTAAATTTAAACACAATTTCCATTTTACACGTTTCAGATTTTAGCATTAGCATCGAACCGAACCAATCAGCCTCAGGTTTGTTCAAAACAAAAATGACAGACATAGTAGGCAGTTGATATACAGATCCAATCAACTGCCAGATATTTTTTTGAAAAAGCCAGCCTTTTCCCCCAACAGTTTCTAATGATAGGTTCTGTGTAACAAACTATCTGGTGCATCAGTTTGGCGTAAAGGGACTACAACTTGCATTTTGTTGTGCAACCCTGTGTTGTACAATGACGACAAATAAACCTTCAACCTTAAAAGGACAATAACCTGGTCACCTTTTGTCTTACGTTCCTTCATTAGCTTTATTCAATCCAAATGATGAATACTATTAAAATAACGAAAGGTGCAGATCATACCCCTCTCCCCTCGTTTCCTGTCTGTATTTTCACATCAACTATCTAATCATTTTGAGTAGATAAATAAAAGATAAGTCTTCTGTCAATACATTCAAAAACTAACTTTAGGCCACAAAATCAGCTTGATGTAATATGTTTTGTTTTCTGACTAAGTTCTTTTCTTGAAAAGGGCCTTTGCGGTTTGGTCAGCTTAGCTGAAACATATTGGTCACATCAGAATATGCATTACAATTTAATTGAAGACCTTGCCAGGGTGCATTTGTCAGTCATGTTTGACCATAGTATACACATTCTGCAGGCCAACACTTGAAACCCACTCATTAAAACTACAACATACAGTGTTAATTTGCTTCTGCATATTTTCTCCTCTCCTTTTGACCTCCTTAAAGTACAAACCAAGGATCTTTCTGTACCGATTGATATGGATTAGTAAGCTCACAGTTGGCCAGTCGGTGTGTGTTACTCTACTGCTGTTTATTTCATAGGGGAAGGCCAGATGGTGTGAGTGTGAAAAAATGAGCACTTTCATCTTGGCAGAATTAAATGTATCAGTCATTTCTTAGCCTATGGCAAATATCCCTCTTTCTGTCATTAATTTGCTTTCCCATGAATATTGTATTTTCACAACGTGTGTGTGTGTGTGTGTGTGTGTGCGCGTGCGTGCGTGTGTGCGTGAGTCATGCAGCCAATAGCTGCAAGAGTCTGAGTGTGGCTGTCAATGCCTTTTGCTAAATATGCTAATAGGCTGACACCTGTTTGTATAAGAAGAGGAAAACACACACCTCCGCATCAAACACTCCCACACAACACACGAGCAGAGGAAACAAACTGATTTTTAAGCTGTGGGCGAGGTTGGTGAAATTCATGGATGCACACAGACATTCCTCCCCTTTTTATATCTTTGTGCGTTTGTGTTTCATTCGTAAACTAGGAGCAGGCGAGCAGTGTCAGGCTCTAATGTCTTCTCTCTTTGGTTGTTTTCTCTGCAGTGATGGAGCCCATGACGGTGACAACGTCGGTGGCCAGGCCGGACGAGTTTGACCGCAACGCCCCGCGGATCTGCGGTGTGTGCGGTGACAAGGCCACCGGCTTTCACTTCAACGCCATGACGTGTGAGGGCTGCAAAGGATTCTTCAGGTGGGTGCTGTCCTTTGAGAACCGTGTGTTCATCTTGTCTATTTTGCAGTTTTTAAATGGATGGGATGATGAAGTTTGTGAAGTGTGTGCGTCTCTGTTGTGTTGTTAGCTGCCAGTCCGTGTGGAGGTGGTGTCTTCAGTTTGCATCTTATTTGCTTTATAATCGGGCATCGTGTACTTAAACAATGATTTTTCTGCCGAACTTGAACTGAATCTGTACATTTCATTCATTGTATGACAGCCTGATGTCAGTATACTGTACATTGTGTTTGATATTATGGTACAGTAAGTGTTTTTTTCAGTGCCAACTCTTCTGTTGTTTTTTCGTATTCTCCCCTCGCTCTCACTTGCTCTCTCACATTCACTCAAATACACAGAGGTTTGGTTTCATATATCAAGGTTTCTTAATAGGATTCACTAATGAAGTATTGTAATTAATTTAAATCCCACCAGCCGAAGGGAGAAGACGCCATTCCTTAAAACAAACAGTGTTTTTATTATCAATGGAATGAGCTTGTTTAGGTAGAATTTAATTAGTAATCATTAAAAGTGTTTATGTAAAATATGTGTACAATATATAAATTAGACATTACTTAGGCTGGGACTAAATCTCCAGTTCACTCATTTAAAGGAGCATTCCGGACTGCTTATTTTAGTAAGTATGGAAAAAAGAAAAGAGAGTATGGAAAAATATTTGTTTCTTGCCCATAGAGTGTTTTTAATGGCATTTGGAGCAGGCAGCCAGCACAGCTAAAATGTTAACCACTGTGTGAGAGTGCACGCCAGAGTGAGCTTGATGTCATCGGTAGCAAGGCAAGAAGTATGGCGTGCGACTGAAAGCACACTTCTACGCAGAGCTGCCTGAACGTCACAGCCTGCAAAACAGCTCTGTCCCAAATGTCTTTATATGTGTACCAAATCGGGACATCCGCGACCAAATTAGTTTGAAAGTAAATGCCGCAATATCTTTGAATTGCATATACGGTACACATAGCATCACCAATAATCAAATATTATACTTGGCTGAACATTTAGGAGTTATGCAGTGATGTAGTTAACATTCTATCTTTTATGTATAAGGAAAACATACCTTTATGGCTGGTTCATCATCATTTCCATAGACGCAGTGAATAAACAAGGCTGCTCAGACACCATGAAAGTTTTAATTATTTAACTTTTTCCACTTATTTTCTGTTCTTATTTATAAAAAGAGACTAAAATAGAGAGAGAGAAAATACTTTGTTATGGGAAAATAAAAAGAGTATCAATGGATAGTAATTTTTCTTTGAGGACAAGTTTTACAGTGGAACGTCTTCCAACTTTCTGCGTGGGAGTGTGGACTGAAGAGCCACAATGGGGAAATGCAAGTTTTCCGAGGGCTGGCTTTTTGTACCCGGATGTCATATATAGTCTGAAAAATCGACCAGGAAGTCTGGAAATTTGAGTCTGGAAAAGTATGGAATTTTAAAAATGGCAAGTGTGTAAGAACCCTGAATGGAATATTTGAACCACCACAGAGAATAAACAAAATGAGTCGATTTGCTCTCCTATAGGCGCAGCATGAAGCGTAAAGCCTCCTTCACCTGTCCATTCAACGGGAGCTGCACCATCACCAAGGACAACCGGCGTCACTGCCAGGCCTGTCGTCTCAAACGCTGCATTGATATTGGCATGATGAAAGAGTGTGAGTAGATTATTTATTTTCTGATCTCTGACATTCTAGCGATGCTGCTGATTTCATAAAGTCATAGCTTGAGATGGAGGTGTGACGATGCAAATATTTTAGTTTTGACCATTTTTCATGATTCTCTGTGATTCAATGTTTTGGTCTTCTATTGTAATTGGTTGTTAGTAGGGATGCACCGAATCCAGATTTTTGGGGTTCGGCCAAATACCGAATCCACTGGTTAAGATTCTGCCGAATCCAAAATCAAATACCGAATCCTAGTCTCATCCTCAGTCCATTAACTAGGGCTGGGCATCGTTCAAAATCTTCAATCCGGTGCCAATTTCGATACCACAGTTTCGATGCCGGTTCCTTAACAATACTTTTTTCGATACCATATGTTTTAAACTCCATTTCAACATGCTTTTCGATAGGGGTGCGCCAGTCAGATACTCAGGATTGGTATCAATCCGAACTTTAAAAATTAACAAAAAAAAGAGAAACCTTTTTGCCACAACATGAACATA
This sequence comes from Perca flavescens, assembly GCF_004354835.1. Lineage (NCBI taxonomy): Eukaryota > Metazoa > Chordata > Actinopteri > Perciformes > Percidae > Perca > Perca flavescens. The sequence continues at coordinate 29,026,955 of NC_041337.1, forward strand.
TTATAAATAATAAATAAACAAATGACATTGTGTACAAGCTAATATTGAACTAACTAAAATGCAAAGGACTGTAAACAGCAAAGACTTTTTAGTGCACACTGCATAATGACACAAACCTTTAACAATAAACTTGGTGACGGCCCTTGTTGTCATCATTGAACTAATGGAGAACTAATTTAAATGCAAAGGAATGTAATTAAATTGCCTTCTTGCTGAAAGGTGCTGTAGAAATTAAGTTGCCTTGCCTTACAACCTCAACCTGTCAGTCAGTCATCAGGGCACAGAAACCACTGTTGTGCCTGCTTGTCTCACAGAAAGTGTAAAACAACAGCACCGCGACTGCTTTCGGCTCACCATTAATATCATATCGCAGCAAACGCTGTCTGCGTGAAGTTTTGAAAAACTGTAACCACACTTGAAACCACTTTATCGGCATTGCCGTGACTCACTGTGACTTCAACAAAACTGCAGAGCCGATGTGGTTTACTCTGTCCGCACCTCTGTGTGTGTGTGTGTGTGTGTGTGTGTGTGTGTGTGTGTGTGTGTGTGTGGCGGGCGGTCGGTCGGAGCTCGGTGCCATCGACATTCGGTGCCCAGCCCTACCATTAACACAGTAAACGCAGTAATAAAGTAAAGAAATGGTTAACACAAGTTTTTAGCTGTGACTGTCCTTCCTTTGCCGTACCTGAAGTATTTGCATTTTGGCTGCTGTCTGTCCTTCATGAACAACTCGTATTCTTCTGGATGTTTCATACGCAAATGTTTTAACAGCAGCGATGTTGTGTGTTGTTTAGGGTCCTTGCCACCATGAGACAAATCGGCATTGCAAATTGAACATATGCCGTCGGCACGGACTGCTAACGTCAGCTACTTTTAATTTGCCAGAAGGTGTCATAGTGACAAATGTCGGTTCAACCGGTTAGCATAAAACCAAACCGGTTCAGCCTAGTACACCGGACCGGATGGTGAAATCGGCCAAACTCTAGTCCAAGCAGTAAACTGGTTTCCATTTAATCTAAAACTTACACATTCAGGAAGAAAAGTAAGCAGCCAACATAATCACTCTAAATGTAAATGTGTAAATTGATCTGATTTGAAACAAGGAGATGGTGAATATAGTAGAAGGCGGTGTAAAGGGAGAATGAGACCTCACCTCACTTCATGTTAACACAAAATCACACCTTGTCGCAACTGATTCATAATTACTGACACAGACGGGTCTTTGTTCTGCATGTTTACAAATTATCACATTTATTATTGGTAGTAATTACTTCATCAGTCATGCGTCGAGATTATTTAAATGTAAAATAGCGAAGAAGCACTGCGTTTCTTCTAAACAGGGTTGCAAGGCAGGGTGCACTTGAATTCCAACAAACCAATAGGAAGTAGCGCCAACAGCACTGCAACATGCAACATAACTATGACAAGTAGTGGATGACGAGGAGAATGAAAGCGAGGGAAGGAAGGAAGGAAGCCAGAGAGGTTATAGTCCTGTTCAACAATGGCTCTCTTTCTTCAAAGAGACACACAATGGTCTGGCCCACATTTCCATTCACAAACAGACTGTGTGTATGTTTGTGTGAAACAGCGATGATGTAGGGCAGGGTTCAGGCTGCTGATAACCACTGTGTTGACCACAAATAGCCACATGACACTGAAGTGTCTGTATTCCATTGAGAAAAGATGAGAGAAGAGCAAGCGGGAGGAGTGAGACTTATTAGTATAAAATGGTCTTTTTGTTTCTCACAGCTAGGATTCAGGTTTGTGGGGTGAAGGAAGTCCACTGTACTCACTGCTGAGTAGGACAGCTGCTCTGCTGGTCTCTACAGTGTCTGCTGGACACTGTGCAGCCATTTTTTTTCCACTTAGAGAACTTGAAGGCAGCAGCGTTGTTCATATTCTGTACTGCCAGTACAAAACCTGACCTTCTGCAAAATTAAGCTGTTTCAAGAATGTTGCATTCATGCTAACTGCAGAATTGCTCCAGGGTTGCACTGAAAAGAAGCAGGATGATACGTTTGCAATTAGTGCTTGGCATTAAAAGCACATTTTAAACTCTAGCTAATTCCCATCATTGTCATCTGAAGGCCGCATGTATGTTTGGACTGACGTGCGTTGTCAAAATGTTATGAAGCAGTACAGATCTACAGGTTGCACCAGGCAGCTTCAAAATAACCACACATACATCTGCACTCTTGTGCACATGTAATTAATCATTTGTATCCTGGTGGTGTTCTACTTTATGCAGTGCAAACCAGTATTTGTTTTATTTTAAATTTGCTGGCATGGCTGTGGTGAAGTTGGCGCACACATTCATTAAATATGGCTTTGCCCTGATGTAAAATTGATTTACCTTCCTCCATGATAAATGTACACATCCCCTTCTGTCCAGTAAAATGTATTTGGAAAGCTACTTTGTCTGTAAAGCAGAAGCAATCACAGTCCCTTTAATAGAGCTGCATTCTTAGCTTTAAAAATGGCAATCTTTATGAACTTGGAAAATACAGAAATGGACTGTTAGACTGTAGATAACTGGCGCGAAAACCGTAGGTGTGCGTTTCCAGTCACAAAAATATAAAACGTGCTCTTCCGCTCCTCCTGTGTAGATGTGGACTTGTGCTTCTGAGCATGACCTGACCTATGTTTCAGTAGATCACAGTGGATGTACCATCTTTGCCTCATTTTGAGCCTGTGTATCCATGTTACTGTGTCTACTCTGGCTGTGTCATTATATGCACATAATCAAAGACACAAACAAAACAAGAAAATGAATATACATGCTAGGGCCAGAATGAAGGTGTGGCACTGAGCGTTGATTGGTGGAACATTGACATACAGGATGCACACATGGGTGCACGCGCACCCAAACGCATACCGGAATGTGGACTTACTAAAAAAGACAGGTCACAGTACCAAAGGCATACTCCACAAAACAAACACAAACAACAACATGGAGATCAATTATGACTGTACATAAGTTGCTCATCTGACAGACTACTGACCGTGAGGAAAACACATAAATGCTTTGTACATATCTCTACACTTGGTCTTATGAGCATGCTCCTAACAATGACTCATTTGTGCTTTTCATCAATCCGTCTCACTGTGAGTCTTGTGATGTAACTTAATAATAATAACCCAGTATAACTCTTCATTTTTAATGGGAGATGGTATACTATGTTCTTGAATGCATCTTTGAGGATTAATTACAATTCAGTTACCCTCTGTTTTTGTGAGTATGTGTTTGTCTTCCTTTATGCAATCCTCTTTTTATTGGCAGCTTTTTCTAAGCTTCACCACCCTTCAGTTAAAACTGTATGTGTTTGTTTGTGTGCCCGCTGTAAGCTGTGCCAGCGGAGTTTGTAGTAAACACTCCTATGCTGTCCTTGTTTGACAGAGGTGAGATACATGCCAGAAAAAAATCTCCCCGCTTGTGTGTGGGAGTGAATGTATTTGCATGCCTGCTGTGTTTGTCTGTTTGCAGGGGTGTGTATTCGTAAAAGGATTAGAATCACAGTAGAGTTTCTGAGATGTTTCAGCCTAGATGATTGAATTCCCACCCTCAGTGTTTTTCAGTAGCAAAGCTTATCCTGTGGTGCTGCCCTCAGTTTGCCTCCCTAATTTACATTCTTCATCGTCTCTCTGAGGCTTTTGTATTCTGTCTCTTTAACCTTTACACCTGTATTACCATAAGTGCCAGATGCTTAATTTGTAGTTGGATAGACATGTCGATTAAGATTATCTCTTTTTATTTTTTATTTTTAAAGGTCAAGTTTGTAACGTGTTTAGTTGTTCATTATCAAAATCTGTGTTGCCCATTCATAAACTTGTCCTTTTTCGTGAATATTTACCTCCACCATCAATTCCAAGTATTCCTTTTGGCTTGAAATTTTACATTTGCATTCGCATGAACTGGGGTAGACGCTCCATATTCATGCGCCATCTTGAAATACATTAGCCGGTAAGGGACATACAGGACATACTGCTCCGCCTTTTGGGTTTTCGCTGTCACATGACAAACTCACAGGTGCTGCTAATGCTGCTAATGGGTATCGTCGCTTCCCGGCCCCGGCAAGTTTGAAGAAAGAAACATGGAGGACCACACGTATTCAAAATCCAAATTTCAGGAACAAGAGTCTTCTTCTTCGCCCAGAAAAAGAAAAAGGATATTGAAAAGAGCAAGAGACCGGCTACCATAGTTGTAATACGTACTTTGAACTGCGTGGTGCGTGAGAGTTGATTACAATATATGATCTCAGCGCTAGAGCAGAGAAATTCCTACACATTGGACCTTTTAAGATAATTTTTGGGGGCTTTTCTGCCTTTAATGGACAGGACAGGTGAGAAAGGGGAGAGAGAGGGGGAAGACATGTAGGAAATCGTCACAGGTCGGAGTCAAATCCGGGCCTCTGCGTCGAGGCATAAACCTCTAAATATATGTGCACCTGCTCTACCCACTGACGCAACCCGGCCACATTAAGTTTATCTTTTAAAGCATTTTCACCAATATACAGTATATTTGTGCGATGTGCTATCCAAAGATAGTTGAGAATTAAATGTTGTGTGCAATATAGCACATTTGTTTTAGCAGTAACTCAACCAGCAAATACATTGCAAATGAAGGAAAGAGAACTGAAGTCCACATAAAGACATATTCAAATTGCAAAGTAGATACAGCCAAGTATCACCGAATGTGTTTATAGCCCATTTCTTTCTGCCACCATGTACTGGTATTGGTAAGCCGTTTTCCGAGACACTCGGCATGTGTGGGTGCCCTGACGCCTGACTGACCTGAATTCACCTCCTGGAACATCACACTCCTGGGGCAGCAGTGGAAAAACATTGGCCACACACACCAAATCCAGCTTGACATAATATCACACCGAATGGGAGTGTTAGCAGCATCCATTGTGTTTAACTGGTCTGTTGGCTGTTTAATGAGTAAGCCCGCTGTGAACCTCTGGCCTCCACTACAAGGAGACTCTGCCTTTCCCTTTTTGTCAGTGTCTCTGGCATTACCCGCTCTCTCTGTTTGCCTTTCTTTTTTGCCTTTCTTTCTCTGCTCATTTCTGCCATGCAGGGCACTTCACCACATCCAATCAGTCGCTTTCCGAACAGCAAACCTTCTTTTTGGTAAACTGCTGTGCGTCTGCCAAGAGCTGTGGGGTGGTCAAGATGTTCCTTTGATGGTCTGTTGTTTTTGTGAACTCCTGCCTTAATGATGCCATCTAAGGCTCAAACTTGGCTGGGGACTGACTGACTCAATCATGTCCCAGCCTTAGAATAGCTTCTTTGACGGCCTGTGCCAAACTTTGACCAAACTGTACCTATTCATGATTGGGCTTTATGCTGCATACTTGGATGTCCTCACCACAAGGAGTGGTTTGAAGCAGTCTGCTTGGACTGGATGGACATTGGAGCGTAGCCAAAGCAGCCTAATTAATGACGATGGGTTAAAAGAGATGAAAGCCAAGTAAATCCTTTGGTTAGCTAAGCAGTCAGATTCATTCAGTTGCCAATTTAATCCTGTGTAGCCAAACTGTTGTTGTTGTTGTCGTCGTCGTCTGCATCGCCACAATATGCTGTTATGTAACACCGCTTCTGTGGTTGCAATCCAGGGTGCAGTCTAGTTGAAATATAGTTGTTTACAGCTTCCAGGAAAACAGCCAGTATTTAGTATGAGGTGCATGATCTGAGCTCTATTTAATTTAGAGTCATTTGGGCCATCTCATTGGCCTCTTAAATAAGCAGTTACTGTAAAGAATGTATTCATTTGGTTTTATTCCATTGATCCAAATATGCACTTAAAATTGTCAAAGCTAAAAGCTTTAGCCACATATTTTATTGACATAAACCATTTACAAATTGCTGAATTAACAGACGGAAGACATTAACACAGTTTAAAAAAAGCAAATTTATAGGTTACTACAGCAGAAAAACACAATAGTGTAAGGAGCTATTATCCTGCATTCAGCTGACATGGACAAGGTCTCTATCTCTTAAAAACGGCCATGCAAAATGTCATGCCTATAAACCTTAACGAATAGCATCATTTGATGGAGCTAAATTTAATGTCAGTTAATGAGAAATAGAAGAGTCTCTGTTGACCGTATGTGCGTATTGTGACCTCATGGCTCTGGGCCTGTCTCTCTTTGGCCGTCATGCTGTCTGTCTGCCTGCACAGTTGAGCGCATCATGGGTAATCAGTCACTGTGGCAGAGAGTCAAAAGGATAATATGGGCAGAGGCATTTAGGGGTCAGTACACTACTCCAGCAGTGACTTACAGAGCCAGGCTTCAGACTAGGGCTGTCCCTAGTCTGAATTAATCTAGCGATTTATTTTTTTCGATTAGTCGACTAATCTAACGATTAATTTTTCGATTAATGTAACGATTAATTTTTCAATTAGCGATTATTTTCCCATTGCTGAGTTATTAACAATTTACACAAAACCAATTTCAATGAGGTTCACATCTCTATTTATTAAAAATTGTTTAACACTGCACTGTGCAACCTGAAGCCAGATATAGGCTATCAATCCAACCACAAAATAAAGTCACTTTCAGGAGGAATACAAAAATAAAAACTTAAAGTAAACAGAGCAAGTGCAAAAAGAGAAGCCTGTATTTGCTTTTTTAACAGGAGGTAAAATAATGAATAAGCTCTTGTTTAACATCCGCTTTAATTTAACTTTTAATTATTTGTATCTAAAGGCTGTTTAAGCACTGTAGGGAAGAGAAGTTGGACAGTTTTTTTTTGTCTCGTTCCAGTGATTGGCACATCTGAGTGATGTCGGATATGCGTTAGCATGTTAGATGTCTTTCCACTTACATGCCCAACAACTGCTGAACAACACCGACACACCTTCCTCGTCTTATCCATCACTCTTTCGCCCGTAGCCTACTACTGTAACTGACCCAAAGACCAAAGTTCTCAAGGTGGGGACGGCGTGAGACAATAGGACATGACATGGGAGGCTCCAGGCTGCAGCCATATAGTCTCGAGGTTTTCCCAAACTGGCGATCTTAAAGAGGCCGGCAGGTCCCTCTAACTCTTGTGGGTCGCCACCACTCACCATACTCGTCCTTTCGTGCTGCCATCTCTGATTCACTCACTGGACCGTCGACCTAGCTTCAGGGCTAAGGCAGGGCTACAATTTAGGTGTCCCTAGAACCCGCGTGTCTAACAGTAGTTCCACATTACATTAGTTCCACATTAAATTAATTAATTTGCACGCAAGTTTTATTTATTTATTTTAAATTTTAATTATTTGCGTCGCCGCATTTACGTAATCGATGACGTTGATGAATCGTCCCAGCCCTACTTCAGACCTGGATGACAAAAATACTTTTATTCTTTGTTCCATGTGTGCTATATTCAGGGTGCCAGAAGAATACTGAAGTAGAAAAGCGGTTTGCAATTAACTTGCTAGAAATTTGGTTTAGGAAATATTGTGCATCCTTGTTTTTTGGTTCAGTGGTAAATATTTGATCTGAGTATATAATTGTACAGTTCTTCTTGTGGGTTGTGTGCTTATGTGTTATGTTATGTGCTGGAAAACCTGCAAGGTGTTCTTATGTACGTCAGCAACATCAAATAATGATACTTTGAGTGACTTAACGCTCTTCATGCTTTTCTTCTCTGGGCACAAAAGAAACATCATGACGAACAAAAAGACAAACACATACCTGAATAGAGTATGTTAAAGTTTAATACGTAGTAGTTATGTGCGATACAGTGTATGTGGGTGTGTCCAATTACTTTGTTTATAATGAGCATTTACAGGCACACATGACATCTATAATCTTATAACTCAATTATAACAATGGCGGTGATATAGTGTTAAAACGTGTTTTGATTTAAGTAATCAACCTGCTCTTTTTACAAAGTAGTGTAATGTAACAGAAGGAGTTTTTTCAGACCTTATTACAGATGTCACATCCACACATGGAATATTTAAGCTGCCTGTTATTCATCTTTTATAAAATCTCTTCAGGCACAGTTTGTATTCCAGGGTTTCCTGTTTGACACCACGAGTGGCTACTTTGCAACCCACATCCAGATGTTGGTCATTCTGTCTGTTGCTGAGAGGCGTCTTTAAAAGAAAAATATTGTACTGCAGGAATTGTGTGTTGGGTTAGGGTTAGGGCATTCTCCCTCAAATGTTGAAAATAGCCTTTCCACAACAACAGTTTAAACTGGAGCCACCAGACTAACGGCAGCTCCAGAGACTTGGTCTGCAGTGCGAGTTAAAATTGAAATTTTAAGATGCTGAGGTGCTGTTGCTAGTGTGACAAACTCAGTGTTGCGCTATATTCATCCACTAATGGTGGCTAGAGCTGGGTATCAGTAAAAAATGACAATACAAGTACAAGTACCGGTACAAATGGAGTAACAAGTACCAATACCGGTACAAATGGAGTACTTCATTTGATACCTTTTTTTTCCTACTTCATTCAATACCCATCATGGAAGCACTCCATAGCATAAAATGCCACCACCACTACCTGCTAGCTAGCTGCTGGTAGTGGGCCAGTATGATGTCGCATTGTATTGAACGCTTGCGGTGATTTGCTGTGAACAAAATTTTACAAATAGTAATTTTTTTTCTAGTTCTTTGTATAAAAAGGATCGATTGCAGGTATTGTTTGACTGTAGAAGTTTCGATACTACTTGGTATATGGAGTTATTTTGGTTGGTCGATACCTTTTTAAAGGTATTGAGTACCGATACTCAAATGGTGGCCCACCACAGCTTAATTTTCAGTACTCAATGCATAATATTATCTAACACATCTTAGTCATTCATGATAGACAGTCATTCTGTCATTCACAGTATTTTCACAGCAGAGAAGTGCCCGTGTTTTCACTTCTGCTCTGCACTGTTGTGTTATTTGCTGCAATAAGCTGAAATTGATGTGTAAAGCTACAGGATGACTTCAGGGTTATTTGTTGTGCAGAAAATTAGTTAGTTAAGGTGGTAGGGTTGGGGTTGCCATCTGACTGAGGTGTGTGTGTGTGTGTGGGGGGGGTTATGTATATAGACTACAGAGTCTGTACTACATTTAACAATTAGCCTACTTATTAAACACTAAATATTAATGATATTATTATTTAAAAAAACGTGCTATAACAGTGTTACTTGCATGGCTCCCATTATCCTCCGTGACACGCTCTCTTCCACTTTGCCTGACAACTCTTCTCCAAAATAAATTCACTCACTCAAAGCAGATAGTACGCATGAAATAAAAACAGGACATGTAATTACACTGTGTATAGTGTGTAACTACGCTAACTAACCGTGTTGTGAACCGCATGTAGTGATTAAAAAAAACAGACAACAGCTGTGTCTCAAAGACCGGGCAACAGCAGCCGGGACGTTGAAAATCTACACGCGAGAGGTGATGGATAGTTCCAGTCACACGTCATGTATTGACTTTGTTGAAACAAGAGAAGAAAGCCTCACTGATGTGAAGAACAGGACAGAGATACATATATAAATGCTCTCTACTTGCCATATACCAACGCTCCGGTAAGTCCACTCAGCCAGTCTCTGCCCGGGCATGCCCCAGCTGGCCGCACATTTGTTGACCAACTCTGACGCTCACGCGACGGTGAAATGGCGATTTATCCATTAAATGTAAATATATATATATATATATATATATATATATATATATATATATATTTCTTTCTTTTTTTGACGACTTAGTTAAGGCGCCTGCCTTAACTGCAAAGTGCTGTGGGAAACCCAGGAGTTGACACTAATACAGGCCCTCTGGCATTCTTCCCAATAACAGAATTTTAATTTGAAGGCCTATACTGTGATGCCACTTTAGGAAATGTTGACAACAATGCTGAAAGTTGGAGAAAAAAAAAATTATTGAAAAGTATAAAAACACTTGGGTGTTGGGTGTTAAATCTGTTGCGATAGATATAAATCTGTAATGAATAATTAATATTAAAGTAATGTAATGCTCTAAGACATGTAGAAGTGGCATGCAAACCCATGAATTCCCAAAAGATCCTCTCATCTAGTCAAACCTAAGATAGTCATTATAAACAGTATGCGTAACCCATTCTGCACCACTGTTCCACTCTGCCTGCAGTCTCTACTCCTGCAGCATGAATAAGGTAAAAGGCACTTTAATATCCAACGCCCGCCGCATCAGCCATATGAAAAGGCAGCAGACATGACAGGCCTTTTCTGCGTGCCAAGCTCACAAGATGAATGGTTCATGGAACCTGGAATGGAAATATTTGGAGCTTACATTACAGCTCCTTCACCTAGTTTTAAAAGCTAACTTTGTTTAACTGCTGACAAGTAGCACTTTTTTTTTTTCTTAAAACCACAATCCATCCTAAAACTATATTCATTATTCGCGTTATCATAGCCAGTTCAGGCAATATTTTTGGATATAAACACAGATATTATGTATGAACATCCCTCCTTACGTGCTATGAGTAAGCAGACTTAATGATATTGCTTTTGTAATTGTCTTGACATCAACGAAAGTGTTAAGGTACAACATAAGATCTGCTTTTCTTTCAGTGTGGGTCATCATAAGTTCATTTTCCTTGTTTCCTTTTTTTCTTGAAACTCATCATAATTAGGTGAAAAAACAATCCCATTAAACCCAAACCCTTAAATTAAGAAGAAGTACCTGGATTGATTAAAAAAATTAATACGTTTATATCTATCTATCTATCTATCTATCTTTGGTGCAGTATTATTATCCACTTTAACACAAAACCTGGTCACCTTCTTTGATTTATTGTGCCCCCCCTACAATGATTACCTTAAGTTCTTTACTGTGTGTAACAACATTGTGATGCAGATAGTGTAAAGAGAGTGTGGTGTCATTACTACACTGTGTGTGTGTGTGTGTGTGTGTGTGTGTGTGTGTGTGTGTGTGTGTGTGTGTGTGTGTGTGTGTGTGTGTGTGTGTGTGTAAACCTGCGCCTGTGTTTACTTTCACTAGATTAGACACAGTGAGAAGAGCCCAGATCAGTTACACCTTGTGATACTTGGGGTGTTAATGGAGTTACCGCTTGATTAAATCACAAGACCTGTTTGCAGCTTTCTGTCTTTTTGGTGAATTTCAAAATATCTCTTTCCAAAATACATATTATCAATGTTTGCATTGACATGAATGCAAGCCATTAGTATGAGGAATTTATAATGTAAGAACAGTTAAATGAATGTGGGAAAGTGTGTAAAATGCTAAGCTTTACTGATCTGGGCAGCTTCAACATCCATGTTTGTGAATGTGTGTGTGCTGGGGATTTCATTTTGTCAGTTCATTGCAAGCTATTTGAATATATCTTCTATTCCATCCTCTATTGCAGTCATCCTGACAGACGAGGAGGTTCAGAGAAAGAAGGATATGATATTGAAGAGGAAAGAGGAGGAGGCAGCCCGGGAGGCAATGAGGCCACGTCTGAATGAGGAGCAGGCCCGGATCATCTCCAGTCTGGTGGAAGCTCACCACAAGACCTACGATGCCTCCTATTCTGACTTCTCCCGCTTCAGGGTTAGTCCAGTACAAAGCCAAACCACATTCACATTATCATCCGTGCAGCCAAAGTCACTATGTGCTCCACCATAAATATGGGTGGAGCAGGTCATGATGTCATGCAGCGGAAGGGAGGGTTGGCTGATGCATGGCATCAGGCCATAACACTACATGTTCCAGTAAAAAGCTAATTGATAGAGAAGCAACGTTTTCTATTTTCAACACGAGTTGCATACAAAGCTGTGTTCTTGATATTTATTTTCTAAGTAAGCAGCCTGCCACCATAGAAACTAAATTCCTTAGAGGTTAAATGCTAAAGAACCGATAAAAACAACAAGAGATGTAATAATAGTATATGGAGACCATCTGCTCTGGTTTACCACAACACTACAGACCGTGGCATTCTCTCTTTTATGACAGTAATTGGCTAAAGTAGGCTAAAATTATAGCTAAAACACTAGGAAAGGCTGCTACTTCTTTATGTTTGATCTTCAACAGTACGGCATGTAACTGTACAAAGTTACCTTAGACCATGGCCACATTCTCAGTTTGGTTTGGCTGGATTAACTTTTAGTAATCAGACAGTACATGGGCCGACCTCTAGCTCAGAGTATGCACCCCATGTAGGCCGAGTCCTTGGCAGCGGCACAGGTTGAAATCCGACCCGTGGCCCTTGGCTGCATGTCGCCCCCCCCTTCCCCCCCTCTCCCCTTCCCCCCCTCTCTCCCCCCTCTCTCTCCCCTTTCCTTTCTTGAAGCTGACCTGTCAATTAAAGGCCATAAAAGCCCCAAAAATACTAATTAAAAGAAAAACCAGACAGTACATAGGGTCTTGTTTGTATTTCTAAATGAATGCACCAGTATTTAACTTTAGGCAAAGACCGCACCAGTGAGGCTTAGCTCTTGGAGCTAACGTTATTTGTTTGTTTGGTGTTTCCAGATCCAACTAAATATAGGAAGAGACTTAAATAGAGGACTTAAATGACATTAGCCATGGTGAAGTTGATAGCCTGAGTCCGAAGTCAGAAGAAAACAGACTTGCGAAACGGCTTGCATTTTCAGTATACAAGCATACGTTGGTAGCCTGACGTGGTCCTACTCAGATTCTAGTCAGGATGTGAGTCTGAAACTGCTCCATTGGGCTGTGATTATGGGGCGTGTTCCAACCGAACCAGGGAAAAAAATGCCTCTGCATTCATTGGATAGACCTCCAACCAATCAGAGCAACGGAACTCAACACTGTGTATCGTCTCCATAGCAACCACTCTTTGCACAATGCATTTGTTCTGACTTCCGACTTTTAGACTTTTTTGAAGCTGATATATCATTTGTTTCTTGTAAATATAAATGTGGATAACGTAAAGTGATAGTGACATGCTCGCTACAGTTGCATTTCTAGAGATGGATCGGCGAAAACGCATTTTATTTCTCTGATTCACGGCTTTGTTCTAGCGCCGGCGGTCCCTCTCTTCAGTCTCTCTCTATGTCTCTCCACCATATAACGCTCTCTCTGGGCGGGGCTAAGTTCGGCTGGCATCCAGGCTAATACGTTGGACCTGTTACTGTAGACAGCAGTACTCCCGGATTCAAAACGTGTCAGGATTTTAAAACAGCTGGTTCAGCCTTGTGGCTAAATGTTGCTTAGCAATGCAAAGACCCTGAGGCACAGGAACTGTATTTAATGTTTTAATGTGTTAATGTAATTTCTGTTTAAATTATTTCTTGGGCATTTTTAAGGCCTTTATCTGTATAGGACAGCTTAGACCCAAAAGGGGAGAGAGAGGGGGAATGACATGCAGCAAAGGGCCGCAGGTTGGAGACAAACCCACGGCCGCTGTATCGAGGAGTAAACCTCTATACACGGGCGCCTGCTTCACCAGGGGAGCCACACAGGCGCCCTGATATTTATATGATTACATATGGCATTTTGTTGGCAAGTGGCTGTCGTAGAAGTATAATGATAATTACGTAATGCATACTCAAGGGTGCAATCACATCTACGTTTTGGTTTCTTTGGTCAAAACCAGAATCAGAATGGAGTTTGTTACCAAGTAGGTTTTCACATACAAGGAATTTGCCTTGGTGTTTTAAAGGCCCTGGACACCCACACAGTTGTTTTCAGTTAATCTGGCTGATCGGACCTCTTCCCAGGACTGTGTGGGTGTGTATAGACTGATTGATTGACATCTTCCCGAGTCTCCGATTAGCTTTTTTTGCACCTGTTAGGACAGGACAAATGACACCTTTATCATTCTTATTGGTAGATGAAATTTGTGACATAATAAATTCCCATCAAAGCTCCAACCCACCTTCAACCTTAGCAGAGGTCTAAAAGGTCAGAACAACTGAAATCACCTGTTTTTATGTTTTAAAAAAAAGGATCTTACTCTTTAACAAAAAGGTTGTCCTCCTTAGAAATCCTTTCCATAATGTTGTCAGACACTTAGAATTTTAATCTGAGTGGCAAAACGAGCACTTTTGTGAAGGTAAATACAAGCTGGAAAATTGCCCTATTAACTTACATTGTAGCCTGTTTCACTGCTGCCGACTGCAGTAATCTTGCTTAATACTGGACCAATGTCAAAGATCATTGTTCCCATCAGTCACGTAGACACAAAAACATAGGAAAATAGGGTCCAGGTTGAAAAAAACAAACAGTAGTTACCCTTTAATCCAACAGCCATTGTTGCATTTTTGTGTACTTGTACTGTGCCAGTATTAGAAGAATTATCTTCTCAGCTCTCCATATCAGTTCAGACCACACGAGGAACATACACATTTAAGGAGGTGGTGACAGCCAGATTTATTATTGAGCGGTGTAAAATGTCTACACTTGTGTATGAAAGTAAGGGGATTCAGCGCTGCTCCTGTGATCTTGAGATAGCTGTGAATAAAGTCTGTAACCGCAGTCCTGTTTACTTGAGACCAGCATGTCAGCTGCCATGGCCTGTGTGTGTTTTCAGTTTACTTGACACCCGTAACGCCTCGCCAAAGGCATTTCTCCTCCGGACAGCGGCGTCGTATTTTCTCCCTCCCATGTCATGAGCTTGATACTTTCAGACGACATTCTCTCTGCGAACCACAACATTTGGGTCGTCCAGAGTAAATGAGATGGAGGATGCAGATTGGATGGAACGTCTGAGAAAGTCTCAAAACACTTTTGCCTTTGGTCTGTGATTTATTAGTGCAAAGAGTGATTCCAGGACACACTGTGCAGACAGCTATAACCATCATATGGATTGGTGTCATTTTGAACTAAGAGTGAACCTTACCAGATAAAGCACTCAATTCAATCACCTCTAATCAGTCAAAAAAAAAAATTGCAATTCACAATTGTTTTCTTCAAGATTAATAAAGTGGATGCGTACTTAATAAGCCTCATGTTGTCCCTGGGTCAAATTTGACCTGTTTTCAACGCTTTTTGTATATCAGAAATATGTGACGTTGAAATAAGGGATGCTGAAGTAAGCACCAAAAATGTCGAAAAAAAACAGACAAAGTGGGGGGAAAAGCGTAATTTTTTTTTTTTTTTAAAAGAGACCAAAACAACGATTAAAAACTTCAAAAACACAGTGACCAAAACGTTGAAAAAGAACCCACAAAATCGTTTAAATAAAGACGGAAAAAATCAACAAAAATGTTAAGAAGGGACAAGAAAAGTGTTTTTTTTCATGATCGACAGGAAGGCAACAAAAAGGTTAATTTGTCAATGTATTCCAGCGATATATTAATATTTGTGTTTCTCTGTGTGTATTCGCAGCCTCCAGTGCGTGAAGGCCCAGTAACACGCAGTGCCAGCAGAGCTGCCTCCCTTCATTCCTTGTCTGAGGCCTCCTCTGACTCATTCAACCACTCACCTGGTGAGCGTCATTCTCCTCCTGTCTTTGTTCGCTTTCATACTTCAAGGTTAACTTAACCAAGGACACGGCAGTCGTAAAGAGCTCTGTTGATTTAAAAATGCATAGAAACATCTCTGCGCCCACTGTCTACCTCTGCTGAGTTTTAGTGTGCCAATGAAAGCCCATCCATCATCTACAGTTGTACATCTACTCTTTTACCCAGCAAGGCTCCTCACTGGAGAGACTAGCACATATCAAATGTATGCCTATTTGTTAACCTCATGACGTACTATTTATTGTGTTTATGTTCTATTTATTGCGAAGACTGTTTAGTCTTTACAATGTTGTCCTTGTTCCTGCTGTACGTTACTATCAAATAGTTTGCAGTCAGATATCCATCTAAGTGTGTTAGTTTGCACGAAAATGCCAGGATGGGGAGTTATTAGTGCAATTTGAAAATACGGAATGGTTTTGTTCTTATTTTATGTTGTTTGATGTTGATATAACAGCATATTCACAGGTCTTTAAATGTCTGAAGAGGTCTGTAGTTACCAAAATAATGGCTTTTAATTTGCCTTTCATACAAACAAATCACATTTTATATGTTATGTATGAATATTTTAGCTCATCTAAGTTTTGTTGTGATGTAGATTTTCCTTGTTCTTATATTGCTCATTTTAGACCACACTTTAGCTTCCTTAAAATTAGTTGACCCAAGGCAGGAGCTAATGGGAATGCTAATAAAGAAATAAACTACTTGCTCACACTATATGAGCTTGAAAAAAAAATGTAGTTGTTTATTTGTAGTTTGTGTTTCATCAAGTAGAATAAATCAAACATGTTCTATAAAATGTGTTTCCTTAAAGTAGTATACACTTCTGCAGTCAGTATTCATTATGTCATGTGGTTTATTTAATTTCTTTTGCAGCACCACTGTGTTCTCACAGCAGTGTCTTGCCTTGTTTTAACCTCTTACTGGCATTTGATATTTCTGTGTCTAAAATACTTCTTTTTAATCACTTCCTTACCCTGCTCCTGTACTCTTTTTGCTTTCTTCCGCTGTACTCCTCTTGCCTCCTCTTCCCCTCCCAAACAGAGTCTGTTGACACCAAGATGAACTTCAGCAACCTGTTAATGATGTACCAGGACGGTGCTAGCAGTCCAGACTCTAGTGAGGAGGACACAAAACTTTCCATGCTGCCCCACCTGGCGGACCTGGTCTCCTACAGCATCCAGAAAGTCATAGGCTTTGCCAAGATGATCCCAGGCTTTAGGTAAAAAACTGTGTACACCGCAGCGATTGCTGGTAGATTGTGAGGTATCATTACAGGGTAGCAGCATAGATTGCTGTTTACACAGTGTCTTAATATGCCTCTGCGCCGGCTAGCTGGAGGCTTTATGTTTTCGAGTAGCCTGTCCGACCGTTATTCAACACCATAACTCAGGAACAGAAGGGGAGGCATTTGGTCGGATTCTGAGTTGGTGACACTAATCTTGAAACTGTGCTGACTGTATAGATCTTTTGTGCTGCTGGGTTAAAAATGTGTGTGAACATCCACGTCCTCCAAAAAATACACTTTATACCTTTTTTATCAAATTCCTTCCAACAGTCTTCACGACATATAATGGGAGTCTAGACGGATGTGGATGTAAACTGCAAACCTTACTGGTTGGCGGAGACATACAACTGCGAGGCGGTAATTCTAGTTTATTTTAGAAGTGAACAAGGTCAGAATCTTCTTCATTTGTCACAGTAGGGCTTTTAAAAAGAATATGTACATAATCTTGCTTTCTAAAAGCTAATATTGGTGGACAGACCTTGATTCTGAGTTTTTATTTGACGATAGCAAAAAATCTCTTGCAACACAATGTCAAGTCAGCTTTAATGGCATTTGCATGGTTCTTACTGAATCTAAAATAACTATAGATTTAGATTTATTATTATTATTTATAGATTATTTATCGTTTTAGTCCTTAATCAAGCAAAAATGCCAACCATTTGCTTGTTTGATAAAAATGTGAGAATTCGCTGCTTGCTTCACTATTTTATGACATTTTATAGACAACAAGTATAAATCTAATAATCAAAATGTGTCATGTTAATTGAAAGAAACAAGAAATGCTAGTTTGAACCCTAATCACGACTGCTGAAGCTGACCTGAACCTTTGATTGGCTCAGTAGGGCTCTGATATTAATGCAATATATGTTATTATCCTCAGGTGCTATAAATCACATTCTGGCTATGTTGAAAATTAAACTTTATTACCCCTGCAACTATCTGCTGCTTTATTGGAGTTCTGGTAATGGTTTTGTTGACTAGTAAAATGCTGCTGCATCCAACCAGTAGCACATACAGACACAAAGGTTAGCAGCCTGAACGAGCTCCCCGCCCACACGCAGAGCACATTGATTTGCTGCCCACATGTATGTAGGACATCATTGGGTAAAGTGAGATGCTATTATCACAAACAAACAAGCTCTTCCAGGAATACGCCGGAACAGGCTGTAGCTTTATGAATGCATGCTGAGCTGAAAGATAAGTTTATAAATGTATGCACATACAGAGACCACGTTAATAAAAAGAATAGAGAAGACCCATATGGGTATACATAATGCAAGCGTGTGTGTTTGCATGTTATGAATCAGAAATGGAAACCTAACAGTAATTTGTTACATGCTTGCATGTTACATTTATTCATACTGCCCTTGTTGTGGAGCGGAGTCTCAGCTGTGTGTGTGTAGTTCAGGGGATTTCCTATGGGAATTAGAGAGTGTGGGATCTCTTTGTTCAACTAAAAGTTAATTCTGGACCTCCAGATTAACTCAAATTTGTTTTGATTTGAGTTGAAAATTCAGACCTTAATATCATCAAGTTTTCTTTCAAGAAAATTGTCAAAATGTCGCTCTCTATTCAGTCACGTCTTAGTCCTCCGCAAATACTGTTTGAAACTGACTTAGCTACTTTCTATCTATGCCTCATATACTGAAACACTGCAGTGATTCTGTCTATTCAATTCTTCCCTGGAATAACTTTTGAATTTTATTTACGTAAAAGAAACAAAACGGTGTGTTCAGTCAGTGTTTATTTGCCACACACTGCCAATGGACATTTGCTGTAGGTAGCTAATAGCACACACCAACTCTATTTGTGTGATAGAAACCGAGAACAATGACAGAAACTACAGTTGTTTCTTTCATGTTTCTGTCTGCTTTGCTGTTCAGTCAGTACAGTATGTACAAATCTTTTGCTCAAATTGAAAATGTTTTTAGTTTTATCTTGCAGAAGAAGACCTCTCATTTATAATTTTTTACATAAACAAAAAACACAAACACCTGTTTTCGATAAGGATAAGATGACCAATATATGTATTTAGTGAAAGATTTTACGGTTGAAAAAAAATTGTGTAATGGTTACACTGTTGCAAAACTACCTCAAATATATCTTTGGCATTTCTGTACTGCAATGTCTTGTTATATTTACTGTATACACAATACAGTCATATGTGCAATAAAGTGATATCAGCCAATTTATCGGTCTACCTCAAAAATTTGCAGCGACTATGCAGTTCCTATATAACTCAAGTAAAATGAATAAGATATTTTTTTGAGAAGTTGATGCAGTACAAGGTTAAAAAGCAAAGTGAAGTAACAAAAATATGTTTGTGTCAACATGTATACAGTAACAATAATAGTAATACTATCTGTGACTGTGTGTTCCAGAGAGCTGACCGCAGAAGACCAGATTGCTCTGTTGAAGTCGAGTGCCATTGAGATCATCATGCTGCGTTCAAACCAGTCTTTCAGTCTGGAGGACATGTCCTGGAGCTGCGGAGGACCTGACTTCAAATACTGCATCAATGATGTTACAAAGGGTTGGTTGCATCTCACTGTCATAGTACCAAAGTGAGACTATTGAAACTGGATTAGGGGCTCAGTTTCATGTGTTTTAAAGAGCCACTATTATGCTTTTTGGGGATTTTTCCCATATATTAGTGTGTTATATAGTTTTTTGTGTATGTAATAAATGTATGAAGTTAAAAAAAAAAAAACACAGCACTTTTTCTCAACTACCTAAAAACGGCTCGCCCACATTCCAGTTTGAAATTCCTCAATTAGTGATGTCACTGATTGAGAAAGCCAGCCCAGTTTTTCACATGTGCTGCCCATAGGTGCTGCCTGAGCGAGTATGGCACGCCCGGTGGCTTGTTTGAATTTGGTTGACCAATCACAACAGAGTGGGCCAGCTGACCGGGCCACGAGCTCAAACAGAGTGTTTCAGGCAAAGGAGCTGCAGCAATGGGCAGTATGAGAAACGTGTTTTTTGAACATCAAAGCATGTAAACCTATTCTAGTAGACCCCAAGACTGCAAATATGATGCTGAAAAGGAGTATAATAACTCTTTAACTTTAACTTGTGTGTGTGTGTGTGTGTGTGTGTGTGTGTGTGTGTGTGTGTGTGTGTGTGTGTGTGTGTGTGTGTGTGTGTGTGTGTGTGTGTGTGTGTGTGTGTGTGTGTGTGTGTGTGTGTGTGGACTGCACACAGAGCATGTCAGAGACCTTGCTTATTGATTCCTCTCAATACACACACTCCTCTTCTTCCTCGCGTACCCAATGCTCTGAAGGTTTGATAAAACTTACACAGAGAACAGTGTTCATTGTTGGAGCTGATGACACAGCTGTGATTTTCTTTCCTTTTTTCTCCTACCTTTATATAACGGAACCTTACAAGCAGGGTTCAAGGTTAACCAACACACTGCCATCTACGCAAACTTGCACATTACTATGAGGTTTTGACTTCAGGTATTTTCATGGAAGCAATAAAGCAGCCACAAACAGAAACACACACTCTGTTCTTATTCACTGACACATGCAGGGCCATAGAGAGTAATGGTTCTACTTTGAAGCACACTGCTGTACAAAGTGTGTTTTTAATTTATAAATCAATAGAAAAGCACAATATAATGTGTCCCCTGCCTCGGACTCAGTATAAACGTTATGTTTGTGTCGTCCTCCATAGCTGGTCACTCTCTGGATCTGTTGGAGCCGCTGGTGAAGTTCCAGGTTGGTTTGAAGAAACTCAACCTGCACGAGGAGGAACATGTGCTGCTCATGGCCATCTGCCTGCTTTCTCCAGGTACTGTTTGTGTCTGTGTGTTAATTTGAGTGTTGACAGTGTAGGTGTATTCCCAGCAGAGGCATTTTTTTAAGAGTGAGATTGTTAGTAGATTGACTGGCTTACTAACAACGGCACGTCAGGAAAGTACAAACAGTGTAGCACAGGGTATGTGTTGCTTGCTGAACAAAATTCCCCGAATAATTAGTGTGTTTTGAAGTTACCGCACAACGTCAGAAATGAATGTTGGTAAGAGAAGTTGACAACACCACTGATTGAGGTCATCAAGCAGCAAGGCCATTTCAAGAATGACTCATTCGCCCTCTAAAACATTTCTAAATGTGATATTCAAATTTCTGTTTATGGCCTTATTTCAAAATGTAAACGCATATAGAAAAAATAAAGATATATTGATCCCATTAGAGAAAGAAAAACAAGAGCAGTGATGGAATTCATAAAAATGTGGATTTGCTTTTATACATTCAGTATATTTTTTAGTAGTAAGGCTCAGAAAGTATTAAAAAAGAAAATGTTTTATATCCCTTGGAAAATTGGCCCTCTCCTCTGTCCATTAATAAGCCAAAATTTCTTTTCTGTTCTAGAAACTGTTCTTGAGCATGTACCACTCATGCCAACTGATGTCATTTCTGAGTAACCTAACTTATCTAAAAAAAAAACATATGTATAATATAGAATAAGATATACTTTATTGTTCCCAAGAGGAAGTTTTGCTTGGACAATAGTCCTACACACAGCTGCAATCAAATTTAAACTTAAAACAATACGTAGCCGCAACACAGAACAGTGGAACACTAAAGACACAGTAAATAAATTGCATACACCAAGGATATGTAAGATATTGTGCATATGTAAAGGGATATGTAAGATATTGTGCATGCCCTGTGAGATAAAAGATATCAATACATAGGCCTAATAAAATGTATGTATAGACTATGTATGTGAAAAGCCTGTAAATAAAGGGAGTAAATGTATTATTTCAAAAGTTTAGGCCAGAGTTAAACATTTGCTAAAATGAAGAACATGTTGTGAGCATTATAACTAACTAACTAACTAACTAACTAGGAAAGTGCAAAGAAGTTGTGATGTATTTTGTGCTGGAAGTGTAGTGTACATTAAAATACTGTTTGCCGTAGCCAGCCAATATGATCATAAATTGCATGTTATGGGAGGAAGTAACTGCATTAACAATGTAAACATGTCTATAGACCATGATTACATTCCACTACAACAAAACCTCCAACTGATGTTCTCTCTCCATCCATCCATCTCCCCACCTGAACTTTACTCTCCTCTACCTTCTCTCTGTTCCACTCCCTCTCTCCACCTGCCTCCCTCCTCTGCTCTGTGACCTCCCTCATAACGGGCATGCGCACATTCCTTCCACTGCACCCTCTCCCTTACCCAATGGCAGATCGTCCCGGTGTCCAAGACCACGGCCGCATCGAGCAGCTCCAGGATCATCTGTCGGAGACACTGCAGGCCTACATCCAGGTCAACCACCCAGGCGGACGCCTCCTCTATGCCAAGATGATCCAGAAGCTGGCCGACCTGCGCAGCCTGAACGAGGAGCACTCCAAGCAGTACCGCTCACTCTCCTTCCAGCCCGAGCACAGCATGCAGCTCACCCCGCTGGTGCTGGAAGTGTTTGGCAGCGAGGTGTCATAGCAGAGAAGGAGGCACGCTTGCATACATACACACACTCATCACACATCATAGGACACACAGGACGACCAACCAACCCTTACCGCCTTTTCCCCAAGAGAACCCCAGCCCTGATTTATACCTGGACGTGAGGGAGAAAGATGGATCATCAGATAGGTAGACGGTAACCTTCAACCCCTTCATCTGTCCATTCTCCTCCTCCTGACCTTAAGCAGCAAGGCTCAGATGCCTGGACCTCTAAATTTATAGATTTTAAGACATCTTAATATGCTCTGGATTTCTGCAGCACCTGGATAACCAGATAATATTTTAACCTCTGAATTTGCAAACACAGCACCGCATTAAATGTCATTACGTCAGGCAGATATCCTGACTGGTAGACATCTGGAACAGACAGACATCCTGATCCTCTCCAAATTTAGAAACTCCAAAAGGAAGATTGCCTTTTCTCATCACCACCGTCCTCCGGATATCACTGCTAAATTCCTCTCATTTCTTCTTTTTTCATTTATTTTTATTTTTTATATTTTTTTTACAGTGAAGACCGCTTGATGGATGTGAGCGTCGCATCCCTTCTACCATCATCCTCATAACATTGTTCACATCGTCGCGATGACGGACAGAAATAGATACACAGATTTACATCGTTTAACCAATGCTGGCACTTGTGAGTTACAACCACATTGCTAGCAATGTTACTACACTCGCGTTAGATAGCTATAAACTATTGTTGATTTACAGTTTGTTGACAGCAAAGACATCCAAATATATTAAATGTCAACATAGCGTTTTAAAATACTTGGTTAAGATGGGCTGCTTAGCCCTGTGTATCTGTAGGTCTCAGATGGTCAGCTGAAGCGAAGAAAGGAAGTATAGGTAGGAATGTTTCAGTATAGGAACGGTGAGAAGAGAGGTGCCATTTGGAGGAATGAGTAAAGGAGGTTGGATAGATGGAGGGATATGCTACGGTTAGAATTCCCTGGTCACAAGACAAAAGGGAATTTCACAAAACAAGAATGTATGTATAATGCTATATAAATATAAATGATACGTATAAGCTGATATATATGAATATATATATTTAAGAGAGCGAAACATGGTTACTTCCAAGGAAGCAAGCAATTCAGAGTGTTGTATAAAGTAGAGGATTTGAAGGCCCCTTCTCAGTTGTGTGTGTGTGTGTGTGTGTGTGTGTGTGTGTGTGTGTGTGTGTGTGTGTGTGTGTGTGTGTGTGTGTGTGTGTGTGTGTGTGTGTGAGCGAGCGTGCGCGTGTCTTTCAAAAGACAATTGTAGACACACAAGAAAGCGCTGAGAAGTGTGAGGAGTCCTTCTATTTTTGTGATGTGTGTACAGTATATGAGAATATTGATGAACCACAAGGGGGTGTGTACAGGCTCTGACCGAGGGATTAGTGCAGGGAAGCACTTCTCTGATCATTTTTTTTGGACCTGTGAAGTTTGTAGACAGACACACGCAAACACAACGTCATGTTTCCTGGATAGTGGTTATCCAAAAAATATTTGTTCGGCTGGTTAGATTGCTGCTAAGACAGTTCGAGCTAGATAGTT